>NW_027286788.1:0-362045 GCF_022747635.1 Hetaerina americana | reverse complement strand
CTTTTCATGGAAAAATGTGAAAAATTAAATTTTCTAAAAATGAAATAAATGCCTTCTATACACCTCAAACATTCACTCTAAAACAGAAGATTGTGGTTTTTCGCAATATTTTTAGAAATTTGGACTCTCTTAGTAATATTAACACTTGCGCTGAAGCATCTTTTATGCTCATTTCTTGTCTATCGGGATTAAAACTGGCTTTTATTTTGTTTATTTGATGAAAATGAAGAACAATACACACCATAAAAACATTTTTGTTTGATTTGTGTCGAGTGAGATTTTCACCTAGAACCCAAAGGGGGGGGTATTGGCACTTTTCATGGAAAAATGTGAAAAATTAAATTTTCTAAAAATGAAATAAATGCCTTCTATACACCTCAAACATTCACTCTAAAACAGAAGATTGTTTTTTTTCGCAATATTTTTCGAAATTTGGGCATTCTTAGTAACATTAACACTTGCGCTGAAGTATCTTTTAAGGTCATTTCTTGTCTTTCGGGATTAAAACTGGCTTTTATTTTGTTTATTTGATGAAAATGTACAACTATACACACCATGGAAACAGTTTTGTTTGATTTGTGTCGAGTGAGATTTTCACCTAGAACCCAAAGGGGGGGGTATTGGCACTTTTCATGGAAAAATGTGAAAAATATTATTTTCTAAAAATGAAATAAATGCCTTCTATACACCTCAAACATTCAATCTAAAACAGAAGATTATTGTTTTTCGCAATATTTTAGAAATTTGGGCTCTCTTAGTAACATTAACACTTGCGCTGAAGCATCTTTTTTGCTCATTTCTTGTCTTTCGGGATTAATTATTGGTTTTATTTTGTTTATTTGATGAAAATGAACAACAAAACACACCATGGAAACATTTTTGTTTGATTTGTGTCGAGTGAGTTTTCACCTAAAACCCAAAGGGGGGTTATTGTCACTTTTCATGGAAAAATGTGAAAAATTAAATTTTCTAAAAATGAAATAAATGCCTTCTATACACCTCAAACATTCACTCTAAAACAGAAGATTGTTGTTTTTAGCAATATTTTTAGAAATTTGGGCTCTCTTAGTAACATAAACACTTGCGCTGAAGCATCTTTTATGCTCATTTCTTGTCTTTCGGGATTAAAACTGGCTTTTATTTTGTTTATTTGATGAAAATGAACAACAATACACACCATGGAAACATTTCTGTTTGATTTGTGTCGAGTGAGATTTTCACCTAGAACCCAAAGGGGGGGGGTATTGGCACTTTTCATGGAAAAATGTGAAAAATTAAATTTTCTAAAAATGAAATAAATGCCTTCTATACACCTCAAACATTCACTCTAAAACAGAAGATTGTGGTTTTTCGCAATATTTTTAGAAATTTGGGCTCTCTTAGTAACATTAACACTTGCGCTGAAGCATCTTTTATGCTCATTTCTTGTCTTTCGGGATTAAAACTGGCTTTTATTTTGTTTATTTGATGAAAATGAACAACAATACACACCATAGAAACATTTTGTTTGATTTGTGTCGAGTGAGATTTTCACCGTTAACCCAAAGGGGGGGTATTGGAACTTTTCATGGAAAAATGTGAAAATTAAATTTTCTAAAAATGAAATAAATGCCTTCTATGCACCTCAAACTTTCACTCTAAAACAGAAGATTGTTGTTTTTCGCAATATTTAAAGAAATTTGGGCTCCCTTAGTAACATTAACACTTGCGCTGAAGCATCTTTCATGCTCATTTCTTATCTTTCTGGATTAAAACTGGCTTTAATATTGTTTATTTGATGAAAATGAACAACAATACACACCATGGAATCATTTCTGTTTGATTTGTGTTTAGTGAGATTTTCACCTAGAACCCAAAGGGGGGGGTATTGGAACTTTTCATGGAAAAATGTGAAAAATTAAATTTTCTAAAAATGAAATAAATGCCTACTATACACCTAAACATTCACCTTTAAACTGAAGATTGTTGTTTTTCGCAATATTTTTAGAAATTTGGGCTGTTTTAGTTACATTAACACTTGCGCTGAAGCATCGTTTATGCTCATTTCTTGTCTTTCGGGATTAATTATTGATTTAATTTTTTTATTTGATGAAAATTAACAACATTACACACCATGGAAACATTTTTGTTTGATTTGAGTCGAGTGAAATTTTCACCTAGAACCCAAAGGGGGGGTATTGGCACTTTTCATGGAAAAATGTGAAAAATTAAATTTTCTAAAAATGAAATAAATGCCTTCTATACACCTCAAACATTCACTCTTAAACTGAAGATTGTTTTTTTTCGCAATATTTTAGAAATTTGGGCTCTCTTAGTAACATTAACACTTGCGCTGAAGCATCTTTTATGCTCATTTCTTGTCTTTCGGGATTAATTATTGGTTTTATTTTGTTTATTTGATGAAAATGAACAACAATACACACCATGGAAACATTTTTGTTTGATTTGTGTCGAGTGAGTTTTCACCTAAAACCCAAAGGGGGGTTATTGTCACTTTTCATGGAAAAATGTGAAAAATTAAATTTTCTAAAAATGAAATAAATGCCTTCTATACACCTCAAACATTCACTCTAAAACAGAAGATTGTGGTTTTTTCGCAATATTTTTAGAAATTTGGGCTCTCTTAGTAATATTAACACTTGCGCTGAAGCATCTTTTATGCTCATTTCTTGTCTTTCGGGATTAAAACTGGCTTTTATTTTGTTTATTTGATGAAAAAGAACAGCAATACACACCATGGAAACATTTTTGTTTGAATTGTGTCGAGTGAGATTTTCAGCTAGAACCCAAAGGGGGGGATTGGCACTTTTCATGGAAAAATGTAAAAAATTAAATTTTCTAAAAATGAAATAAATGCCTTCTATACACCTCAAACATTCACTCTAAAACAGAAGATTATTGTTTTTCGCAAATTTTTAGAAATTTGGGCTCTCTTAGTAACATTAACACTTGCGCTGAAGCATGTTCTATGCTCATTTCTTGTCTTTCGGGATTAATTATTGGTTTTATTTTGTTTATTTGATGAAAATTACCAACAATACACACCATGGAAACATTTTTGTTTGATTTGTGTCGAGTGAGATTTTCACCTAGAACCCAAAGGGGGGGGTATTGGCACTTTTCATGGAAAAATGTGAAAAATTAAATTTTCTAAAAATGAAATAAATGTCTTCTTTACACCTCAAACATTCACTCTAAAACAGAAGATTGTTGTTTTTCGCAATATTTTTCGAAATTTGGGCATTCTTAGTAACATTAACACTTGCGCTGAAGTATCTTTTATGCTCATTTCCTGTCTTTCGGGATTAAAACTGGCTTTTATTTTGTTTATTTGATGAAAATGTACAACTATACACACCATGGAAACAGTTTTGTTTGATTTGTGTCCAGTGAGATTTTCACCTAGAACCCAAAGGGGGGGGTATTGGCACTTTTCATGGAAAAATGTGAAAAATAAAATTTTCTAAAAATGAAATAAATGCCTTCTATACACCTCAAACATTCACTCTAAAACAGAAGATTATTGTTTTTCGCAATATTTTTAGAAATTTGGGCTCTCTTAGTAACATTAACACTTGCGCTGAAGCATCTTTTATGCTCATTTCTTGTCTTTAGGGATTAATTATTGGTTTTATTTTTTTTATTTGATGAAAAATAACAACAATACACACCATGGAAACATTTTTGTTTGATTTGTGTCGAGTGAGATTTTCACCTAGAACCCAAAGGGGGGGTATTGGCACTTTTCATGGAAAAATGTGAAAAATTAAATTTTCTAAAAATGAAATAAATGCCTTCTATACACCTCAAACATTCACTCTAAAACAGAAGATTGTGGTTTTTCGCAATATTTTTAGAAATTTGGACTCTCTTAGTAATATTAACACTTGCGCTGAAGCATCTTTTATGCTCATTTCTTGTCTATCGGGATTAAAACTGGCTTTTATTTTGTTTATTTGATGAAAATGAAGAACAATACACACCATAAAAACATTTTTGTTTGATTTGTGTCGAGTGAGATTTTCACCTAGAACCCAAAGGGGGGGGTATTGGCACTTTTCATGGAAAAATGTGAAAAATTAAATTTTCTAAAAATGAAATAAATGCCTTCTATACACCTCAAACATTCACTCTAAAACAGAAGATTGTTTTTTTTCGCAATATTTTTCGAAATTTGGGCATTCTTAGTAACATTAACACTTGCGCTGAAGTATCTTTTAAGGTCATTTCTTGTCTTTCGGGATTAAAACTGGCTTTTATTTTGTTTATTTGATGAAAATGTACAACTATACACACCATGGAAACAGTTTTGTTTGATTTGTGTCGAGTGAGATTTTCACCTAGAACCCAAAGGGGGGGGTATTGGCACTTTTCATGGAAAAATGTGAAAAATATTATTTTCTAAAAATGAAATAAATGCCTTCTATACACCTCAAACATTCAATCTAAAACAGAAGATTATTGTTTTTCGCAATATTTTTAGAAATTTGGGCTCTCTTAGTAACATTAACACTTGCGCTGAAGCATCTTTTTTGCTCATTTCTTGTCTTTCGGGATTAATTATTGGTTTTATTTTGTTTATTTGATGAAAATGAACAACAAAACACACCATGGAAACATTTTTGTTTGATTTGTGTCGAGTGAGTTTTCACCTAAAACCCAAAGGGGGGTTATTGTCACTTTTCATGGAAAAATGTGAAAAATTAAATTTTCTAAAAATGAAATAAATGCCTTCTATACACCTCAAACATTCACTCTAAAACAGAAGATTGTTGTTTTTAGCAATATTTTTAGAAATTTGGGCTCTCTTAGTAACATAAACACTTGCGCTGAAGCATCTTTTATGCTCATTTCTTGTCTTTCGGGATTAAAACTGGCTTTTATTTTGTTTATTTTATGAAAATGAACAACAATACACACCATGGAAACATTTTTGTTTGATTTGTGTCGAGTGAGATTTTCACCTAGAACCCAAAGGGGGGGGGTATTGGCACTTTTCATGGAAAAATGTGAAAAATTAAATTTTCTAAAAATGAAATAAATGCCTTCTATACACCTCAAACATTCACTCTAAAACAGAAGATTGTTGTTTTTCGCAATATTTAAAGAAATTTGGGCTCCCTTAGTAACATTAACACTTGCGCTGAAGCATCTTTCATGCTCATTTCTTATCTTTCGGGATTAAAACTGGCTTTAATATTGTTTATTTGATGAAAATGAACAACAATACACACCATGGAATCATTTCTGTTTGATTTGTGTTTAGTGAGATTTTCACCTAGAACCCAAAGGGGGGGGTATTAGAACTTTTCATGGAAAAATGTGAAAAATTAAATTTTCTAAAAATGAAATAAATGCCTACTATACACCTAAACATTCACCTTTAAACTGAAGATTGTTGTTTTTCGCAATATTTTTAGAAATTTGGGCTGTTTTAGTTACATTAACACTTGCGCTGAAGCATCGTTTATGCTCATTTCTTGTCTTTCGGGATTAATTATTGATTTAATTTTTTTATTTGATGAAAATTAACAACATTACACACCATGGAAACATTTTTGTTTGATTTGAGTCGAGTGAAATTTTCACCTAGAACCCAAAGGGGGGGTATTGGCACTTTTCATGGAAAAATGTGAAAAATTAAATTTTCTAAAAATGAAATAAATGCCTTCTATACACCTCAAACATTCACTCTTAAACTGAAGATTGTTTTTTTTCGCAATATTTTTAGAAATTTGGGCTCTCTTAGTAACATTAACACTTGCGCTGAAGCATCTTTTATGCTCATTTCTTGTCTTTCGGGATTAATTATTGGTTTTATTTTGTTTATTTGATGAAAATGAACAACAATACACACCATGGAAACATTTTTGTTTGATTTGTGTCGAGTGAGTTTTCACCTAAAACCCAAAGGGGGGTTATTGTCACTTTTCATGGAAAAATGTGAAAAATTAAATTTTCTAAAAATGAAATAAATGCCTTCTATACACCTCAAACATTCACTCTAAAACAGAAGATTGTGGTTTTTCGCAATATTTTTAGAAATTTGGGCTCTCTTAGTAATATTAACACTTGCGCTGAAGCATCTTTTATGCTCATTTCTTGTCTTTCGGGATTAAAACTGGCTTTTATTTTGTTTATTTGATGAAAATGAACAACAATACACACCATGGAAACATTTTTGTTTGATTTGTGTCGAGTGAGATTTTCACCTAGAACCCAAAGGGGGGGTATTGGCACTTTTCATGGAAAAATGTGAAAAATTAAATTTTCTTAAAATGAAATAAATGGCTTCTATACACCTCAAACATTCACTCTAAAACAGAAGATTATTGTTTTTCGCAATATTTTTAGAAATTTGGGCTCTCTTAGTAACATAAACACTTGCGCTGAAGCATCTTTTATGCTAATTTCTTGTCTTTCGGGATTAAAACTGGCTTTTATTTTGTTTATTTGATGAAAATGAACAACAATACACACCATAGAAACATTTTTGTTTGATTTGTGTCGAGTGAGATTTTCACCTAGAACCCAAAGGGGGCGGATTGGCACTTTTCATGGAAAAATGTGAAAAATTTAATTTTCTAAAAATGAAATAAATGCCTTCTATACACCTCAAACATTCACTCTAAAACAGAAGATTATTGTTTTTCGCAATATTTTTAGAAATTTGGGCTCTCTTAGTAACATTAACACTTGCGCTGAAGCATCTTCTATGCTCATTTCTTGTCTTTCGGGATTAAAACTGGCTTTTATATTGTTAATTTGATGAAAATGAACAACAATACACACCATGGAAACATTTTTGTTTGATTTGTGTCGAGTGAGATTTTCACCTAGAACCCAAAGGGGGGGGTATTGGCACTTTTCATGGAAAAATGTGAAAAATTAAATTTTCTAATAATGAAATAAATGCCTTCTATACACCTAAACATTCACCTTAAAACTGAAGATTGTTGTTTTTCGCAATATTTTTAGAAATTTGGGCTGTTTTAGTTACATTAACACTTGCGCTGAAGCATCGTTTATGCTCATTTCTTGTCTTTCGGGATTAATTATTGATTTTATTTTGTTTATTTGATGAAAATTAACAACAATACACACCATGGAAACATTTTTGTTTGATTTGAGTCGAGTGAAATTTTCACCTAGAACCCAAAGGGGGGGTATTGGCACTTTTCATGGAAAAATGTGAAAAATAAATTTTCTAAAAATGAAATAAATGCCTTCTATACACCTCAAACATTCACTCTAAAAAAGAAGATTATTGTTTTTCGCAATATTTTTAGAAATTTGGGCTCTCTTAGTAACATTAACACTTGCGCTGAAGCATCTTTTATGCTCATTTCTTGTCTTTCGGGATTAAAACTGGCTTTTATTTTGTTTATTTGATGAAAAAGAACAACAATACACACCATGGAAACATTTTTGTTTGAATTGTGTCGAGTGAGATTTTCAGCTAGAACCCAAAGGGGGGGATTGGCACTTTTCATGGAAAAATGTAAAAAATTAAATTTTCTAAAAATGAAATAAATGCCTTCTATACACCTCAAACATTCACTCTAAAACAGAAGATTATTGTTTTTCGCAAATTTTTAGAAATTTGGGCTCTCTTAGTAACATTAACACTTGCGCTGAAGCATGTTCTATGCTCATTTCTTGTCTTTCGGGATTAATTATTGGTTTTATTTTGTTTATTTGATGAAAATTACCAACAATACACACCATGGAAACATTTTTGTTTGATTTGTGTCGAGTGAGATTTTCACCTAGAACCCAAAGGGGGGGGTATTGGCACTTTTCATGGAAAAATGTGAAAAATTAAATTTTCTAAAAATGAAATAAATGTCTTCTTTACACCTCAAACATTCACTCTAAAACAGAAGATTGTTGTTTTTCGCAATATTTTTCGAAATTTGGGCATTCTTAGTAACATTAACACTTGCGCTGAAGTATCTTTTATGCTCATTTCCTGTCTTTCGGGATTAAAACTGGCTTTTATTTTGTTTATTTGATGAAAATGTACAACTATACACACCATGGAAACAGTTTTGTTTGATTTGTGTCGAGTGAGATTTTCACCTAGAACCCAAAGGGGGGGGTATTGGCACTTTTCATGGAAAAATGTGAAAAATAAAATTTTCTAAAAATGAAATAAATGCCTTCTATACACCTCAAACATTCACTCTAAAAAAGAAGATTATTGTTTTTCGCAATATTTTTAGAAATTTGGGCTCTCTTAGTAACATTAACACTTGCGCTGAAGCATCTTTAATGCTCATTTCTTGTCTTTCGGGATTAATTATTGGTTTTATTTTGTTTATTTGATGAAAAATAACAACAATACACACCATGGAAACATTTTTGTTTGATTTGTGTCGAGTGAGATTTTCACCTATAACCCAAAGGGGGGGGTATTGGCACTTTTCATGGAAAAATGTGAAAAATTAAATTTTCTAAAAATGAAATAAATGCCTTCTATACACCTCAAACATTCACTCTAAAACAGAAGATTATTGTTTTTCGCAATATTTTTAGAAATTTGGGCTCTCTTAGTAACATTAACACTTGCGCTGAAGCATCTTTTATGCTCATTTCTTGTCTTTAGGGATTAATTATTGGTTTTATTTTTTTTATTTGATGAAAAATAACAACAATACACACCATGGAAACATTTTTGTTTGATTTGTGTCGAGTGAGATTTTCACCTAGAACCCAAAGGGGGGGTATTGGCACTTTTCATGGAAAAATGTGAAAAATTAAATTTTCTAAAAATGAAATAAATGCCTTCTATACACCTCAAACATTCACTCTAAAACAGAAGATTGTGGTTTTTCGCAATATTTTTAGAAATTTGGACTCTCTTAGTAATATTAACACTTGCGCTGAAGCATCTTTTATGCTCATTTCTTGTCTATCGGGATTAAAACTGGCTTTTATTTTGTTTATTTGATGAAAATGAAGAACAATACACACCATAAAAACATTTTTGTTTGATTTGTGTCGAGTGAGATTTTCACCTAGAACCCAAAGGGGGGGGTATTGGCACTTTTCATGGAAAAATGTGAAAAATTAAATTTTCTAAAAATGAAATAAATGCCTTCTATACACCTCAAACATTCACTCTAAAACAGAAGATTGTTTTTTTTCGCAATATTTTTCGAAATTTGGGCATTCTTAGTAACATTAACACTTGCGCTGAAGTATCTTTTAAGGTCATTTCTTGTCTTTCGGGATTAAAACTGGCTTTTATTTTGTTTATTTGATGAAAATGTACAACTATACACACCATGGAAACAGTTTTGTTTGATTTGTGTCGAGTGAGATTTTCACCTAGAACCCAAAGGGGGGGGTATTGGCACTTTTCATGGAAAAATGTGAAAAATATTATTTTCTAAAAATGAAATAAATGCCTTCTATACACCTCAAACATTCAATCTAAAACAGAAGATTATTGTTTTTCGCAATATTTTTAGAAATTTGGGCTCTCTTAGTAACATTAACACTTGCGCTGAAGCATCTTTTTTGCTCATTTCTTGTCTTTCGGGATTAATTATTGGTTTTATTTTGTTTATTTGATGAAAATGAACAACAAAACACACCATGGAAACATTTTTGTTTGATTTGTGTCGAGTGAGTTTTCACCTAAAACCCAAAGGGGGGTTATTGTCACTTTTCATGGAAAAATGTGAAAAATTAAATTTTCTAAAAATGAAATAAATGCCTTCTATACACCTCAAACATTCACTCTAAAACAGAAGATTGTTGTTTTTAGCAATATTTTTAGAAATTTGGGCTCTCTTAGTAACATAAACACTTGCGCTGAAGCATCTTTTATGCTCATTTCTTGTCTTTCGGGATTAAAACTGGCTTTTATTTTGTTTATTTTATGAAAATGAACAACAATACACACCATGGAAACATTTTTGTTTGATTTGTGTCGAGTGAGATTTTCACCTAGAACCCAAAGGGGGGGGGTATTGGCACTTTTCATGGAAAAATGTGAAAAATTAAATTTTCTAAAAATGAAATAAATGCCTTCTATACACCTCAAACATTCACTCTAAAACAGAAGATTGTGGTTTTTCGCAATATTTTTAGAAATTTGGGCTCTCTTAGTAACATTAACACTTGCGCTGAAGCATCTTTTATGCTCATTTCTTGTCTTTCGGGATTAAAACTGGCTTTTATTTTGTTTATTTGATGAAAATGAACAACAATACACACCATAGAAACATTTTTGTTTGATTTGTGTCGAGTGAGATTTTCACCGTTAACCCAAAGGGGGGGTATTGGAACTTTTCATGGAAAAATGTGAAAAATTAAATTTTCTAAAAATGAAATAAATGCCTTCTATGCACCTCAAACTTTCACTCTAAAACAGAAGATTGTTGTTTTTCGCAATATTTAAAGAAATTTGGGCTCCCTTAGTAACATTAACACTTGCGCTGAAGCATCTTTCATGCTCATTTCTTATCTTTCTGGATTAAAACTGGCTTTAATATTGTTTATTTGATGAAAATGAACAACAATACACACCATGGAATCATTTCTGTTTGATTTGTGTTTAGTGAGATTTTCACCTAGAACCCAAAGGGGGGGGTATTGGAACTTTTCATGGAAAAATGTGAAAAATTAAATTTTCTAAAAATGAAATAAATGCCTACTATACACCTAAACATTCACCTTTAAACTGAAGATTGTTGTTTTTCGCAATATTTTTAGAAATTTGGGCTGTTTTAGTTACATTAACACTTGCGCTGAAGCATCGTTTATGCTCATTTCTTGTCTTTCGGGATTAATTATTGATTTAATTTTTTTATTTGATGAAAATTAACAACATTACACACCATGGAAACATTTTTGTTTGATTTGAGTCGAGTGAAATTTTCACCTAGAACCCAAAGGGGGGGTATTGGCACTTTTCATGGAAAAATGTGAAAAATTAAATTTTCTAAAAATGAAATAAATGCCTTCTATACACCTCAAACATTCACTCTTAAACTGAAGATTGTTTTTTTTCGCAATATTTTTAGAAATTTGGGCTCTCTTAGTAACATTAACACTTGCGCTGAAGCATCTTTTATGCTCATTTCTTGTCTTTCGGGATTAATTATTGGTTTTATTTTGTTTATTTGATGAAAATGAACAACAATACACACCATGGAAACATTTTTGTTTGATTTGTGTCGAGTGAGTTTTCACCTAAAACCCAAAGGGGGGTTATTGTCACTTTTCATGGAAAAATGTGAAAAATTAAATTTTCTAAAAATGAAATAAATGCCTTCTATACACCTCAAACATTCACTCTAAAACAGAAGATTGTGGTTTTTCGCAATATTTTTAGAAATTTGGGCTCTCTTAGTAATATTAACACTTGCGCTGAAGCATCTTTTATGCTCATTTCTTGTCTTTCGGGATTAAAACTGGCTTTTATTTTGTTTATTTGATGAAAATGAACAACAATACACACCATAGAAACATTTTTGTTTGATTTGTGTCGAGTGAGATTTTCACCTAGAACCCAAAGGGGGGGGTATTGGCACTTTTCATGGAAAAATGTGAAAAATTAAATTTTCTAAAAATGAAATAAATGCCTTCTATACACCTCAAACATTCACTCTAAAACAGAAGATTGTTTTTTTTCGCAATATTTTTCGAAATTTGGGCATTCTTAGTAACATTAACACTTGCGCTTAAGTATCTTTTATGGTCATTTCTTGTCTTTCGGGATTAAAACTGGCTTTTATTTTGTTTATTTGATGAAAATGAACAACAATACACACCATAGAAACATTCTTGTTTGATTTGTGTCGAGTGAGATTTTCACCTATAACCCAAAGGGGGGGTATTGGAACTTTTCATGGAAAAATGTGAAAAATTAAATTTTCTAAAAATGAAATAAATGCCTTCTATGCACCTCAAACTTTCACTCTAAAACAGAAGATTGTTGTTTTTCGCAATATTTTAAGAAATTTGGGCTCCCTTAGTAACATTAACACTTGCGCTGATGCATCTTTCATGCTCATTTCTTATCTTTCTGGATTAAAACTGGCTTTAATATTGTTTATTTGATGAAAATGAACAACAATACACACCATGGAATCATTTCTGTTTGATTTGTGTTTAGTGAGATTTTCACCTAGAACCCAAAGGGGGGGGTATTGGCACTTTTCATGGAAAAATGTGAAAAATTAAATTTTCTAAAAATGAAATAAATGCGTTCTATACACCTAAACATTCACCTTAAAACTGAAGATTGTTGTTTTTCGCAATATTTTTAGAAATTTGGGCTGTTTTAGTTACATTAACACTTGCGCTGAAGCATCGTTTATGCTCATTTCTTGTCTTTCGGGATTAATTATTGATTTAATTTTTTTATTTGATGAAAATTAACAACAATACACACCATGGAAACATTTTTGTTTGATTTGAGTCGAGTGAAATTTTCACCTAGAACCCAAAGGGGGGGTATTGGCACTTTTCATGGAAAAATGTGAAAAATTAAATTTTCTAAAAATGAAATAAATGCCTTCTATACACCTCAAACATTCACTCTTAAACTGAAGATTGTTTTTTTTCGCAATATTTTTAGAAATTTGGGCTCTCTTAGTAACATTAACACTTGCGCTGAAGCATCTTTTATGCTCATTTCTTGTCTTTCGGGATTAATTATTGGTTTTATTTTGTTTATTTGATGAAAATGAACAACAATACACACCATGGAAACATTTTTGTTTGATTTGTGTCGAGTGAGTTTTCACCTAAAACCCAAAGGGGGGTTATTGTCACTTTTCATGGAAAAATGTGAAAATTTAAATTTTCTAAAAATGAAATAAATGCCTTCTATACACCTCAAACATTCACTCTAAAACAGAAGATTGTGGTTTTTCGCAATATTTTTAGAAATTTGGGCTCTCTTAGTAATATTAACACTTGCGCTGAAGCATCTTTTATGCTCATTTCTTGTCTTTCGGGATTAATTATTGGTTTTATTTTGTTTATTTGATGAAAATGAACAATACACACCATAGAAACATTTTTGTTTGATTTGTGTCGAGTGAGATTTTCACCTAGAACCCAAAGGGGGGGTATTGGCACTTTTCATGGAAAAATGTGAAAAATTAAATTTTCTAAAAATGAAATAAATGCCTTCTATACACCTCAAACATTCACTCTAAAACAGAAGATTGTTTTTTTTCGCAATATTTTTCGAAATTTGGGCATTCTTAGTAACATTAACACTTGCGCTGAAGTATCTTTTATGGTCATTTCTTGTCTTTCGGGATTAAAACTGGCTTTTATTTTGTTTATTTGATGAAAATGTACAACTATACACACCATGGAAACAGTTTTGTTTGATTTGTGTCGAGTGAGATTTTCACCTAGGACCCAAAGGGGGGGGTATTGGCACTTTTCATGGAAAAATGTGAAAAATTAAATTTTCTAAAAATGAAATAAATGCCTTCTATACACCTCAAACATTCACTCTAAAACAGAAGATTATTGTTTTTCGCAATATTTTTAGAAATTTGGGCTCTCTTAGTAACATTAACACTTGCGCTGAAGCATATTCTATGCTCATTTCTTGTCTTTCGGGATTAATTATTGGTTTTATTTTGTTTATTTGATGAAAATGAACAACTATACACACCATGGAAACAGTTTTGTTTGATTAGTGTCGATTGAGATTTTCACCTAGAACCCAAAGGGGGGGGGGTATTGGCACTTTTCATGGAAAAATGTAAAAAAAAATTTTCTAAAAATGAAATAAATGCCTTCTATACACCTCAAACATTCACTCTAAAACAGAAGATTGTTGTTTTTCGCAATATTTTTAGAAATTTGGGCTCTCTTAGTAACATAAACACTTGCGCTGAAGCATCTTTTATGCTCATTTCTTGTCTTTCGGGATTAATTATTGGTTTTATTTTGTTTATTTGATGAAAATGAACAACAATACACACCATGGAAACATTTTTGTTTGATTTGTGTCGAGTGAGTTTTCACCTAAAACCCAAAGGGGGGTTATTGTCACTTTTCATGGAAAAATGTGAAAAATTAAATTTTCAAAAATGAAATAAATGCCTTCTATACACCTCAAACATTCACTCTAAAACAGAAGATTGTTGTTTTTAGCAATATTTTTAGAAATTTGGGCTCTCTTAGTAACATAAACACTTGCGCTGAAGCATCTTTTATGCTCATTTCTTGTCTTTCGGGATTAAAACTGGCTTTTATTTTGTTTATTTGATGAAAATGAACAACAATACACACCATGGAAACATTTTTGTTTGATTTGTGTCGAGTGAGTTTTCACCTAAAACCCAAAGGGGGGTTATTGTCACTTTTCATGGAAAAATGTGAAAAATTAAATTTTCTAAAAATGAAATAAATGCCTTCTATACACCTCAAACATTTACTCTAAAACAGAAGATTGTGGTTTTTCGCAATATTTTTAGAAATTTGGGCTCTCTTAGTAACATTTACATTTGCGCTGAAGCATCTTTTATGCTCATTTCTTGTCTTTCGGGATTAAAACTGGCTTTTATTTTGTTTATTTGATGAAAATGAACAACAATACACACAATGGAATCATTTCTGTTTGATTTGTGTTTAGTGAGATTTTCACCTAGAACCCAAAGGGGGGGTATTGGCACTTTTCATGGAAAAATGTGAAAAATTAAATTTTCTAAAAATGAAATAAATGCCTTCTATACACCTAAACATTCACCTTAAAACTGAAGATTGTTGTTTTTCGCAATATTTTTAGAAATTTGGGCTGTTTTAGTTACATTAACACTTGCGCTGAAGCATCGTTTATGCTCATTTCTTGTCTTTCGGGATTAATTATTGATTTTATTTTGTTTATTTGATGAAAATTAACAACAATACACACCATGGAAACATTTTTGTTTGATTTGAGTCGAGTGAAATTTTCACCTAGAACCCAAAGGGGGGGTATTGGCACTTTTCATGGAAAAATGTGAAAAATTAAATTTTCTAAAAATGAAATAAATGCCTTCTATACACCTCAAACATTCACTCTTAAACTGAAGATTGTTTTTTTTCGCAATATTTTTAGAAATTTGGGCTCTCTTAGTAACATTAACACTTGCGCTGAAGCATCTTTTATGCTCATTTCTTGTCTTTCGGGATTAATTATTGGTTTTATTTTGTTTATTTGATGAAAATGAACAACAATACACACCATGGAAACATTTTTGTTTGATTTGTGTCGAGTGAGTTTTCACCTAAAACCCAAAGGGGGGTTATTGTCACTTTTCATGGAAAAATGTGAAAAATTAAATTTTCTAAAAATGAAATAAATGCCTTCTATACACCTCAAACATTCACTCAAAAACAGAAGATTGTTGTTTTTAGCAATATTTTTAGAAATTTGGGCTCTCTTAATAACATAAACACTTGCGCTGAAGCATCTTTTATGCTCATTTCTTGTCTTTCGGGATTAAAATTGGCTTTTATTTTGTTTATTTGATGAAAATGAACAACAATACACACCATTGAAACATTTTTGTTTGATTTATGTCGAGTGAGATTTTCACCTAGAACCCAAAGGGGGCGGTATTGGCACTTTTCAAGGAAAAATGTGAAAAATTAAATTTTCTAAAAATGAAATAAATGCCTTCTATGCACCTCAAACATTCACTCTAAAACAGAAGATTGTTGTTTTTTGCAATATTTTAAGAAATTTGGGCTCCCTTAGTAACATTAACATTTGCACTGAAGCATCTTTTATGCTCATTTCTTATCTTTCTGGATTAAAACTGGCTTTTATATTGTTTATTTGATGAAAATGAACAACAATACACACCATGGAAACATTTCTGTTTGATTTGTGTTTAGTGAGATTTTCACCTTCAACCCAAAGGGGGGGGTATTGGCACTTTTCATGGAAAAATGTGAAAAATTAAATTTTCTAATAATGAAATAAATGCCTTCTATACACCTAAACATTCACCTTAAAACTGAAGATTGTTGTTTTTCGCAATATTTTTAGAAATTTGGGCTGTTTTAGTTACATTAACACTTGCGCTGAAGCATCGTTTATGCTCATTTCTTGTCTTTCGGGATTAATTATTGGTTTTATTTTGTTTATTTGATAAAAATTATCAACAATACACACCATGGAAACATTTTTGTTTGATTTTAGTCGAGTGAAATTTTCACCTTGAACCCAAAGGGGGGGTATTGGCAATTTTCATGGAAAAATGTGAAAAATTAAATTTTCTAAAAATGAAATAAATGCCTTCTATACACCTCAAACATTCACTCTAAAACAGAAGATTGTGGTTTTTCGCAATATTTTTAGAAATTTGGGCTCTCTTAGTAACATTTACATTTGCGCTGAAGCATCTTTTATGCTCATTTCTTGTCTTTCGGGATTAAAACTGGCTTTTATTTTGTTTATTTGATGAAAATGAACAACAATACACACCATAGAAACATTCTTGTTTGATTTGTGTCGAGTGAGATTTTCACCTATAACCCAAAGGGGGGGTATTGGAACTTTTCATGGAAAAATGTGAAAAATTAAATTTTCTAAAAATGAAATAAATGCCTTCTATGCACCTCAAACTTTCACTCTAAAACAGAAGATTGTTGTTTTTCGCAATATTTTAAGAAATTTGGGCTGCCTTAGTAACATTAACACTTGCGCTGAAGCATCTTTCATGCTCATTTCTTATCTTTCTGGATTAAAACTGGCTTTAATATTGTTTATTTGCTGAAAATGAACAACAATACACACAATGGAATCATTTCTGTTTGATTTGTGTTTAGTGAGATTTTCACCTAGAACCCAAAGGGGGGGGTATTGGCACTTTTCATGGAAAAATGTGAAAAATTAAATTTTCTAAAAATGAAATAAATGCCTTCTATACACCTAAACATTCACCTTAAAACTGAAGATTGTTGTTTTTCGCAATATTTTTAGAAATTTGGGCTGTTTTAGTTACATTAACACTTGCGCTGAAGCATCGTTTATGCTCATTTCTTGTCTTTCGGGATTAATTATTGATTTTATTTTGTTTATTTGATGAAAATTAACAACAATACACACCATGGAAACATTTTTGTTTGATTTGAGTCGAGTGAAATTTTCACCTAGAACCCAAAGGGGGGGTATTGGCACTTTTCATGGAAAAATGTGAAAAATTAAATTTTCTAAAAATGAAATAAATGCCTTCTATACACCTCAAACATTCACTCTTAAACTGAAGATTGTTTTTTTTCGCAATATTTTTAGAAATTTGGGCTCTCTTAGTAACATTAACACTTGCGCTGAAGCATCTTTTATGCTCATTTCTTGTCTTTCGGGATTAATTATTGGTTTTATTTTGTTTATTTGATGAAAATGAACAACAATACACACCATGGAAACATTTTTGTTTGATTTGTGTCGAGTGAGTTTTCACCTAAAACCCAAAGGGGGGTTATTGTCACTTTTCATGGAAAAATGTGAAAAATTAAATTTTCTAAAAATGAAATAAATGCCTTCTATACACCTCAAACATTCACTCAAAAACAGAAGATTGTTGTTTTTAGCAATATTTTTAGAAATTTGGGCTCTCATAATAACATAAACACTTGCGCTGAAGCATCTTTTATGCTCATTTCTTGTCTTTCGGGATTAAAATTGGCTTTTATTTTGTTTATTTGATGAAAATGAACAACAATACACACCATTGAAACATTTTTGTTTGATTTATGTCGAGTGAGATTTTCACCTAGAACCCAAAGGGGGCGGTATTGGCACTTTTCAAGGAAAAATGTGAAAAATTAAATTTTCTAAAAATGAAATAAATGCCTTCTATGCACCTCAAACATTCACTCTAAAACAGAAGATTGTTGTTTTTCGCAATATTTTAAGAAATTTGGGCTCCCTTAGTAACATTAACATTTGCACTGAAGCATCTTTTATGCTCATTTCTTATCTTTCTGGATTAAAACTGGCTTTTATATTGTTTATTTGATGAAAATGAACAACAATACACACCATGGAAACATTTCTGTTTGATTTGTGTTTAGTGAGATTTTCACCTACAACCCAAAGGGGGGGGTATTGGCACTTTTCATGGAAAAATGTGAAAAATTAAATTTTCTAATAATGAAATAAATGCCTTCTATACACCTAAACATTCACCTTAAAACTGAAGATTGTTGTTTTTCGCAATATTTTTAGAAATTTGGGCTGTTTTAGTTACATTAACACTTGCGCTGAAGCATCGTTTATGCTCATTTCTTGTCTTTCGGGATTAATTATTGGTTTTATTTTGTTTATTTGATAAAAATTATCAACAATACACACCATGGAAACATTTTTGTTTGATTTTAGTCGAGTGAAATTTTCACCTAGAACCCAAAGGGGGGGTATTGGCACTTTTCATGGAAAAATGTGAAAAATTAAATTTTCTAAAAATGAAATAAATGCCTTCTATACACCTCAAACATTCACTCTAAAATAGAAGATTATTGTTTTTCGCAATATTTTTAGAAATTTGGGCTCTCTTAGTAACATTAACACTTGCGCTGAAGCATCTTTTATGCTCTATCTTGTCTTTCGGGATTAAACTGGCTTTTATTTTGTTTATTTGATGAAAAAAAACAACAATACACACCATGGAAAAATTTTTGTTTGAATTATGACGAGTGAGATTTTCAGCTAGAACCCAAAGGGGGGGGATTGGCACTTTTCATGGATAAATGTAAAAAATTAAAATTTCTAAAAATGAAATAAATGCCTTCTATACACCTCAAACATTCACTCTAAAACAGAAGATTATTGTTTTTCGCAAATTTTTAGAAATTTGGGCTCTCTTAGTAACATTAAGACTTGCGCTGAAGCATCTTCTATGCTCATTTCTTGTCTTTCGGGATTAATTATTGGTTTTATTTTGTTTATTTGATGAAAATTAACAACAATACACACCATGGAAACATTTTTGTTTGATTTGTGTCGAGTGAGATTTTCACCTAGAACCCAAAGGGGGGGCACTTTTCATGGAAAAATGTGAGAAATTAAATTTTCTAAAAATGACATAAATGTCTTCTATACACCTCAAACATTCACTCTAAAACAGAAGATTGCTGTTTTTCGCAATATTTTTCGAAATTTGGGCATTCTTAGTAACATTAACACTTGCGCTGAAGTATCTTTTATGCTCATTTCTTGTCTTTCGGGATTAAAAATGGCTTTTATTTTGTTTATTTGATGAAAATGTACAACTATTCACACCATGGAAACAGTTTTGTTTGATTTGTGTCGAGTGAGATTTTCACCTAGAACCCAAAGGGGGGGTATTGGCACTTTTCATGGAAAAATGTGAAAAATTAAATTTTCTAAAAATGTAATAAATGCCTTCTATACACCTCAAACATTCACTCTAAAAAAGAAGATTATTGTTTTTCGCAATATTTTTAGAAATTTGGGCTCTCTTAGTAACATTAACACTTGCGCTGAAGCATCTTTAATGCTCATTTCTTGTCTTTCGGGATTAATTATTGGTTTTATTTTGTTTATTTGATGAAAAATAACAACAATACACACCATGGAAACATTTTTGTTTGATTTGTGTCGAGTGAGTTTTCACCTAAAACCCAAAGGGGGGTTATTGTCACTTTTCATGGAAAAATGTGAAAAATTAAATTTTCTAAAAATGAAATAAATGCCTTCTATACATCTCAAACATTCACTCTAAAACAGAAGATTGTGGTTTTTCGCAATATTTTTAGAAATTTGGGCTCTCTTAGTAACATTAACACTTGCGCTGAAGCATCTTTTATGCTCTTTTCTTGTCTTTCGGGATTAAAACTGGCTTTTATTTTGTTTATTTGATGAAAATGAACAACAATAAACACCATAGAAACATTTTTGTTTGATTTGTGTCGAGTGAGATTTTCACCTATAACCCAAAGGGGGGGTATTGGCACTTTTCATGGAAAAATGTGAAAAATTAAATTTTCTAAAAATGAAATAAATGCCTTCTATGCAACTCAAACTTTCACTCTAAAACAGAAGATTGTTGTTTTTCGCAATATTTTAAGAAATTTGGGCTCCCTTAGTAACATTAACACTTGCGCTGAAGAATCTTTCATGCTCATTTCTTATCTTTCTGGATTAAAACTGGCTTTAATATTGTTTATTTGATGAAAATGAACAACAATACACACCATGGAATCATTTCTGTTTGATTTGTGTTTAGTGAGATTTTCACCTAGAACCCAAAGGGGGGAGGGTATTGGCACTTTTCATGGAAAAATGTGAAAAATTAAATTTTCTAAAAATGAAATAAATGCCTTCTATACACCTAAACATTCACCTTAAAACTGAAGATTGTTGTTTTTCGCAATATTTTTAGACATTTGGGCTGTTTAAGTTACATTAACACTTGCGCTGAAGCATCGTTTATGCTCATTTCTTGTCTTTCGGGATTAATTTTTGATTTTATTTTGTTTATTTGATGAAAATTAACAACAATACACACCATGGAAACATTTTTGTTTGATTTGAGTCGAGTGAAATTTTCACCTAGAACCCAAAGGGGGGGTATTGGCACTTTTCATGGAAAAATGTGAAAAATTAAATTTTCTAAAAATGAAATAAATGCCTTCTATACACCTCAAACATTCACTCTTAAACTGAAGATTATTGTTTTTCGCAAATTTTTAGAAATTTGGGCTCTCTTAGTAACATTAAGACTTGCGCTGAAGCATATTCTATGCTCATTTCTTGTCTTTCGGGATTAATTATTGGTTTTATTTTGTTTATTTGATAAAAATGAACAACTATACACACCATGGAAACAGTTTTGTTTGATTAGTGTCGATTGAGATTTTCACCTAGAACCCAAAGGGGGGGGGGTATTGGCACTTTTCATTGAAAAATGTAAAATTAAATTTTCTAAAAATGAAATAAATGCCTTCTATACACCTCAAACATTCACTCTAAAAAAGAAGATTATTGTTTTTCGCAATATTTTTAGAAATTTGGGCTCTCTTAGTAACATTAACACTTGCGCTGAAGCATCTTTAATGCTCATTTCTTGTCTTTCGGGATTAATTATTGGTTTTATTTTGTTTATTTGATGAAAAATAACAACAATACACACCATGGAAACATTTTTGTTTGATTTGTGTCGAGTGAGTTTTCACCTAAAACCCAAAGGGGGGTTATTGTCACTTTTCATGGAAAAATGTGAAAAATTAAATTTTCTAAAAATGAAATAAATGCCTTCTATACACCTCAAACATTCACTCTAAAACAGAAGATTGTGGTTTTTCGCAATATTTTTAGAAATTTCGGCTCTCTTAGTAACATTAACACTTGCGCTGAAGCATCTTTTATGCTCTTTTCTTGTCTTTCGTGATTAAAACTGGCTTTTATTTTGTTTATTTGATGAAAATGAACAACAATACACACCATGGAAAAATTTCTGTTTGATTTGTGTCGAGTGAGATTTTCACCTACAACCCAAAGGGGGGGGTATTGGCACTTTTCATGGAAAAATGTGAAAAATTAAATTTTCTAATAATGAAATAAATGCCTTCTATACACCTAAACATTCACCTTAAAACTGAAGATTGTTGTTTTTCGCAATATTTTTAGAAATTTGGGCTGTTTTAGTTACATTAACACTTGCGCTGAAGCATCGTTTATGCTCATTTCTTGTCTTTCGGGATTAATTATTGGTTTTATTTTGTTTATTTGATAAAAATTAACAACAATACACACCATGGAAACATTTTTGTTTGATTTCAGTCGAGTGAAATTTTCACCTAGAACCCAAAGGGGGGGTATTGGCACTTTTCATGGAAAAATGTGAAAAATTAAATTTTCTAAAAATGAAATAAATGCCTTCTATACACCTCAAACATTCACTCTAAAATAGAAGATTATTGTTTTTCGCAATATTTTTAGAAATTTGGGCTCTCTTAGTAACATTAACACTTGCGCTGAAGCATCTTTTATGCTCTATCTTGTCTTTCGGGATTAAACTGGCTTTTATTTTGTTTATTTGATGAAAAAGAACAACAATACACACCATGGAAACATTTTTGTTTGAATTATGACGAGTGAGATTTTCAGCTAGAACCCAAAGGGGGGGGATTGGCACTTTTCATGGATAAATGTAAAAAATTAAATTTTCTAAAAATGAAATAAATGCCTTCTATACACCTCAAACATTCACTCTAAAACAGAAGATTATTGTTTTTCGCAAATTTTTAGAAATTTGGGCTCTCTTAGTAACATTAAGACTTGCGCTGAAGCATCTTCTATGCTCATTTCTTGTCTTTCGGGATTAATTATTGGTTTTATTTTGTTTATTTGATGAAAATTAACAACAATACACACCATGGAAACATTTTTGTTTGATTTGTGTCGAGTGAGATTTTCACCTAGAACCCAAAGGGGGGGCACTTTTCATGGAAAAATGTGAGAAATTAAATTTTCTAAAAATGAAATAAATGTCTTCTATACACCTCAAACATTCACTCTAAAACAGAAGATTGCTGTTTTTCGCAATATTTTTCGAAATTTGGGCATTCTTAGTAACATTAACACTTGCGCTGAAGTATCTTTTATGCTCATTTCTTGTCTTTCGGGATTAAAAATGGCTTTTATTTTGTTTATTTGATGAAAATGTACAACTATTCACACCATGGAAACAGTTTTGTTTGATTTGTGTCGAGTGAGATTTTCACCTAGAACCCAAAGGGGGGGTATTGGCACTTTTCATGGAAAAATGTGAAAAATTAAATTTTCTAAAAATGAAATAAATGCCTTCTATACACCTCAAACATTCACTCTAAAAAAGAAGATTATTGTTTTTCGCAATATTTTTAGAAATTTTGGCTCTCTTAGTAACATTAACACTTGCGCTGAAGCATCTTTAATGCTCATTTCTTGTCTTTCGGGATTAATTATTGGTTTTATTTTGTTTATTTGATGAAAAATAACAACAATACACACCATGGAAACATTTTTGTTTGATTTGTGTCGAGTGAGTTTTCACCTAAAACCCAAAGGGGGGTTATTGTCACTTTTCATGGAAAAATGTGAAAAATTAAATTTTCTAAAAATGAAATAAATGCCTTCTATACACCTCAAACATTCACTCTAAAACAGAAGATTGTGGTTTTTCGCAATATTTTTAGAAATTTGGGCTCTCTTAGTAACATTAACACTTGCGCTGAAGCATCTTTTATGCTCATTTCTTGTCTTTCGGGATTAAAACTGGCTTTTATTTTGTTTATTTGATGAAAATGAACAACAATACACACCATGGAAACATTTTTGTTTGATTTGTGTCGAGTTAGATTTTCACCTAGAACCCAAAAGGGGGGGTTTTGGCACTTTTCATGGAAAAATGTGAAAAATTAAAATTTCTAAAAATGAAATAAATGCCTTCTATACACCTCAAACATTCACTCTAAAACAGAAGATTGTTGTTTTTCGCAATATTTTTAGAAATTTGGGCTCTTTTAGTAACATTAACACTAGCGCTGAAGCATCTTTTATGCTCATTTCTTGTCTTTCAGGATTTATTCTGGGTTTTATTTTGTTTTTTTGATGAAAATGAAGAACAATACACACCATGGAAACATTTTTGTTTGATTTGTGTCGAGTGAGATTTTCACGTAGAACCCAAAGGGGGTATTGGCACTTTTCATGGAAAAATGTGAAAAATTAAATTTTCTAAAAATGAAATAAATGCCTTCTATACACCTCAAACATTCACTCTAAAAAAGAAGATTATTGTTTTTCGCAATATTTTTAGAAATTTGGGCTCTCTTAGTAACATTAACACTTGCGCTGAAGCATCTTTAATGCTCATTTCTTGTCTTTCGGGATTAATTATTGGTTTTATTTTGTTTATTTGATGAAAAATAACAACAATACACACCATGGAAACATTTTTGTTTGATTTGTGTCGAGTGAGTTTTCACCTAAAACCCAAAGGGGGGTTATTGTCACTTTTCATGGAAAAATGTGAAAAATTAAATTTTCTAAAAATGAAATAAATGCCTTCTATACACCTCAAACATTCACTCTAAAACAGAAGATTGTGGTTTTTCGCAATATTTTTAGAAATTTGGGCTCTCTTAGTAACATTAACACTTGCGCTGAAGCATCTTTTATGCTCTTTTCTTGTCTTTCGGGATTAAAACTGGCTTTTATTTTGTTTATTTGATGAAAATGAACAACAATAAACACCATAGAAACATTTTTGTTTGATTTGTGTCGAGTGAGATTTTCACCTATAACCCAAAGGGGGGGTATTGGCACTTTTCATGGAATAATGTGAAAAATTAAATTTTCTAAAAATGAAATAAATGCCTTCTATGCAACTCAAACTTTCACTCTAAAACAGAAGATTGTTGTTTTTCGCAATATTTTAAGAAATTTGGGCTCCCTTAGTAACATTAACACTTGCGCTGAAGCATCTTTCATGCTCATTTCTTATCTTTCTGGATTAAAACTGGCTTTAATATTGTTTATTTGATGAAAATGAACAACAATACACACCATGGAATCATTTCTGTTTGATTTGTGTTTAGTGAGATTTTCACCTAGAACCCAAAGGGGGGGGGGTATTGGCACTTTTCATGGAAAAATGTGAAAAATTAAATTTTCTAAAAATGAAATAAATGCCTTCTATACACCTAAACATTCACCTTAAAACTGAAGATTGTTGTTTTTCGCAATATTTTTAGAAATTTGGGCTGTTTAAGTTACATTAACACTTGCGCTGAATCATCGTTTATGCTCATTTCTTGTCTTTCGGGATTAATTATTGATTTTATTTTGTTTATTTGATGAAAATTAACAACAATACACACCATGGAAAAATTTCTGTTTGATTTGTGTCGAGTGAGATTTTCACCTACAACCCAAAGGGGGGGGTATTGGCACTTTTCATGGAAAAATGTGAAAAATTAAATTTTCTAAAAATGAAATAAATGCCTTCTATACACCTCAAACATTCACTCTTAAACTGAAGATTATTTTTTTTCGCAAATTTTTAGAAATTTGGGCTCTCTTAGTAACATTAAGACTTGCGCTGAAGCATATTCTATGCTCATTTCTTGTCTTTCGGGATTAATTATTGGTTTTATTTTGTTTATTTGATGAAAATGAACAACTATACACACCATGGAAACAGTTTTGTTTGATTAGTGTCGATTGAGATTTTCACCTAGAACCCAAAGGGGGGGGGTATTGGCACTTTTCATGGAAAAATGTAAAAAAAAATTTTCTAAAAATGAAATAAATGCCTTCTCTACACCTCAAACATTCACTCTAAAACAGAAGATTGTTGTTTTTCGCAATATTTTTAGAAATTTGGGCTCTCTTAGTAACATTAACACTTGCGCTGAAGCATCATTTATGCTCATTTTTTGTCTTTCTGGATTAAAACTGGCTTTTATATTGTTTATTTGATGAAAATGAACAACAATACACACCATGGAAACATTTTTGTTTGATTTGAGTCGAGTGAAATTTTCACCTAGAACCCAAAGGGGGGGTATTGGCACTTTTCATGGAAAAATGTGATAAATTAAATTTTCTAAAAATGAAATAAATGCCTTCTATACACCTCAAACATTCACTCTAAAACTGAAGATTGTTGTTTTTCGCAATATTTTTAGAAATTTGGGCTCTCTTAGTAACATTAACACTTGCGCTGAAGCATCTTTTATGCTCATTTCTTGTCTTTCGGGATTAAAACTGGCTTTTATTTTGTTTATTTGATGAAAAGGAACAACAATACACACCATGGAAAAATTTCTGTTTGATTTGTGTCGAGTGAGATTTTCACCTACAACCCAAAGGGGGGGGTATTGGCACTTTTCATGGAAAAATGTGAAAAATTAAATTTTCTAATAATGAAATAAATGCCTTCTATACACCTAAACATTCACCTTAAAACTGAAGATTGTTGTTTTTCGCAATATTTTTAGAAATTTGGGCTGTTTTAGTTACATTAACACTTGCGCTGAAGCATCGTTTATGCTCATTTCTTGTCTTTCGGGATTAATTATTGGTTTTATTTTGTTTATTTGATAAAAATTAACAACAATACACACCATGGAAACATTTTTGTTTGATTTGTGTCGAGTGAAATTTTCACCTAGAACCCAAAGGGGGGGCACTTTTCATGGAAAAATGTGAGAAATTAAATTTTCTAAAAATGAAATAAATGTCTTCTATACACCTCAAACATTCACTCTAAAACAGAAGATTGCTGTTTTTCGCTATATTTTTCGAAATTTGGGCATTCTTAGTAACATTAACACTTGCGCTGAAGTATCTTTTATGCTCATTTCTTGTCTTTCGGGATTAAAAATGGCTTTTATTTTGTTTATTTGATGAAAATGTACAACTATTCACACCATGGAAACATTTTTGTTTGATTTGTGTCGAGTGAGATTTTCACCTAGAACCCAAAGGGGGGGCACTTTTCATGGAAAAATGTGAAAAATTAAATTTTCTAAAAATGAAATAAATGCCTTCTATACACCTCAAACATTCACTCTAAAAAAGAAGATTATTGTTTTTCGCAATATTTTTAGAAATTTTGGCTCTCTTAGTAACATTAACACTTGCGCTGAAGCATCTTTAATGCTCATTTCTTGTCTTTCGGGATTAATTATTGGTTTTATTTTGTTTATTTGATGAAAAATAACAACAATACACACCCTGGAAACATTTTTGTTTGATTTGTGTCGAGTGAGTTTTCACCTAAAACCCAAAGGGGGGTTATTGTCATTTTTCATGGAAAAATGTGAAAAATTAAATTTTCTAAAAATGAAATAAATGCCTTCTATACACCTCAAACATTCACTCTAAAATAGAAGATTATTGTTTTTCGCAATATTTTTAGAAATTTGGGCTCTCTTAGTAACATTAACACTTGCGCTGAAGCATCTTTTATGCTCTATCTTGTCTTTCGGGATTAAACTGGCTTTTATTTTGTTTATTTGATGAAAAAGAACAACAATACACACCATGGAAACATTTTTGTTTGAATTATGACGAGTGAGATTTTCAGCTAGAACCCAAAGGGGGGGGATTGGCACTTTTCATGGATAAATGTAAAAAATTAAATTTTCTAAAAATGAAATAAATGCCTTCTATACACCTCAAACATTCACTCTAAAACTGAAGATTGTTGTTTTTCGCAATATTTTTAGAAATTTGGGCTCTCTTAGTAACATTAACACTTGCGCTGAACCATCTTTTATGCTCATTTCTTGTCTTTCGGGATTAAAACTGGCTTTTATTTTGTTTATTTGATGAAAATGAACAACAATACACACCATGGAAAAATTTCTGTTTGATTTGTGTCGAGTGAGATTTTCACCTACAACCCAAAGGGGGGGGTATTGGCACTTTTCATGGAAAAATGTGAAAAATTAAATTTTCTAATAATTGAATAAATGCCTTCTATACACCTAAACATTCACCTTAAAACTGAAGATTGTTGTTTTTCGCAATATTTTTAGAAATTTGGGCTGTTTTAGTTACATTAACACTTGCGCTGAAGCATGGTTTATGCTCATTTCTTGTCTTTCGGGATTAATTATTGGTTTTATTTTGTTTATTTGATAAAAATTAACAACAATACACACCATGGAAACATTTTTGTTTGATTTGTGTCGAGTGAGATTTTCACGTAGAACCCAAAGGCACTTTTCATGGAAAAATGTGAAAAATTAAATTTTCTAAAAATGAAATAAATGCCTTCTATACACCCCAAACATTCACTCTAAAAAAGAAGATTATTGTTTTTCGCAATATTTTTAGAAATTTGGGCTCTCTTAGTAACATTAACACTTGCGCTGAAGCATCTTTAATGCTCATTTCTTGTCTTTCGGGATTAATTATTGGTTTTAATTTGTTTATTTGATGAAAAATAACAACAATACACACCATGGAAACATTTTTGTTTGATTTGTGTCGAGTGAGTTTTCACCTAAAACCCAAAGGGGGGTTATTGTCACTTTTCATGGAAAAATGTGAAAAATTAAATTTTCTAAAAATGAAATAAATGCCTTCTATACACCTCAAACATTCACTCTAAAACAGAAGATTGTGGTTTTTCGCAATATTTTTAGAAATTTGGGCTCTCTTAGTAACATTAACACTTGCGCTGAAGCATCTTTTATGCTCTTTTCTTGTCTTTCGGGATTAAAACTGGCTTTTATTTTGTTTATTTGATGAAAATGAACAACAATAAACACCATAGAAACATTTTTGTTTGATTTGTGTCGAGTGAGATTTTCACCTATAACCCAAAGGGGGGGTATTGGCACTTTTCATGGAATAATGTGAAAAATTAAATTTTCTAAAAATGAAATAAATGCCTTCTATGCAACTCAAACTTTCACTCTAAAACAGAAGATTGTTGTTTTTCGCAATATTTTAAGAAATTTGGGCTCCCTAAGTAACATTAACACTTGCGCTGAAGCATCTTTCATGCTCATTTATTATCTTTCTGGAATAAAACTGGCTTTAATATTGTTTATTTGATGAAAATGAACAACAATACACACCATGGAATCATTTCTGTTTGATTTGTGTTTAGTGAGATTTTCACCTAGAACCCAAAGGGGGGGGGGTATTGGCACTTTTCATGGAAAAATGTGAAAAATTAAATTTTCTAAAAATGAAATAAATGCCTTCTATACACCTAAACATTCACCTTAAAACTGAAGATTGTTGTTTTTCGCAATATTTTTAGAAATTTGGGCTGTTTAAGTTACATTAACACTTGCGCTGAAGCATCGTTTATGCTCATTTCTTGTCTTTCGGGATGAATTATTGATTTTATTTTGTTTATTTGATGAAAATTAACAACAATACACACCATGGAAACATTTTTGTTTGATTTGAGTCGAGTGAAATTTTCACCTAGAACCCAAAGGGGGGGTATTGGCACTTTTCATGGAAAAATGTGAAAAATTAAATTTTCTAAAAATGAAATAAATGCCTTCTATACACCTCAAACATTCACTCTTAAACTGAAGATTATTTTTTTTCGCAAATTTTTAGAAATTTGGGCTCTCTTAGTAACATTAAGACTTGCGCTGAAGCATATTCTATGCTCACTTCTTGTCTTTCGGGATTAATTATTGGTTTTAATTTGTTTATTTGATGAAAATGAACAACTATACACACCATGGAAACAGTTTTGTTTGATTAGTGTCGATTGAGATTTTCACCTAGAACCCAAAGGGGGGGGGGTATTGGCACTTTTCATGGAAAAATGTAAAAAAAAAATTTCTAAAAATGAAATAAATGCCTTCTATACACCTCAAACATTCACTCTAAAACAGAAGATTGTTGTTTTTCGCAATATTTTTAGAAATTTGGGCTCTCTTAGTAACATTAACACTTGCGCTGAAGCATCTTTTATGCTCATTTTTTGTCTTTCTGGATTAAAACTGGCTTTTATATTGTTTATTTGATGAAAATGAACAACAATACACACCATGGAAACATTTTTGTTTGATTTGAGTCGAGTGAAATTTTCACCTAGAACCCAAAGGGGGGGTATTGGCACTTTTCATGGAAAAATGTGATAAATTAAATTTTCTAAAAATGAAATAAATGCCTTCTATACACCTCAAACATTCACTCTAAAACTGAAGATTGTTGTTTTTCGCAATATTTTTAGAAATTTGGGCTCTCTTAGTAACATTAACACTTGCGCTGAAGCATCTTTTATGCTCATTTCTTGTCTTTCGGGATTAAAACTGGCTTTTATTTTGTTTATTTGATGAAAATGAACAACAATACACACCATGGAAAAATTTCTGTTTGATTTGTGTCGAGTGAGATTTTCACCTACAACCCAAAGGGGGGGGTATTGGCACTTTTCATGGAAAAATGTGAAAAATTAAATTTTCTAATAATGAAATAAATGCCTTCTATACACCTAAACATTCACCTTAAAACTGAAGATTGTTGTTTTTCGCAATATTTTTAGAAATTTGGGCTGTTTTAGTTACATTAACACTTGCGCTGAAGCATCGTTTATGCTCATTTCTTGTCTTTCGGGATTAATTATTGGTTTTATTTTGTTTATTTGATAAAAATTAACAACAATACACACCATGGAAACATTTTTGTTTGATTTCAGTCGAGTGAAATTTTCACCTAGAACCCAAAGGGGGGGTATTGGCACTTTTCATGGAAAAATGTGAAAAATTAAATTTTCTAAAAATGAAATAAATGCCTTCTATACACCTCAAACATTCACTCTAAAATAGAAGATTATTGTTTTTCGCAATATTTTTAGAAATTTGGGCTCTCTTAGTAACATTAACACTTGCGCTGAAGCATCTTTTATGCTCTATCTTGTCTTTCGGGATTAAACTGGCTTTTATTTTGTTTATTTGATGAAAAAGAACAACAATACACACCATGGAAACATTTTTGTTTGAATTATGACGAGTGAGATTTTCAGCTAGAACCCAAAGGGGGGGGATTGGCACTTTTCATGGATAAATGTAAAAAATTAAATTTTCTAAAAATGAAATAAATGCCTTCTATACACCTCAAACATTCACTCTAAAACTGAAGATTGTTGTTTTTCGCAATATTTTTAGAAATTTGGGCTCTCTTAGTAACATTAACACTTGCGCTGAAGCATCTTTTATGTTCATTTCTTGTCTTTCGGGATTAAAACTGGCTTTTATTTTGTTTATTTGATGAAAATGAACAACAATACACACCATGGAAAAATTTCTGTTTGATTTGTGTCGAGTGAGATTTTCACCTACAACCCAAAGGGGGGGGTATTGGCACTTTTCATGGAAAAATGTGAAAAATTAAATTTTCTAATAATGAAATAAATGCCTTCTATACACCTAAACATTCACCTTAAAACTGAAGATTGTTGTTTTTCGCAATATTTTTAGAAATTTGGGCTGTTTTAGTTACATTAACACTTGCGCTGAAGCATCGTTTATGCTCATTTCTTGTCTTTCGGGATTAATTATTGGTTTTATTTTGTTTATTTGATAAAAATTAACAACAATACACACCATGGAAACATTTTTGTTTGATTTCAGTCGAGTGAAATTTTCACCTAGAACCCAAAGGGGGGGTATTGGTACTTTTCATGGAAAAATGTGAAAAATTAAATTTTCTAAAAATGAAATAAATGCCTTCTATACACCTCAAACATTCACTCTAAAATAGAAGATTATTGTTTTTCGCAATATTTTTAGAAATTTGGGCTCTCTTAGTAACATTAACACTTGCGCTGAAGCATCTTTTATGCTCTATCTTGTCTTTCGGGATTAAACTGGCTTTTATTTTGTTTATTTGATGAAAAAGAACAACAATACACACCATGGAAACATTTTTGTTTGAATTATGACGAGTGAGATTTTCAGCTAGAACCCAAAGGGGGGGGATTGGCACTTTTCATGGATAAATGTAAAAAATTAAATTTTCTAAAAATGAAATAAATGCCTTCTATACACCTCAAACATTCACTCTAAAACAGAAGATTATTGTTTTTCGCAAATTTTTAGAAATTTGGGCTCTCTTAGTAACATTAAGACTTGCGCTGAAGCATCTTCTAAGCTCATTTCTTGTCTTTCGGGATTAATTATTGGTTTTATTTTGTTTATTTGATGAAAATTAACAACAATACACACCATGGAAACATTTTTGTTTGATTTGTGTCGAGTGAGATTTTCACCTAGAACCCAAAGGGGGGGCACTTTTCATGGAAAAATGTGAGAAATTAAATTTTCTAAAAATGAAATAAATGTCTTCTATACACCTCAAACATTCACTCTAAAACAGAAGATTGCTGTTTTTCGCTATATTTTTCGAAATTTGGGCATTCTTAGTAACATTAACACTTGCGCTGAAGTATCTTTTATGCTCATTTCTTGTCTTTCGGGATTAAAAATGGCTTTTATTTTGTTTATTTGATGAAAATGTACAACTATTCACACCATGGAAACATTTTTGTTTGATTTGTGTCGAGTGAGATTTTCACCTAGAACCCAAAGGGGGGGCACTTTTCATGGAAAAATGTGAAAAATTAAATTTTCTAAAAATGAAATAAATGCCTTCTATACACCTCAAACATTCACTCTAAAAAAGAAGATTATTGTTTTTCGCAATATTTTTAGAAATTTTGGCTCTCTTAGTAACATTAACACTTGCGCTGAAGCATCTTTAATGCTCATTTCTTGTCTTTCGGGATTAATTATTGGTTTTATTTTGTTTATTTGATGAAAAATAACAACAATACACACCCTGGAAACATTTTTGTTTGATTTGTGTCGAGTGAGTTTTCACCTAAAACCCAAAGGGGGGTTATTGTCATTTTTCATGGAAAAATGTGAAAAATTAAATTTTCTAAAAATGAAATAAATGCCTTCTATACACCTCAAACATTCACTCTAAAACAGAAGATTGTGGTTTTTCGCAATATTTTTAGAAATTTGGGCTCTCTTAGTAACATTAACACTTGCGCTGAAGCATCTTTTATGCTCATTTCTTGTCTTTCGGGATTAAAACTGGCTTTTATTTTGTTTATTTGATGAAAATGAACAACAATAAACACCATAGAAACATTTTTGTTTGATTTGTGTCGAGTGAGATTTTCACCTATAACCCAAAGGGGGGGTATTGGCACTTTTCATGGAAAAATGTGAAAAATTAAATTTTCTAAAAATGAAATAAATGCCTTCTATGCAACTCAAACTTTCACTCTAAAACAGAAGATTGTTGTTTTTCGCAATATTTTAAGAAATTTGGGCTCCCTTAGTAACATTAACACTTGCGCTGAAGCATCTTTCATGCTCATTTCTTATCTTTCTGGATTAAAACTGGCTTTAATATTGTTTATTTTGATGAAAATGAACAACAATACACACCATGGAATCATTTCTGTTTGATTTGTGTTTAGGGAGATTTTCACCTAGAACCCAAAGGGGGGGGGGTATTGGCACTTTTCATGGAAAAATGTGAAAAATTAAATTTTCTAAAAATGAAATAAATGCCTTCTATACACCTAAACATTCACCTTAAAACTGAAGATTGTTGTTTTTCGCAATATTTTTAGAAATTTGGGCTGTTTTAGTTACATTAACACTTGCGCTGAAGCATCGTTTATGCTCATTTCTTGTCTTTCGGGATTAATTATTGATTTTATTTTGTTTATTTGATGAAAATTAACAACAATACACACCATGGAAACATTTTTGTTTGATTTGAGTCGAGTGAAATTTTCACCTAGAACCCAAAGGGGGGGTATTGGCACTTTTCATGGAAAAATGTGAAAAATTAAATTTTCTAAAAATGAAATAAATGCCTTCTATACACCTCAAACATTCACTCTTAAACTGAAGATTGTTTTTTTTCGCAATATTTTTAGAAAATTGGGCACTCTTAGTAACATTAACACTTGCGCTGAAGCATCTTTTATGCTCATTTCTTGTCTTTCGGGATTAATTATTGGTTTTATTTTGTTTATTTGATGAAAATGAACAACAATACACACCATTGAAACAATTTTGTTTGAATTGTGTCGAGTGAGATTTTCAGCTAGAACCCAAAGGGGGGGGATTGGCACTTTTCATGGAAAAATGTAAAAAATTAAATTTTCTAAAAATGAAATAAATGCCTTCTATACACCTCAAACATTCACTCTAAAACAGAAGATTATTGTTTTTCGCAAATTTTTAGAAATTTGGGCTCTCTTAGTAACATTAAGACTTGCGCTGAAGCATATTCTATGCTCTTTTTTTGTCTTTCGGGATTAATTATTGGTTTTATTTTGTTTATTTGATGAAAATGAACAACTATACACACCATGGAAACAGTTTTGTTTGATTAGTGTCGATTGAGATTTTCACCTAGAACCCAAAGGGGGGGGGGGTATTGGCACTTTTCATGAAAAATGTAAAAAAAAATTTTCTAAAAATGAAATAAATGCCTTCTATACACCTCAAACATTCACTCTAAAACAGAAGATTGTTGTTTTTCGCAATATTTTTAGAAATTTGGGCTCTCTTAGTAACATTAACACTTGCGCTGAAGCATCTTTTATGCTCATTTTTTGTCTTTCTGGATTAAAACTGGCTTTTATATTGTTTATTTGATGAAAATGAACAACAATACACACCATGGAAACATTTTTGTTTGATTTGAGTCGAGTGAAATTTTCACCTAGAACCCAAAGGGGGGGTATTGGCACTTTTCATGGAAAAATGTGAAAAATTAAATTTTCTAAAAATGAAATAAATGCCTTCTATACACCTCAAACATTCACTCTAAAACTGAAGATCGTTGTTTTTCGCAATATTTTTAGAAATTTGGGCTCTCTTAGTAACATTAACACTTGCGCTGAAGCATCTTTTATGCTCATTTCTTGTCTTTCGGGATTAAAACTGGCTTTTACTTTGTTTATTTGATGAAAATGAACAACAATACACACCATGGAAAAATTTTTGTTTGATTTGTGTCGAGTGAGATTTTCACCTACAACCCAAAGGGGGGGGTATTGGCACTTTTCATGGAAAAATGTGAAAAATTAAATTTTCTAATAATGAAATAAATGCCTTCTATACACCTAAAAATTCACCTTAAAACTGAAGATTGTTGTTTTTCGCAATATTTTTAGAAATTTGGGCTGTTTTAGTTACATTAACACTTGCGCTGAAGCATCTTTTATGCTCATTTCTTGTCTTTCGGGATTAATTATTGGTTTTATTTTGTTAATTTGATAAAAATTAACAACAATACACACCATGGAAACATTTTTGTTTGATTTGAGTCGAGTGAAATTTTCACCTAGAACCCAAAGGGGGGGTATTGGCACTTTTCATGGAAAAATGTGAAAAATTAAATTTTCTAAAAATGAAATAAATGCCTTCTATACACCTCAAACATTCACTCTTAAACTGAAGATTATTGTTTTTCGCAAATTTTTAGAAATTTGGGCTCTCTTAGTAACATTAAGACTTGCGCTGAAGCATATTCTATGCTAATTTCTTGTCTTTCGGGATTAATTATTGGTTTTATTTTGTTTATTTGATGAAAATGAACAACTATACACACCATGGAAACAGTTTTGTTTGATTAGTGTCGATTGAGATTTTCACCTAGAACCCAAAGGGGGGGGGGTATTGGCACTTTTCATGGAAAAATGTGATAAATTAAATTTTCTAAAAATGAAATAAATGCCTTCTATACACCTCAAACATTCACTCTAAAACTGAAGATTGTTGTTTTTCGCAATATTTTTAGAAATTTGGGCTCTCTTAGTAACATTAACACTTGCGCTGAAGCATCTTTTATGCTCATTTCTTGTCTTTCGGGATTAAAACTGGCTTTTATTTTGTTTATTTGATGAAAATGAACAACAATACACACCATGGAAAAATTTCTGTTTGATTTGTGTCGAGTGAGATTTTCACCTACAACCCAAAGGGGGGGTATTGGCACTTTTCATGGAAAAATGTGAAAAATTAAATTTTCTAATAATGAAATAAATGCCTTCTATACACCTAAACATTCACCTTAAAACTGAAGATTGTTGTTTTTCGCAATATTTTTAGAAATTTGGGCTGTTTTAGTTACATTAACACTTGCGCTGAAGCATCGTTTATGCTCATTTCTTGTCTTTCGGGATTAATTATTGGTTTTATTTTGTTTATTTGATAAAAATTAACAACAATACACACCATGGAAACATTTTTGTTTGATTTCAGTCGAGTGAAATTTTCACCTAGAACCCAAGGGGGGGTATTGGCACTTTTCATGGAAAAATGTGAAAAATTAAATTTTCTAAAAATGAAATAAATGCCTTCTATACACCTCAAACATTCACTCTAAAATAGAAGATTATTGTTTTTCGCAATATTTTTAGAAATTTGGGCTCTCTTAGTAACATTAACACTTGCGCTGAAGCATCTTTTATGCTCTATCTTGTCTTTCGGGATTAAACTGGCTTTTATTTTGTTTATTTGATGAAAAAGAACAACAATACACACCATGGAAACATTTTTGTTTGAATTATGACGAGTGAGATTTTCAGCTAGAACCCAAAGGGGGGGGATTGGCACTTTTCATGGAAAAATGTGATAAATTAAATTTTCTAAAAATGAAATAAATGCCTTCTATACACCTAAACATTCACCTTAAAACTGAAGATTGTTGTTTTTCGCAATATTTTTAGAAATTTGGGCTGTTTTAGTTATATTAACACTTGCGCTGAAGCATCGTTTATGCTCATTTCTTGTCTTTCGGGATTAAAACTGGCTTTTATTTTGTTTATTTGATGAAAATGAACAACAATACACACCATGGAAAAATTTCTGTTTGATTTGTGTCGAGTGAGATTTTCACCTACAACCCAAAGGGGGGGGTATTGGCACTTTTCATGGAAAAATGTGAAAAATTAAATTTTCTAATAATGAAATAAATGCCTTCTATACACCTAAACATTCACCTTAAAACTGAAGATTGTTGTTTTTCGCAATATTTTTAGAAATTTGGGCTGTTTTAGTTACATTAACACTTGCGCTGAAGCATCGTTTATGCTCATTTCTTGTCTTTCGGGATTAATTATTGGTTTTATTTTGTTTCTTTGATAAAAATTAACAACAATACACACCATGGAAACATTTTTGTTTGATTTCAGTCGAGTGAAATTTTCACCTAGAACCAAAAGGGGGGGTATTGGCACTTTTCATGGAAAAATGTGAAAAATTAAATTTTCTAAAAATGAAATAAATGCCTTCTATACACCTCAAACATTCACTCTAAAATAGAAGATTATTGTTTTTCGCAATATTTTTAGAAATTTGGGCTCTCTTAGTAACATTAACACTTGCGCTGAAGCATCTTTTATGCTCTATCTTGTCTTTCGGGATTAAACTGGCTTTTATTTTGTTTATTTGATGAAAAAGAACAACAATACACACCATGGAAACATTTTTGTTTGAATTATGACGAGTGAGATTTTCAGCTAGAACCCAAAGGGGGGGGATTGGCACTTTTCATGGATAAATGTAAAAAATTAAATTTTCTAAAAATGAAATAAATGCCTTCTATACACCTCAAACATTCACTCTAAAACTGAAGATCGTTGTTTTTCGCAATATTTTTAGAAATTTGGGCTCTCTTAGTAACATTAACACTTGCGCTGAAGCATCTTTTATGCTCATTTCTTGTCTTTCGGGATTAAAACTGGCTTTTACTTTGTTTATTTGATGAAAATGAACAACAATACACACCATGGAAAAATTTTTGTTTGATTTGTGTCGAGTGAGATTTTCACCTACAACCCAAAGGGGGGGGTATTGGCACTTTTCATGGAAAAATGTGAAAAATTAAATTTTCTAATAATGAAATAAATGCCTTCTATACACCTAAAAATTCACCTTAAAACTGAAGATTGTTGTTTTTCGCAATATTTTTAGAAATTTGGGCTGTTTTAGTTACATTAACACTTGCGCTGAAGCATCTTTTATGCTCATTTCTTGTCTTTCGGGATTAATTATTGGTTTTATTTTGTTAATTTGATAAAAATTAACAACAATACACACCATGGAAACATTTTTGTTTGATTTGAGTCGAGTGAAATTTTCACCTAGAACCCAAAGGGGGGGTATTGGCACTTTTCATGGAAAAATGTGAAAAATTAAATTTTCTAAAAATGAAATAAATGCCTTCTATACACCTCAAACATTCACTCTTAAACTGAAGATTATTGTTTTTCGCAAATTTTTAGAAATTTGGGCTCTCTTAGTAACATTAAGACTTGCGCTGAAGCATATTCTATGCTAATTTCTTGTCTTTCGGGATTAATTATTGGTTTTATTTTGTTTATTTGATGAAAATGAACAACTATACACACCATGGAAACAGTTTTGTTTGATTAGTGTCGATTGAGATTTTCACCTAGAACCCAAAGGGGGGGGGGTATTGGCACTTTTCATGGAAAAATGTGATAAATTAAATTTTCTAAAAATGAAATAAATGCCTTCTATACACCTCAAACATTCACTCTAAAACTGAAGATTGTTGTTTTTCGCAATATTTTTAGAAATTTGGGCTCTCTTAGTAACATTAACACTTGCGCTGAAGCATCTTTTATGCTCATTTCTTGTCTTTCGGGATTAAAACTGGCTTTTATTTTGTTTATTTGATGAAAATGAACAACAATACACACCATGGAAAAATTTCTGTTTGATTTGTGTCGAGTGAGATTTTCACCTACAACCCAAAGGGGGGGGTATTGGCACTTTTCATGGAAAAATGTGAAAAATTAAATTTTCTAATAATGAAATAAATGCCTTCTATACACCTAAACATTCACCTTAAAACTGAAGATTGTTGTTTTTCGCAATATTTTTAGAAATTTGGGCTGTTTTAGTTACATTAACACTTGCGCTGAAGCATCGTTTATGCTCATTTCTTGTCTTTCGGGATTAATTATTGGTTTTATTTTGTTTATTTGATAAAAATTAACAACAATACACACCATGGAAACATTTTTGTTTGATTTCAGTCGAGTGAAATTTTCACCTAGAACCCAAGGGGGGGTATTGGCACTTTTCATGGAAAAATGTGAAAAATTAAATTTTCTAAAAATGAAATAAATGCCTTCTATACACCTCAAACATTCACTCTAAAATAGAAGATTATTGTTTTTCGCAATATTTTTAGAAATTTGGGCTCTCTTAGTAACATTAACACTTGCGCTGAAGCATCTTTTATGCTCTATCTTGTCTTTCGGGATTAAACTGGCTTTTATTTTGTTTATTTGATGAAAAAGAACAACAATACACACCATGGAAACATTTTTGTTTGAATTATGACGAGTGAGATTTTCAGCTAGAACCCAAAGGGGGGGGATTGGCACTTTTCATGGAAAAATGTGATAAATTAAATTTTCTAAAAATGAAATAAATGCCTTCTATACACCTAAACATTCACCTTAAAACTGAAGATTGTTGTTTTTCGCAATATTTTTAGAAATTTGGGCTGTTTTAGTTATATTAACACTTGCGCTGAAGCATCGTTTATGCTCATTTCTTGTCTTTCGGGATTAAAACTGGCTTTTATTTTGTTTATTTGATGAAAATGAACAACAATACACACCATGGAAAAATTTCTGTTTGATTTGTGTCGAGTGAGATTTTCACCTACAACCCAAAGGGGGGGGTATTGGCACTTTTCATGGAAAAATGTGAAAAATTAAATTTTCTAATAATGAAATAAATGCCTTCTATACACCTAAACATTCACCTTAAAACTGAAGATTGTTGTTTTTCGCAATATTTTTAGAAATTTGGGCTGTTTTAGTTACATTAACACTTGCGCTGAAGCATCGTTTATGCTCATTTCTTGTCTTTCGGGATTAATTATTGGTTTTATTTTGTTTCTTTGATAAAAATTAACAACAATACACACCATGGAAACATTTTTGTTTGATTTCAGTCGAGTGAAATTTTCACCTAGAACCAAAAGGGGGGGTATTGGCACTTTTCATGGAAAAATGTGAAAAATTAAATTTTCTAAAAATGAAATAAATGCCTTCTATACACCTCAAACATTCACTCTAAAATAGAAGATTATTGTTTTTCGCAATATTTTTAGAAATTTGGGCTCTCTTAGTAACATTAACACTTGCGCTGAAGCATCTTTTATGCTCTATCTTGTCTTTCGGGATTAAACTGGCTTTTATTTTGTTTATTTGATGAAAAAGAACAACAATACACACCATGGAAACATTTTTGTTTGAATTATGACGAGTGAGATTTTCAGCTAGAACCCAAAGGGGGGGGATTGGCACTTTTCATGGATAAATGTAAAAAATTAAATTTTCTAAAAATGAAATAAATGCCTTCTATACACCTCAAACATTCACTCTAAAACAGAAGATTATTGTTTTTCGCAAATTTTTAGAAATTTGGGCTCTCTTAGTAACATTAAGGCTTGCGCTGAAGCATCTTCTATGCTCACTTCTTGTCTTTCGGGATTAATTATTGGTTTTATTTTGTTTATTTGATGAAAATTAACAACAATACACACCATGGAAACATTTTTGTTTGATTTGTGTCGAGTGAGATTTTCACCTAGAACCCAAAGGGGGGGCACTTTTCATGGATAAATGTGAGAAATTAAATTTTCTAAAAATGAAATAAATGTCTTCTATACACCTCAAACATTCACTCTAAAACAGAAGATTGCTGTTTTTCGCAATATTTTTCGAAATTTGGGCATTCTTAGTAACATTAACACTTGCGCTGAAGTATCTTTTATGCTCATTTCTTGTCTTTCGGGATTAAAAATGGCTTTTATTTTGTTTATTTGATGAAAATGTACAACTATTCACACCATGGAAACAGTTTTGTTTGATTTGTGTCGAGTGAGATTTTCACCTAGAACCCAAAGGGGGGGTATTGGCACTTTTAATGGAAAAATGTGAAAAATTAAATTTTCTAAAAATGAAAAAAATGCCTTCTATACACCTCAAACATTCACTCTAAAAAAGAAGATTATTGTTTTTCGCAATATTTTTAGAAATTTTGGCTCTCTTAGTAACATTAACACTTGCGCTGAAGCATCTTTAATGCTCATTTCTTGTCTTTCGGGATTAATTATTGGTTTTATTTTGTTTATTTGATGAAAAATAACAACAATACACACCCTGGAAACATTTTTGTTTGATTTGTGTCGAGTGAGTTTTCACCTAAAACCCAAAGGGGGGTTATTGTCATTTTTCATGGAAAAATGTGAAAAATTAAATTTTCTAAAAATGAAATAAATGCCTTCTATACACCTCAAACATTCACTCTAAAACAGAAGATTGTGGTTTTTCGCAATATTTTTAGAAATTTGGGCTCTCTTAGTAACATTAACACTTGCGCTGAAGCATCTTTTATGCTCATTTCTTGTCTTTCGGGATTAAAACTGGCTTTAATATTGTTTATTTGATGAAAATGAACAACAATACACACCATGGAATCATTTCTGTTTGATTTGTGTTTAGGGAGATTTTCACCTAGAACCCAAAGGGGGGGGGGTATTGGCACTTTTCATGGAAAAATGTGAAAAATTAAATTTTCTAAAAATGAAATAAATGCCTTCTATACACCTAAACATTCACCTTAAAACTGAAGATTGTTGTTTTTCGCAATATTTTTAGAAATTTGGGCTGTTTTAGTTACATTAACACTTGCGCTGAAGCATCGTTTATGCTCATTTCTTGTCTTTCGGGATTAATTATTGATTTTATTTTGTTTATTTGATGAAAATTAACAACAATACACACCATGGAAACATTTTTGTTTGATTTGAGTCGAGTGAAATTTTCACCTAAAACCCAAAGGGGGGGTATTGGCACTTTTCATGGAAAAATGTGAAAAATTAAATTTTCTAAAAATGAAATAAATGCCTTCTATACACCTCAAACATTCACTCTTAAACTGAAGATTGTTTTTTTCGCAATATTTTTAGAAAATTGGGCACTCTTAGTAACATTAACACTTGCGCTGAAGCATCTTTTATGCTCATTTCTTGTCTTTCGGGATTAATTATTGGTTTTATTTTGTTTATTTGATGAAAATGAACAACAATACACACCATGGAAACATTTTTGTTTGAATTGTGTCGAGTGAGATTTTCAGCTAGAACCCAAAGGGGGGGGATTGGCACTTTTCATGGAAAAATGTAAAAAATTAAATTTTCTAAAAATGAAATAAATGCCTTCTATACACCTCAAACATTCACTCTAAAACAGAAGATTATTGTTTTTCGCAAATTTTTAGAAATTTTGGCTCTCTTAGTAACATTAAGACTTGCGCTGAAGCATATTCTATGCTCATTTCTTGTCTTTCGGGATTAATTATTGGTTTTATTTTGTTTATTTGATGAAAATGAACAACTATACACACCATGGAAACAGTTTTGTTTGATTAGTGTCGATTGAGATTTTCACCTAGAACCCAAAGGGGGGGGGGTATTGGCACTTTTTATGGAAAAATGTAAAAAAAAATTTTCTAAAAATGAAATAAATGCCTTCTATACACCTCAAACATTCACTCTAAAACAGAAGATTGTTGTTTTTCGCAATATTTTTAGAAATTTGGGCTCTCTTAGTAACATTAACACTTGCGCTGAAGCATCTTTTATGCTCATTTTTTGTCTTTCTGGATTAAAACTGGCTTTTATATTGTTTATTTGATGAAAATGAACAACAATACACACCATGGAAACATTTTTGTTTGATTTGAGTCGAGTGAAATTTTCACCTAGAACCCAAAGGGGGGGTATTGGCACTTTTCATGGAAAAATGTGAAAAATTAAATTTTCTAAAAATGAAATAAATGCCTTCTATACACCTCAAACATTCACTCTAAAACTGAAGATCGTTGTTTTTCGCAATATTTTTAGAAATTTGGGCTCTCTTAGTAACATTAACACTTGCGCTGAAGCATCTTTTATGCTCATTTCTTGTCTTTCGGGATTAAAACTGGCTTTTACTTTGTTTATTTGATGAAAATGAACAACAATACACACCATGGAAAAATTTTTGTTTGATTTGTGTCGAGTGAGATTTTCACCTAGAACCCAAAGGGGGGGGTATTGGCACTTTTCATGGAAAAATGTGAAAAATAAAATTTTCTAAAAATGAAATAAATGCCTTCTATACACCTAAACATTTACCTTAAAACTGAAGATTGTTGTTTTTCGCAATATTTTTAGAAATTTGGGCTGTTTTAGTTACATTAACACTTGCGCTGAAGCATCGTTTATGCTCATTTCTTGTCTTTCGGGATTAATTATTGGTTTTATTTTGTTTATTTGATGAAAAATAACAACAATACACACCATGGAAACATTTTTGTTTGATTTGTGTCGAGTGAGTTTTCACCTAAAACCCAAAGGGGGGTTATTGTCACTTTTCATGGAAAAATGTGAAAAATTAAATTTTCTAAAAATGAAATAAATGCCTTCTATACACCTCAAACATTCACTCTAAAACAGAAGATTGTGGTTTTTCGCAATATTTTTAGAAATTTGGGCTCTCTTAGTAACATTAACACTTGCGCTGAAGCATCTTTTATGCTCATTTCTTGTCTTTCGGGATTAAAACTGGCTTTTATTTTGTTTATTTGATGAAAATGAACAACAATACACACCATAGAAACATTTTTGTTTGATTTGTGTCGAGTGAGATTTTCACCTATAACCCAAAGGGGGGGTATTGGCACTTTTCATGGAAAAATGTGAAAAATTAAATTTTCTAAAAATGAAATAAATGCCTTCTATGCACCTCAAACTTTCACTCTAAAATAGAAGATTGTTGTTTTTCGCAATATTTTAAGAAATTTGGGCTCCCTTAGTAACATTAACACTTGCGCTGAAGCATCTTTCATGCTCATTTCTTATCTTTCTGGATTAAAACTGGCTTTAATATTGTTTATTTGATGAAAATGAACAACAATACACACCATGGAATCATTTCTGTTTGATTTGTGTTTAGTGAGATTTTCACCTAGAACCCAAAGGGGGGGGGTATTGGCACTTTTCATGGAAAAATGTGAAAAATTAAATTTTCTAAAAATGAAATAAATGCCTTCTATACACCTAAACATTCACCTTAAAACTGAAGATTGTTGTTTTTCGCAATATTTTTAGAAATTTGGGCTCTCTTAGTAACATTAACACTTGCGCTGAAGCATCTTTTATGCTCATTTCTTGTCTTTCGGGATTAAACTGGCTTTTATTTTGTTTATTTGATGAAAAAGAACAACAATACACACCATGGAAACATTTTTGTTTGAATTATGACGAGTGAGATTTTCAGCTAGAACCCAAAGGGGGGGGATTGGCACTTTTCAAGGATAAATGTAAAAAATTAAATTTTCTAAAAATGAAATAAATGCCTTCTATACACCTCAAACATTCACTCTAAAACAGAAGATTATTGTTTTTCGCAAATTTTTAGAAATTTGGGCTCTCTTAGTAACATTAAGACTTGCGCTGAAGCATCTTCTATGCTCATTTCTTGTCTTTCGGGATTAATTATTGGTTTTATTTTGTTTATTTGATGAAAATTAACAACAATACACATCATGGAAACATTTTTGTTTGATTTGTGTCGAGTGAGATTTTCACCTAGAACCCAAAGGGGGGGCAATTTTCATGGAAAAATGTGAGAAATTAAATTTTCTAAAAATGAAATAAATGTCTTCTATACACCTCGAACATTCACTCTAAAACAGAAGATTGCTGTTTTTCGCAATATTTTTCGAAATTTGGGCATTCTTAGTAACATTAACACTTGCGCTGAAGTATCTTTTATGCTCATTTCTTGTCTTTCGGGATTAAAAGTTGCTTTTATTTTGTTTATTTGATGAAAATGTACAACTATACACACCATGGAAACAGTTTTGTTTGATTTGTGTCGAGTGAGATTTTCACCTAGAACCCAAAGGGGGGGGGGTATTGGCACTTTTCATGGAAAAATGTGAAAAATTAAATTTTCTAAAAATGAAATAAATGCCTTCTATACACCTCAAACATTCACTCTAAAACAGAAGATTGTTGTTTTTCGCAATATTTTTAGAAATTTGGGCTCTCTTAGTAACATTAACACTTGCGCTGAAGCATCTTTTATGCTCATTTTTTGTCTTTCTGGATTAAAACTGGCTTTTATATTGTTTATTTGATGAAAATGAACAACAATACACACCATGGAAACATTTTTGTTTGATTTGAGTCGAGTGAAATTTTCACCTAGAACCCAAAGGGGGGGGATTGGCACTTTTCATGGAAAAATGTAAAAAATTAAATTTTCTAAAAATGAAATAAATGCCTTCTATACACCTCAAACATTCACTCTAAAACAGAAGATTATTGTTTTTCGCAAATTTTTAGAAATTTGGGCTCTCTTAGTAACATTAAGACTTGCGCTGAAGCATATTCTATGCTCATTTCTTGTCTTTCGGGATTAATTATTGGTTTTATTTTGTTTATTTGATGAAAATGAACAACTATACACACCATGGAAACAGTTTTGTTTGATTAGTGTCGATTGAGATTTTCACCTAGAACCCAAAGGGGGGGGGGTATTGGCACTTTTTATGGAAAAATGTAAAAAAAAATTTTCTAAAAATGAAATAAATGCCTTCTATACACCTCAAACATTCACTCTAAAACAGAAGATTGTTGTTTTTCGCAATATTTTTAGAAATTTGGGCTCTCTTAGTAACATTAACACTTGCGCTGAAGCATCTTTTATGCTCATTTTTTGTCTTTCTGGATTAAAACTGGCTTTTATATTGTTTATTTGATGAAAATGAACAACAATACACACCATGGAAACATTTTTGTTTGATTTGAGTCGAGTGAAATTTTCACCTAGAACCCAAAGGGGGGGTATTGGCACTTTTCATGGAAAAATGTGAAAAATTAAATTTTCTAAAAATGAAATAAATGCCTTCTATACACCTCAAACATTCACTCTAAAACTGAAGATCGTTGTTTTTCGCAATATTTTTAGAAATTTGGGCTCTCTTAGTAACATTAACACTTGCGCTGAAGCATCTTTTATGCTCATTTCTTGTCTTTCGGGATTAAAACTGGCTTTTACTTTGTTTATTTGATGAAAATGAACAACAATACACACCATGGAAAAATTTTTGTTTGATTTGTGTCGAGTGAGATTTTCACCTAGAACCCAAAGGGGGGGGTATTGGCACTTTTCATGGAAAAATGTGAAAAATAAAATTTTCTAAAAATGAAATAAATGCCTTCTATACACCTAAACATTTACCTTAAAACTGAAGATTGTTGTTTTTCGCAATATTTTTAGAAATTTGGGCTGTTTTAGTTACATTAACACTTGCGCTGAAGCATCGTTTATGCTCATTTCTTGTCTTTCGGGATTAATTATTGGTTTTATTTTGTTTATTTGATGAAAAATAACAACAATACACACCATGGAAACATTTTTGTTTGATTTGTGTCGAGTGAGTTTTCACCTAAAACCCAAAGGGGGGTTATTGTCACTTTTCATGGAAAAATGTGAAAAATTAAATTTTCTAAAAATGAAATAAATGCCTTCTATACACCTCAAACATTCACTCTAAAACAGAAGATTGTGGTTTTTCGCAATATTTTTAGAAATTTGGGCTCTCTTAGTAACATTAACACTTGCGCTGAAGCATCTTTTATGCTCATTTCTTGTCTTTCGGGATTAAAACTGGCTTTTATTTTGTTTATTTGATGAAAAAGAACAACAATACACACCATGGAAACATTTTTGTTTGAATTATGACGAGTGAGATTTTCAGCTAGAACCCAAAGGGGGGGGATTGGCACTTTTCAAGGATAAATGTAAAAAATTAAATTTTCTAAAAATGAAATAAATGCCTTCTATACACCTCAAACATTCACTCTAAAACAGAAGATTATTGTTTTTCGCAAATTTTTAGAAATTTGGGCTCTCTTAGTAACATTAAGACTTGCGCTGAAGCATCTTCTATGCTCATTTCTTGTCTTTCGGGATTAATTATTGGTTTTATTTTGTTTATTTGATGAAAATTAACAACAATACACATCATGGAAACATTTTTGTTTGATTTGTGTCGAGTGAGATTTTCACCTAGAACCCAAAGGGGGGGCAATTTTCATGGAAAAATGTGAGAAATTAAATTTTCTAAAAATGAAATAAATGTCTTCTATACACCTCGAACATTCACTCTAAAACAGAAGATTGCTGTTTTTCGCAATATTTTTCGAAATTTGGGCATTCTTAGTAACATTAACACTTGCGCTGAAGTATCTTTTATGCTCATTTCTTGTCTTTCGGGATTAAAAGTTGCTTTTATTTTGTTTATTTGATGAAAATGTACAACTATACACACCATGGAAACAGTTTTGTTTGATTTGTGTCGAGTGAGATTTTCACCTAGAACCCAAAGGGGGGGGGGTATTGGCACTTTTCATGGAAAAATGTGAAAAATTAAATTTTCTAAAAATGAAATAAATGCCTTCTATACACCTCAAACATTCACTCTAAAACAGAAGATTGTTGTTTTTCGCAATATTTTTAGAAATTTGGGCTCTCTTAGTAACATTAACACTTGCGCTGAAGCATCTTTTATGCTCATTTTTTGTCTTTCTGGATTAAAACTGGCTTTTATATTGTTTATTTGATGAAAATGAACAACAATACACACCATGGAAACATTTTTGTTTGATTTGAGTCGAGTGAAATTTTCACCTAGAACCCAAAGGGGGGGTATTGGCACTTTTCATGGAAAAATGTGAAAAATTAAATTTTCTAAAAATGAAATTAATGCCTTCTATACACCTCAAACATTCACTCTAAAACTGAAGATTGTTGTTTTTCGCAATATTTTTAGAAATTTGGGCTCTCTTAGTAACATTAACACTTGCGCTGAAGCATCTTTTATGCTCATTTCTTGTCTTTCGGGATTAAAACTGGCTTTTATTTTGTTTATTTGATGAAAATGAACAACAATACACACCATGGAAAAATTTTTGTTTGATTTGTGTCGAGTGAGATTTTCACCTAGAACCCAAAGGGGGGGGTATTGGCACTTTTCATGGAAAAATGTGAAAAATTAAATTTTCTAAAAATGAAATAAATGCCTTCTATACACCTAAACATTCACCTTAAAACTGAAGATTGTTGTTTTTCGCAATATTTTTAGAAATTTGGGCTGTTTTAGTTACATTAACACTTGCGCTGAAGCATCGTTTATGCTCATTTCTTGTCTTTCGGGATTAATTATTGGTTTTATTTTGTTTATTTGATGAAAATTAACAACAATACACACCATGGAAACATTTTTGTTTGATTTGAGTCGAGTGAAATTTTCACCTAGAACCCAAAGGGGGGGTATTGGAACTTTTCATGGAAAAATGTGAAAAATTAAATTTTCTAAAAATGAAATAAATGCCTTCTATACACCTCAAACATTCACTCTAAAACTGAAGATTGTTGTTTTTCGCAATATTTTTAGAAATTTGGGCTCTCTTAGTAACATTAACACTTGCGCTGAAGCATCTTTTATGCTCATTTCTTGTCTTTCGGGATTAAAACTGGCTTTTATTTTGTTTATTTGATGAAAAAGAACAACAATACACACCATGGAAACATTTTTGTTTGATTTGTATCGAGTGAGATTTTCACCTAGAACCCAAAGGGGGGGTATTGGCACTTTTCATGGAAAAATGTGCGAAATTAAATTTTCTAAAAATGAAATAAATGTCTTCTATACACCTCAAACATTCACTCTTAAACAGAAGATTGTTGTTTTTCGCAATATTTTTCGAAATTTGGGCATTCTTAGTAACATTAACACTTGCGCTGAAGTATCTTTTATGCTCATTTGTTGTCTTTCGGGATTAAAACTGGCTTTTATTTTGTTTATTTGATGAAAATGTACAACTATACACACCATGGAAACAGTTTTGTTTGATTTGTGTCGAGTGAGATTTTCACCTAGAACCCAAAGGGGGGGGTATTGGTACTTTTCATGGAAAAATGTGAAAAATTAAATTTTCTAAAAATGAAATAAATGCCTTCTATACACCTCAAACATTCACTCTAAAAAAGAAGATTATTGTTTTTCGCAATATTTTTAGAAATTTGGGCTCTCTTAGTAACATTAACACTTGCGCTGAAGCATCTTTAATGCTCATTTCTTGTCTTTCGGGATTAATTATTGTTTTTATTTTGTTTATTTGATGAAAAATAACAACAATACACACCATGGAAACATTTTTGTTTGATTTGTGTCGAGTGAGTTTTCACCTAAAACCCAAAGGGGGGTTATTGTCACTTTTCATGGAAAAATGTGAAAAATTAAATTTTCTAAAAATGAAATAAATGCCTTCTATACACCTAAACATTCACCTTAAAACTGAAGATTGTTGTTTTTCGCAATATTTTTAGAAATTTGGGCTGTTTAAGTTACATTAACACTTGCGCTGAATCATCGTTTATGCTCATTTCTTGTCTTTCGGGATTAATTATTGATTTTATTTTGTTTATTTGATGAAAATTAACAACAATACACACCATGGAAAAATTTCTGTTTGATTTGTGTCGAGTGAGATTTTCACCTATAACCCAAAGGGGGGGTATTGGCACTTTTCATGGAAAAATGTGAAAAATTAAATTTTCTAAAAATGAAATAAATGCCTTCTATGCACCTCAAACTTTCACTCTAAAATAGAAGATTGTTGTTTTTCACAATATTTTAAGAAATTTGGGCTCCCTTAGTAACATTAACACTTGCGCTGAAGCATCTTTCATGCTCATTTCTTATCTTTCTGGATTAAAACTGGCTTTAATATTGTTTATTTGATGAAAATGAACAACAATACACACCATGGAATCATTTCTGTTTGATTTGTGTTTAGTGAGATTTTCACCTAGAACCCAAAGGGGGGGGGTATTGGCACTTTTCATGGAAAAATGTGAAAAATTAAATTTTCTAAAAATGAAATAAATGCCTTCTATACACCTAAACATTCACCTTAAAACTGAAGATTGTTGTTTTTCGCAATATTTTTAGAAATTTGGGCTCTCTTAGTAACATTAACACTTGCGCTGAAGCATCTTTTATGCTCATTTCTTGTCTTTCGGGATTAAACTGGCTTTTATTTTGTTTATTTGATGAAAAAGAACAACAATACACACCATGGAAACATTTTTGTTTGAATTATGACGAGTGAGATTTTCAGCTAGAACCCAAAGGGGGGGGATTGGCACTTTTCAAGGATAAATGTAAAAAATTAAATTTTCTAAAAATGAAATAAATGCCTTCTATACACCTCAAACATTCACTCTAAAACAGAAGATTATTGTTTTTCGCAAATTTTTAGAAATTTGGGCTCTCTTAGTAACATTAAGACTTGCGCTGAAGCATCTTCTATGCTCATTTCTTGTCTTTCGGGATTAATTATTGGTTTTATTTTGTTTATTTGATGAAAATTAACAACAATACACATCATGGAAACATTTTTGTTTGATTTGTGTCGAGTGAGATTTTCACCTAGAACCCAAAGGGGGGGCAATTTTCATGGAAAAATGTGAGAAATTAAATTTTCTAAAAATGAAATAAATGTCTTCTATACACCTCGAACATTCACTCTAAAACAGAAGATTGCTGTTTTTCGCAATATTTTTCGAAATTTGGGCATTCTTAGTAACATTAACACTTGCGCTGAAGTATCTTTTATGCTCATTTCTTGTCTTTCGGGATTAAAAGTTGCTTTTATTTTGTTTATTTGATGAAAATGTACAACTATACACACCATGGAAACAGTTTTGTTTGATTTGTGTCGAGTGAGATTTTCACCTAGAACCCAAAGGGGGGGGGGTATTGGCACTTTTCATGGAAAAATGTGAAAAATTAAATTTTCTAAAAATGAAATAAATGCCTTCTATACACCTCAAACATTCACTCTAAAACAGAAGATTGTTGTTTTTCGCAATATTTTTAGAAATTTGGGCTCTCTTAGTAACATTAACACTTGCGCTGAAGCATCTTTTATGCTCATTTTTTGTCTTTCTGGATTAAAACTGGCTTTTATATTGTTTATTTGATGAAAATGAACAACAATACACACCATGGAAACATTTTTGTTTGATTTGAGTCGAGTGAAATTTTCACCTAGAACCCAAAGGGGGGGTATTGGCACTTTTCATGGAAAAATGTGAAAAATTAAATTTTCTAAAAATGAAATTAATGCCTTCTATACACCTCAAACATTCACTCTAAAACTGAAGATTGTTGTTTTTCGCAATATTTTTAGAAATTTGGGCTCTCTTAGTAACATTAACACTTGCGCTGAAGCATCTTTTATGCTCATTTCTTGTCTTTCGGGATTAAAACTGGCTTTTATTTTGTTTATTTGATGAAAATGAACAACAATACACACCATGGAAAAATTTTTGTTTGATTTGTGTCGAGTGAGATTTTCACCTAGAACCCAAAGGGGGGGGTATTGGCACTTTTCATGGAAAAATGTGAAAAATTAAGTTTTCTAAAAATGAAATAAATGCCTTCTATACACCTAAACATTCACCTTAAAACTGAAGATTGTTGTTTTTCGCAATATTTTTAGAAATTTGGGCTGTTTTAGTTACATTAACACTTGCGCTGAAGCATCGTTTATGCTCATTTCTTGTCTTTCGGGATTAATTATTGGTTTTATTTTGTTTATTTGATGAAAATTAACAACAATACACACCATGGAAACATTTTTGTTCGATTTGAGTCGAGTGAAATTTTCACCTAGAACCCAAAGGGGGGGTATTGGAACTTTTCATGGAAAAATGTGAAAAATTAAATTTTCTAAAAATGAAATAAATGCCTTCTATACACCTCAAACATTCACTCTAAAACTGAAGATTGTTGTTTTTCGCAATATTTTTAGAAATTTGGGCTCTCTTAGTAACATTAACACTTGCGCTGAAGCATCTTTTATGCTCATTTCTTGTCTTTCGGGATTAAAACTGGCTTTTATTTTGTTTATTTGATGAAAAAGAACAACAATACACACCATGGAAACATTTTTGTTTGATTTGTATCGAGTGAGATTTTCACCTAGAACCCAAAGGGGGGGTATTGGCACTTTTCATGGAAAAATGTGCGAAATTAAATTTTCTAAAAATGAAATAAATGTCTTCTATACACCTCAAACATTCACTCTTAAACAGAAGATTGTTGTTTTTCGCAATATTTTTCGAAATTTGGGCATTCTTAGTAACATTAACACTTGCGCTGAAGTATCTTTTATGCTCATTTGTTGTCTTTCGGGATTAAAACTGGCTTTTATTTTGTTTATTTGATGAAAATGTACAACTATACACACCATGGAAACAGTTTTGTTTGATTTGTGTCGAGTGAGATTTTCACCTAGAACCCAAAGGGGGGGGTATTGGTACTTTTCATGGAAAAATGTGAAAAATTAAATTTTCTAAAAATGAAATAAATGCCTTCTATACACCTCAAACATTCACTCTAAAAAAGAAGATTATTGTTTTTCGCAATATTTTTAGAAATTTGGGCTCTCTTAGTAACATTAACACTTGCGCTGAAGCATCTTTAATGCTCATTTCTTGTCTTTCGGGATTAATTATTGTTTTTATTTTGTTTATTTGATGAAAAATAACAACAATACACACCATGGAAACATTTTTGTTTGATTTGTGTCGAGTGAGTTTTCACCTAAAACCCAAAGGGGGGTTATTGTCACTTTTCATGGAAAAATGTGAAAAATTAAATTTTCTAAAAATGAAATAAATGCCTTCTATACACCTCAAACATTCACTCTAAAACAGAAGATTGTGGTTTTTCGCAATATTTTTAGAAATTTGGGCTCTCTTAGTAACATTAACACTTGCGCTGAAGCATCTTTTATGCTCATTTCTTGTCTTTCGGGATTAAAACTGGCTTTTATTTTGTTTATTTGATGAAAATGAACAACAATACACACCATAGAAACATTTTTGTTTGATTTGTGTCGAGTGAGATTTTCACCTATAACCCAAAGGGGGGGTATTGGCACTATTCATGGAAAAATGTGAAAAATTAAATTTTCTAAAAATGAAATAAATGCCTTCTATGCACCTCAAACTTTCACTCTAAAACAGAAGATTGTTGTTTTTCGCAATATTTTAAGAAATTTGGGCTCCCTTAGTAACATTAACACTTGCGCTGAAGCATCTTTCATGCTCATTTCTTATCTCTCTGGAATAAAACTGGCTTTAATATTGTTTATTTGATAAAAATGAACAACAATACACACCATGGAATCATTTCTGTTTGATTTGTGTTTAGATATATTTTCACCTAGAACCCAAAGGGGGGGGGTATTGGCACTTTCCATGGAAAAATGTGAAAAATTAAATTTTCTAAAAATGAAATAAATGCCTTCTATACACCTAAACATTCACCTTAAAACTGAAGATTGTTGTTTTTCGCAATATTTTTAGAAATTTGGGCTCTCTTAGTAACATTAACACTTGCGCTGAAGCATCTTTTATGCTCATTTCTTGTCTTTCGGGATTAAACTGGCTTTTATTTTGTTTATTTGATGAAAAAGAACAACAATACACACCATGGAAACATTTTTGTTTGAATTATGACGAGTGAGATTTTCAGCTAGAACCCAAAGGGGGGGGATTGGCACTTTTCATGGATAAATGTAAAAAATTAAATTTTCTAAAAATGAAATAAATGCCTTCTATATACCTCAAACATTCACTCTAAAACAGAAGATTATTGTTTTTCGCAAATTTTTAGAAATTTGGGCTCTCTAAGTAACATTAAGACTTGCGCTGAAGCATCTTCTATGCTCATTTCTTGTCTTTCGGGATTAATTATTGGTTTTATTTTGTTTATTTGATGAAAATTAACAACAATACACACCATGGAAACATTTTTGTTTGATTTGGGTCGAGTGAGATTTTCACCTAGAACCCAAAGGGGGGGCACTTTTCATGGAAAAATGTGAGAAATTAAATTTTCTAAAAATGAAATAAATGTCTTCTATACACCTCAAACATTCACTCTAAAACAGAAGATTGCTGTTTTTCGCAATATTTTTCGAAATTTGGGCATTCTTAGTAACATTAACACTTGTGCTGAAGTTTCTTTTATGCTCATTTCTTGTCTTTCGGGATTAAAACTGGCTTTTATTTTGTTTATTTGATGAAAAAGAACAACAATACACACCATGGAAACATTTTTGTTTGATTTGTATCGAGTGAGATTTTCACCTAGAACCCAAAGGGGGGGTATTGGCACTTTTCATGGAAAAATGTGCGAAATTAAATTTTCTAAAAATGAAATAAATGTCTTCTATACACCTCAAACATTCACTCTTAAACAGAAGATTGTTGTTTTTCGCAATATTTTTCGAAATTTGGGCATTCTTAGTAACATTAACACTTGCGCTGAAGTATCTTTTATGCTCATTTGTTGTCTTTCGGGATTAAAACTGGCTTTTATTTTGTTTATTTGATGAAAATGTACAACTATACACACCATGGAAACAGTTTTGTTTGATTTGTGTCGAGTGAGATTTTCACCTAGAACCCAAAGGGGGGGGTATTGGTACTTTTCATGGAAAAATGTGAAAAATTAAATTTTCTAAAAATGAAATAAATGCCTTCTATACACCTCAAACATTCACTCTAAAAAAGAAGATTATTGTTTTTCGCAATATTTTTAGAAATTTGGGCTCTCTTAGTAACATTAACACTTGCGCTGAAGCATCTTTAATGCTCATTTCTTGTCTTTCGGGATTACTTATTGTTTTTATTTTGTTTATTTGATGAAAAATAACAACAATACACACCATGGAAACATTTTTGTTTGATTTGTGTCGAGTGAGTTTTCACCTAAAACCCAAAGGGGGGTTATTGTCACTTTTCATGGAAAAATGTGAAAAATTAAATTTTCTAAAAATGAAATAAATGCCTTCTATACACCTCAAACATTCACTCTAAAACAGAAGATTGTGGTTTTTCGCAATATTTTTAGAAATTTGGGCTCTCTTAGTAACATTAACACTTGCGCTGAAGCATCTTTTATGCTCATTTCTTGTCTTTCGGGATTAAAACTGGCTTTTATTTTGTTTATTTGATGAAAATGAACAACAATACACACCATAGAAACATTTTTGTTTGATTTGTGTCGAGTGAGATTTTCACCTATAACCCAAAGGGGGGGTATTGGCACTATTCATGGAAAAATGTGAAAAATTAAATTTTCTAAAAATGAAATAAATGCCTTCTATGCACCTCAAACTTTCACTCTAAAACAGAAGATTGTTGTTTTTCGCAATATTTTAAGAAATTTGGGCTCCCTTAGTAACATTAACACTTGCGCTGAAGCATCTTTCATGCTCATTTCTTATCTCTCTGGAATAAAACTGGCTTTAATATTGTTTATTTGATGAAAATGAACAACAATACACACCATGGAATCATTTCTGTTTGATTTGTGTTTAGATATATTTTCACCTAGAACCCAAAGGGGGGGGGTATTGGCACTTTCCATGGAAAAATGTGAAAAATTAAATTTTCTAAAAATGAAATAAATGCCTTCTATACACCTAAACATTCACCTTAAAACTGAAGATTGTTGTTTTTCGCAATATTTTTAGAAATTTGGGCTCTCTTAGTAACATTAACACTTGCGCTGAAGCATCTTTTATGCTCATTTCTTGTCTTTCGGGATTAAACTGGCTTTTATTTTGTTTATTTGATGAAAAAGAACAACAATACACACCATGGAAACATTTTTGTTTGAATTATGACGAGTGAGATTTTCAGCTAGAACCCAAAGGGGGGGGATTGGCACTTTTCATGGATAAATGTAAAAAATTAAATTTTCTAAAAATGAAATAAATGCCTTCTATATACCTCAAACATTCACTCTAAAACAGAAGATTATTGTTTTTCGCAAATTTTTAGAAATTTGGGCTCTCTAAGTAACATTAAGACTTGCGCTGAAGCATCTTCTATGCTCATTTCTTGTCTTTCGGGATTAATTATTGGTTTTATTTTGTTTATTTGATGAAAATTAACAACAATACACACCATGGAAACATTTTTGTTTGATTTGGGTCGAGTGAGATTTTCACCTAGAACCCAAAGGGGGGGCACTTTTCATGGAAAAATGTGAGAAATTAAATTTTCTAAAAATGAAATAAATGTCTTCTATACACCTCAAACATTCACTCTAAAACAGAAGATTGCTGTTTTTCGCAATATTTTTCGAAATTTGGGCATTCTTAGTAACATTAACACTTGTGCTGAAGTATCTTTTATGCTCATTTCTTGTCTTTCGGGATTAAAAATGGCTTTTATTTTGTTTATTTGATGAAAATGTACCACTATACACACCATGGAAACAGTTTTGTTTGATTTGTGTCGAGTGAGATTTTCACCTAGAACCCAAAGGGGGGGGTATTGGCACTTTTCATGGAAATTGTGAAAAATTAAATTTTCTAAAAATAAAATAAATGCCTTCTATACACCTCAAACATTCACTCTAAAACAGAAGATTATTGTTTTTCGCAATATTTTTAGAAATTTGGGCTCTCTTAGTAACATTAACACTTGCGCTGAAGCATCTTCTATGCTCATTTCTTGTCTTTCGGGATTAACACTGGCTTTTATATTGTTTATTTGATGAAAATGAACAACAATACACACCATGAAAACATTTTTGTTTGATTTGTGTCGAGTGAGTTTTCACCTAAAACCCAAAGGGGGGTAATTGTCACTTTTCATGGAAAAATGTGAAAAATTAAATTTTCTAAAAATGAAATAAATGCCTTCTATACACCTCAAACATTCACTCTAAAACAGAAGATTGTGGTTTTTCGCAATATTTTTAGAAATTTGGGCTCTCTTAGTAACATTAACACTTGCGCTGAAGCATCTTTTATGCTCATTTCTTGTCTTTCGGGATTAAAACTGGCTTTTATTTTGTTTATTTGATGAAAATGAACAACAACACACACCATAGAAACATTTTGTTTGATTTGTGTCGAGTGAGATTTTCACCTATAACCCAAAGGGGGGGTATTGGCACTTTTCATGGAAAAATGTGAAAAATTAAATTTTCTAAAAATGAAATAAATGCCTTCTATGCACCTCAAACTTTCACTCTAAAACAGAAGATTGTTGTTTTTCGCAATATTTTAAGAAATTTGGGCTCCCTTAGTAACATTAACACTTGCGCTGAAGCATCTTTCATGCTCATTTCTTATCTTTCTGGATTAAAACTGGCTTTAATATTGTTTATTTGATGAAAATGAACAACAATACACACCATGGAATCATTTCTGTTTGATTTGTGTATGGTGAGATTTTCACCTAGAACCCAAAGGGGGGGGGTATTGGCACTTTTCATGGAAAAATGTGAAAAATTAAATTTTCTAAAAATGAAATAAATGCCTTCTATACGCCTAAACATTCACCTTAAAACTGAAGATTGTTGTTTTTCGCAATATTTTTAGAAATTTGGGCTGTTTTAGTTACATTAACACTTGCGCTGAAGCATCGTTTATGCTCATTTCTTGTCTTTCGGGATTAATTATTGATTTTATTTTGTTTATTTGATGAAAATTAACAACAATACACACCATGGAAACATTTTTGTTTGATTTGAGTCGAGTGAAATTTTCACCTAAAACCCAAAGGGGGGGTATTGGCACTTTTCATGGAAAAATGTGAAAAATTAAATTTTCTAAAAATGAAATAAATGCCTTCTATACACCTCAAACATTCACTCTTAAACTGAAGATTATTTTTTTCGCAATATTTTTAGAAAATTGGGCACTCTTAGTAACATTAACACTTGCGCTGAAGCATCTTTTATGCTCATTTCTTGTCTTTCGGGATTAATTATTGGTTTTATTTTGTTTATTTGATGAAAATGAACAACAATACACACCATGGAAACATTTTTGTTTGAATTGTGTCGAGTGAGATTTTCAGCTAGAACCCAAAGGGGGGGGATTGGCACTTTTCATGGAAAAATGTAAAAAATTAAATTTTCTAAAAATGAAATAAATGCCTTCTATACACCTCAAACATTCACTCTAAAACAGAAGATTATTGTTTTTCGCAAATTTTTAGAAATTTGGGCTCTCTTAGTAACATTAAGACTTGCGCTGAAGCATATTCTATGCTCATTTCTTGTCTTTCGGGATTAATTATTGGTTTTATTTTGTTTATTTGATGAAAATGAACAACTATACACACCATGGAAACAGTTTTGTTTGATTAGTGTCGATTGAGATTTTCACCTAGAACCCAAAGGGGGGGGGGTATTGGCACTTTTTATGGAAAAATGTAAAAAAAAATTTTCTAAAAATGAAATAAATGCCTTCTATACACCTCAAACATTCACTCTAAAACAGAAGATTGTTGTTTTTCGCAATATTTTTAGAAATTTGGGCTCTCTTAGTAACATTAACACTTGCGCTGAAGCATCTTTTATGCTCATTTTTTGTCTTTCTGGATTAAAACTGGCTTTTATATTGTTTATTTGATGAAAATGAACAACAATACACACCATGGAAACATTTTTGTTTGATTTGAGTCGAGTGAAATTTTCACCTAGAACCCAAAGGGGGGGTATTGGCACTTTTCATGGAAAAATGTGAAAAATTAAATTTTCTAAAAATGAAATAAATGCCTTCTATACACCTCAAACATTCACTCTAAAACTGAAGATCGTTGTTTTTCGCAATATTTTTAGAAATTTGGGCTCTCTTAGTAACATTAACACTTGCGCTGAAGCATCTTTTATGCTCATTTCTTGTCTTTCGGGATTAAAACTGGCTTTTACTTTGTTTATTTGATGAAAATGAACAACAATACACACCATGGAAAAATTTTTGTTTGATTTGTGTCGAGTGAGATTTTCACCTAGAACCCAAAGGGGGGGGTATTGGCACTTTTCATGGAAAAATGTGAAAAATTAAATTTTCTAAAAATGAAATAAATGCCTTCTATACACCTAAACATTTACCTTAAAACTGAAGATTGTTGTTTTTCGCAATATTTTTAGAAATTTGGGCTGTTTTAGTTACATTAACACTTGCGCTGAAGCATCGTTTATGCTCATTTCTTGTCTTTCGGGATTAATTATTGGTTTTATTTTGTTTATTTGATGAAAAATAACAACAATACACACCATGGAAACATTTTTGTTTGATTTGTGTCGAGTGAGTTTTCACCTAAAACCCAAAGGGGGGTTATTGTCACTTTTCATGGAAAAATGTGAAAAATTAAATTTTCTAAAAATGAAATAAATGCCTTCTATACACCTCAAACATTCACTCTAAAACAGAAGATTGTGGTTTTTCGCAATATTTTTAGAAATTTGGGCTCTCTTAGTAACATTAACACTTGCGCTGAAGCATCTTTTATGCTCATTTCTTGTCTTTCGGGATTAAAACTGGCTTTTATTTTGTTTATTTGATGAAAATGAACAACAATACACACCATAGAAACATTTTTGTTTGATTTGTGTCGAGTGAGATTTTCACCTATAACCCAAAGGGGGGGTATTGGCACTTTTCATGGAAAAATGTGAAAAATTAAATTTTCTAAAAATGAAATAAATGCCTTCTATGCACCTCAAACTTTCACTCTAAAATAGAAGATTGTTGTTTTTCGCAATATTTTAAGAAATTTGGGCTCCCTTAGTAACATTAACACTTGCGCTGAAGCATCTTTCATGCTCATTTCTTATCTTTCTGGATTAAAACTGGCTTTAATATTGTTTATTTGATGAAAATGAACAACAATACACACCATGGAATCATTTCTGTTTGATTTGTGTTTAGTGAGATTTTCACCTAGAACCCAAAGGGGGGGGGTATTGGCACTTTTCATGGAAAAATGTGAAAAATTAAATTTTCTAAAAATGAAATAAATTCCTTCTATACACCTAAACATTCACCTTAAAACTGAAGATTGTTGTTTTTCGCAATATTTTTAGAAATTTGGGCTCTCTTAGTAACATTAACACTTGCGCTGAAGCATCTTTTATGCTCATTTCTTGTCTTTCGGGATTAAACTGGCTTTTATTTTGTTTATTTGATGAAAAAGAACAACAATACACATCATGGAAACATTTTTGTTTGATTTGTGTCGAGTGAGATTTTCACCTAGAACCCAAAGGGGGGGCAATTTTCATGGAAAAATGTGAGAAATTAAATTTTCTAAAAATGAAATAAATGTCTTCTATACACCTCAAACATTCACTCTAAAACAGAAGATTGCTGTTTTTCGCAATATTTTTCGAAATTTGGGCATTCTTAGTAACATTAACACTTGCGCTGAAGTATCTTTTATGCTCATTTCTTGTCTTTCGGGATTAAAAGTTGCTTTTATTTTGTTTATTTGATGAAAATGTACAACTATACACACCATGGAAACAGTTTTGTTTGATTTGTGTCGAGTGAAATTTTCACCTAGAACCCAAAGGGGGGGTATTGGCACTTTTCATGGAAAAATGTGAAAAATTAAATTTTCTAAAAATGAAATTAATGCCTTCTATACACCTCAAACATTCACTCTAAAACTGAAGATTGTTGTTTTTCGCAATATTTTTAGAAATTTGGGCTCTCTTAGTAACATTAACACTTGCGCTGAAGCATCTTTTATGCTCATTTCTTGTCTTTCGGGATTAAAACTGGCTTTTATTTTGTTTATTTGATTAAAATGAACAACAATACACACCATGGAAAAATTTTTGTTTGATTTGTGTCGAGTGAGATTTTCACCTAGAACCCAGAGGGGGGGGTATTGGCACTTTTCATGGAAAAATGTGAAAAATTAAATTTTCTAAAAATGAAATAAATGCCTTCTATACACCTAAACATTCACCTTAAAACTGAAGATTGTTGTTTTTCGCAATATTTTTAGAAATTTGGGCTGTTTTAGTTACATTAACACTTGCGCTGAAGCATCGTTTATGCTCATTTCTTGTCTTTCGGGATTAATTATTGGTTTTATTTTGTTTATTTGATGAAAATTAACAACAATACACACCATGGAAACATTTTTGTTTGATTTGAGTCGAGTGAAATTTTCACCTAGAACCCAAAGGGGGGGTATTGGAACTTTTCATGGAAAAATGTGAAAAATTAAATTTTCTAAAAATGAAATAAATGCCTTCTATACACCTCAAACATTCACTCTAAAACTGAAGATTGTTGTTTTTCGCAATATTTTTAGAAATTTGGGCGCTCTTAGTAACATTAACACTTGCGCTGAAGCATCTTTTATGCTCATTTCTTGTCTTTTGGGATTAAAACTGGCTTTTATTTTGTTTATTTGATGAAAAAGAACAACAATACACACCATGGAAACATTTTTGTTTGATTTGTATCGAGTGAGATTTTCACCTAGAACCCAAAGGGGGGGTATTGGCACTTTTCATGGAAAAATGTGCGAAATTAAATTTTCTAAAAATGAAATAAATGTCTTCTATACACCTCAAACATTCACTCTTAAACAGAAGATTGTTGTTTTTCGCAATATTTTTCGAAATTTGGGCATTCTTAGTAACATTAACACTTGCGCTGAAGTATCTTTTATGCTCATTTGTTGTCTTTCGGGATTAAAACTGGCTTTTATTTTGTTTATTTGATGAAAATGTACAACTATACACACCATGGAAACAGTTTTGTTTGATTTGTGTCGAGTGAGATTTTCACCTAGAACCCAAAGGGGGGGGTATTGGTACTTTTCATGGAAAAATGTGAAAAATTAAATTTTCTAAAAATGAAATAAATGCCTTCTATACACCTCAAACATTCACTCTAAAAAAGAAGATTATTGTTTTTCGCAATATTTTTAGAAATTTGGGCTCTCTTAGTAACATTAACACTTGCGCTGAAGCATCTTTAATGCTCATTTCTTGTCTTTCGGGATTAATTATTGTTTTTATTTTGTTTATTTGATGAAAAATAACAACAATACACACCATGGAAACATTTTTGTTTGATTTGTGTCGAGTGAGTTTTCACCTAAAACCCAAAGGGGGGTTATTGTCACTTTTCATGGAAAAATGTGAAAAATTAAATTTTCTAAAAATGAAATAAATGCCTTCTATACACCTCAAACATTCACTCTAAAACAGAAGATTGTGGTTTTTCGCAATATTTTTAGAAATTTGGGCTCTCTTAGTAACATTAACACTTGCGCTGAAGCATCTTTTATGCTCATTTCTTGTCTTTCGGGATTAAAACTGGCTTTTATTTTGTTTATTTGATGAAAATGAACAACAATACACACCATAGAAACATTTTTGTTTGATTTGTGTCGAGTGAGATTTTCACCTATAACCCAAAGGGGGGGTATTGGCACTATTCATGGAAAAATGTGAAAAATTAAATTTTCTAAAAATGAAATAAATGCCTTCTATGCACCTCAAACTTTCACTCTAAAACAGAAGATTGTTGTTTTTCGCAATATTTTAAGAAATTTGGGCTCCCTTAGTAACATTAACACTTGCGCTGAAGCATCTTTCATGCTCATTTCTTATCTCTCTGGAATAAAACTGGCTTTAATATTGTTTATTTGATGAAAATGAACAACAATACACACCATGGAATCATTTCTGTTTGATTTGTGTTTAGATATATTTTCACCTAGAACCCAAAGGGGGGGGGTATTGGCACTTTCCATGGAAAAATGTGAAAAATTAAATTTTCTAAAAATGAAATAAATGCCTTCTATACACCTAAACATTCACCTTAAAACTGAAGATTGTTGTTTTTCGCAATATTTTTAGAAATTTGGGCTCTCTTAGTAACATTAACACTTGCGCTGAAGCATCTTTTATGCTCATTTCTTGTCTTTCGGGATTAAACTGGCTTTTATTTTGTTTATTTGATGAAAAAGAACAACAATACACACCATGGAAACATTTTTGTTTGAATTATGACGAGTGAGATTTTCAGCTAGAACCCAAAGGGGGGGGATTGGCACTTTTCATGGATAAATGTAAAAAATTAAATTTTCTAAAAATGAAATAAATGCCTTCTATATACCTCAAACATTCACTCTAAAACAGAAGATTATTGTTTTTCGCAAATTTTTAGAAATTTGGGCTCTCTAAGTAACATTAAGACTTGCGCTGAAGCATCTTCTATGCTCATTTCTTGTCTTTCGGGATTAATTATTGGTTTTATTTTGTTTATTTGATGAAAATTAACAACAATACACACCATGGAAACATTTTTGTTTGATTTGGGTCGAGTGAGATTTTCACCTAGAACCCAAAGGGGGGGCACTTTTCATGGAAAAATGTGAGAAATTAAATTTTCTAAAAATGAAATAAATGTCTTCTATACACCTCAAACATTCACTCTAAAACAGAAGATTGCTGTTTTTCGCAATATTTTTCGAAATTTGGGCATTCTTAGTAACATTAACACTTGTGCTGAAGTTTCTTTTATGCTCATTTCTTGTCTTTCGGGATTAAAACTGGCTTTTATTTTGTTTATTTGATGAAAAAGAACAACAATACACACCATGGAAACATTTTTGTTTGATTTGTATCGAGTGAGATTTTCACCTAGAACCCAAAGGGGGGGTATTGGCACTTTTCATGGAAAAATGTGCGAAATTAAATTTTCTAAAAATGAAATAAATGTCTTCTATACACCTCAAACATTCACTCTTAAACAGAAGATTGTTGTTTTTCGCAATATTTTTCGAAATTTGGGCATTCTTAGTAACATTAACACTTGCGCTGAAGTATCTTTTATGCTCATTTGTTGTCTTTCGGGATTAAAACTGGCTTTTATTTTGTTTATTTGATGAAAATGTACAACTATACACACCATGGAAACAGTTTTGTTTGATTTGTGTCGAGTGAGATTTTCACCTAGAACCCAAAGGGGGGGGTATTGGTACTTTTCATGGAAAAATGTGAAAAATTAAATTTTCTAAAAATGAAATAAATGCCTTCTATACACCTCAAACATTCACTCTAAAAAAGAAGATTATTGTTTTTCGCAATATTTTTAGAAATTTGGGCTCTCTTAGTAACATTAACACTTGCGCTGAAGCATCTTTAATGCTCATTTCTTGTCTTTCGGGATTAATTATTGTTTTTATTTTGTTTATTTGATGAAAAATAACAACAATACACACCATGGAAACATTTTTGTTTGATTTGTGTCGAGTGAGTTTTCACCTAAAACCCAAAGGGGGGTTATTGTCACTTTTCATGGAAAAATGTGAAAAATTAAATTTTCTAAAAATGAAATAAATGCCTTCTATACACCTCAAACATTCACTCTAAAACAGAAGATTGTGGTTTTTCGCAATATTTTTAGAAATTTGGGCTCTCTTAGTAACATTAACACTTGCGCTGAAGCATCTTTTATGCTCATTTCTTGTCTTTCGGGATTAAAACTGGCTTTTATTTTGTTTATTTGATGAAAATGAACAACAATACACACCATAGAAACATTTTTGTTTGATTTGTGTCGAGTGAGATTTTCACCTATAACCCAAAGGGGGGGTATTGGCACTATTCATGGAAAAATGTGAAAAATTAAATTTTCTAAAAATGAAATAAATGCCTTCTATGCACCTCAAACTTTCACTCTAAAACAGAAGATTGTTGTTTTTCGCAATATTTTAAGAAATTTGGGCTCCCTTAGTAACATTAACACTTGCGCTGAAGCATCTTTCATGCTCATTTCTTATCTCTCTGGAATAAAACTGGCTTTAATATTGTTTATTTGATGAAAATGAACAACAATACACACCATGGAATCATTTCTGTTTGATTTGTGTTTAGATATATTTTCACCTAGAACCCAAAGGGGGGGGGTATTGGCACTTTCCATGGAAAAATGTGAAAAATTAAATTTTCTAAAAATGAAATAAATGCCTTCTATACACCTAAACATTCACCTTAAAACTGAAGATTGTTGTTTTTCGCAATATTTTTAGAAATTTGGGCTCTCTTAGTAACATTAACACTTGCGCTGAAGCATCTTTTATGCTCATTTCTTGTCTTTCGGGATTAAACTGGCTTTTATTTTGTTTATTTGATGAAAAAGAACAACAATACACACCATGGAAACATTTTTGTTTGAATTATGACGAGTGAGATTTTCAGCTAGAACCCAAAGGGGGGGGATTGGCACTTTTCATGGATAAATGTAAAAAATTAAATTTTCTAAAAATGAAATAAATGCCTTCTATATACCTCAAACATTCACTCTAAAACAGAAGATTATTGTTTTTCGCAAATTTTTAGAAATTTGGGCTCTCTAAGTAACATTAAGACTTGCGCTGAAGCATCTTCTATGCTCATTTCTTGTCTTTCGGGATTAATTATTGGTTTTATTTTGTTTATTTGATGAAAATTAACAACAATACACACCATGGAAACATTTTTGTTTGATTTGGGTCGAGTGAGATTTTCACCTAGAACCCAAAGGGGGGGCACTTTTCATGGAAAAATGTGAGAAATTAAATTTTCTAAAAATGAAATAAATGTCTTCTATACACCTCAAACATTCACTCTAAAACAGAAGATTGCTGTTTTTCGCAATATTTTTCGAAATTTGGGCATTCTTAGTAACATTAACACTTGTGCTGAAGTATCTTTTATGCTCATTTCTTGTCTTTCGGGATTAAAAATGGCTTTTATTTTGTTTATTTGATGAAAATGTACCACTATACACACCATGGAAACAGTTTTGTTTGATTTGTGTCGAGTGAGATTTTCACCTAGAACCCAAAGGGGGGGGTATTGGCACTTTTCATGGAAAAATGTGAAAAATTAAATTTTCTAAAAATGAAATAAATGCCTTCTATACACCTCAAACATTCACTCTAAAACAGAAGATTATTGTTTTTCGCAATATTTTTAGAAATTTGGGCTCTCTTAGTAACATTAACACTTGCGCTGAAGCATCTTCTATGCTCATTTCTTGTCTTTCGGGATTAAAACTGGCTTTTATATTGTTTATTTGATGAAAATGAACAACAATACACACCATGAAAACATTTTTGTTTGATTTGTGTCGAGGTGAGTTTTCACCTAAAACCCAAAGGGGGGTAATTGTCACTTTTCATGGAAAAAATGTGAAAAATTAAATTTTCTAAAAATGAAATAAATGCCTTCTATACACCTCAAACATTCACTCTAAAACAGAAGATTGTGGTTTTTTCGCAATATTTTTAGAAATTTGGGCTCTCTTAGTAACATTAAACACTTGCGCTGAAGCATCTTTTATGCTCATTTCTTGTCTTTCGGGATTAAAACTGGCTTTTATTTTGTTTATTATGATGAAAATGAACAACAACATCACTCCATTGAACATTTTGTTTGATTTGTGTCGAGATTTTCACCTATAACCCAAAGGGGGGGTATTGGCACTTTTCATGGAAAAATGTGAAAAATTAAATTTTCTAAAAATGAAATAAATGCCTTCTATGCACCTCAAACTTTCACTCTAAAACAGAAGATTGTTGTTTTTCGCAATATTTTAAGAAATTTGGGCTCCCTTAGTAACATTAACACTTGCGCTGAAGCATCTTTCATGCTCATTTCTTATCTTTCTGGATTAAAACTGGCTTTAATATTGTTTATTTGATGAAAATGAACAACAATACACACCATGGAATCATTTCTGTTTGATTTGTGTATGGTCATATTTTCACCTAGAACCCAAAGGGGGGGGGTATTGGCACTTTTCATGGAAAAATGTGAAAAATTAAATTTTCTAAAAATGAAATAAATGCCTTCTATACACCTAAACATTCACCTTAAAACTGAAGATTGTTGTTTTTCGCAATATTTTTAGAAATTTGGGCTGTTTTAGTTACATTAACACTTGCGCTGAAGCATCGTTTATGCTCATTTCTTGTCTTTCGGGATTAATTATTGGTTTTATTTTGTTTATTTGATGAAAATTAACAACAATACACACCATGGAAACATTTTTGTTTGATTTGAGTCGAGTGAAATTTTCACCTAGAACCCAAAGGGGGGGTATTGGCACTTTTCATGGAAAAATGTGAAAAATTAAATTTTCTAAAAATGAAATAAATGCCTTCTATACACCTCAAACATTCACTCTTAAACTGAAGATTGTTTTTTTCGCAATATTTTTAGAAATTTGGGCTCTCTTAGTAACATTAACACTTGCGCTGAAGCATCTTTTATGCTCATTTCTTGTCTTTCGGGATTAATTATTGGTTTTATTTTGTTTATTTGATGAAAATGAACAACAATACACACCATGGAAACATTTTTGTTTGAATTGTGTCGAGTGAGATTTTCAGCTAGAACCCAAAGGGGGGGATTGGCACTTTTCATGGAAAAATGTAAAAAATTAAATTTTCTAAAAATGAAATAAATGCCTTCTATACACCTCAAACATTCACTCTAAAACAGAAGATTATTGTTTTTCGCAAATTTTTAGAAATTTGGGCTCTCTTAGTAACATTAAGACTTGCGCTGAAGCATATTCTATGCTCATTTCTTGTCTTTCGGGATTAATTATTGGTTTTATTTTGTTTATTTGATGAAAATGAACAACTATACACACCATGGAAACAGTTTTGTTTGATTAGTGTCGATTGAGATTTTCACCTAGAACCCAAAGGGGGGGGTATTGGCACTTTTCATGGAAAAATGTAAAAAAAAATTTTCTAAAAATGAAATAAATGCCTTCTATACACCTCAAACATTCACTCTAAAACAGAAGATTGTTGTTTTTCGCAATATTTTTAGAAATTTGGGCTCTCTTAGTAACATTAACACTTGCGCTGAAGCATCTTTTATGCTAATTTTTTGTCTTTCTGGATTAAAACTGGCTTTTATATTGTTTATTTGATGAAAATGAACAACAATACACACCATGGAAACATTTTTGTTTGATTTGAGGCGAGTGAAATTTTCACCTAGAACCCAAAGGGGGGGTATTGGCACTTTTCATGGAAAAATGTGAAAAATTAAATTTTCTAAAAATGAAATAAATGCCTTCTATACACCTCAAACATTCACTCTAAAACTGAAGATTGTTGTTTTTCGCAATATTTTTAGAAATTTGGGCTCTCTTAGTAACATTAACACTTGCGCTGAAGCATCTTTTATGCTCATATCTTGTCTTTCGGGATTAAAACTGGCTTTTATTTTGTTTATTTGATGAAAATGAACAACAATACACACCAAGAAAAAATTTTTGTTTAATTTGTGTCGAGTGAGATTTTCACCTAGAACCCAAAGGGGGGGGTATTGGCACTTTTCATGGAAAAATGTGAAAAATTAAATTTTCTAAAAATGAATTAAATGCCTTCTATACACCTAAACATTTACCTTAAAACTGAAGATTGTTGTTTTTCGCAATATTTTTTTTTGAAATTTGGGCTGTTTTAGTTACATTAACACTTGCGCTGAAGCATCGTTTATGCTCATTTCTTGCCTTTCGGGATTAATTATTGGTTTTATTTTGTTTATTTGATGAAAATTAACAACAATACACACCATGGAAACATTTTTGTTTGATTAGAGTCGAGTGAAATTTTCACCTAGAACCCAAAGGGGGGGTATTGGAACTTTTCATGGAAAAATGTGAAAAATTAAATTTTCTAAAAATGAAATAAATGCCTTCTATACACCTCAAACATTCACTCTAAACTAGAAGATTATTGTTTTTCGCAATATTTTTAGAAATTTGGGCTCTCTTAGTAACATTAACCCTTGCGCTGAAGCATCTTCTATGCTCATTTCTTGTCTTTCGGGATTAAAACTGGCTTTTATATTGTTTATTTGATGAAAATGAACAACAATACACACCATGGAAACATTTTTGTTTGATTTGTGTCGAGTGAGATTTTCACCTAGAACCCAAAGGGGGGGTATTGGCACTTTTCATGGAAAAATGTGAAAAATTAAATTTTCTAAAAATGAAATAAATGCCTTCTATACACCTCAAACATTCACTCTAAAAAAGAAGATTATTGTTTTTCGCAATATTTTTAGAAATTTGGGCTCTCTTAGTAACATTAACACTTGGGCTGAAGCATCTTTAATGCTCATTTCTTGTCTTTCGGGATTAATTATTGGTTTTATTTTGTTTATTTGATGAAAAATAACAACAATACACACCATGGAAACGTTTTTGTTTGATTTGTGTCGAGTGAGTTTTCACCTAAAACCCAAAGGGGGGTTATTGTCACTTTTCATGGAAAAATGTGAAAAATTAAATTTTCTAAAAATGAAATAAATGCCTTCTATACACCTCAAACATTCACTCTAATACAGAAGATTGTGGTTTTTCGCAATATTTTTAGAAATTTGGGCTCTCTTAGTAACATTAACACTTGCGCTGAAGCATCTTTTATGCTCATTTCTTGTCTTTCGGGATTAAAACTGGCTTTTATTTTGTTTATTTGATGAAAAAGAACAACAATACACACCATGGAAACATTTTTGTTTGATTTGTAAAGAGTGAGATTTTCACCTAGAACCCAAAGGGGGGGTATTGGCACTTTTCATGGAAAAATGTGCGAAATTAAATTTTCTAAAAATGAAATAAATGTCTTCTATACACCTCAAACATTCACTCTTAAACAGAAGATTGTTGTTTTTCGCAATATTTTTCGAAATTTGGGCATTCTTAGTAACATTAACACTTGCGCTGAAGTATCTTTTATGCTCATTTGTTGTCTTTCGGGATTAAAACTGGCTTTTATTTTGTTTATTTGATGAAAATGTACAACTATACACACCATGGAAACAGTTTTGTTTGATTTGTGTCGAGTGAGATTTTCACCTAGAACCCAAAGGGGGGGGTATTGGTACTTTTCATGGAAAAATGTGAAAAATTAAATTTTCTAAAAATGAAATAAATGCCTTCTATACACCTCAAACATTCACTCTAAAAAAGAAGATTATTGTTTTTCGCAATATTTTTAGAAATTTGGGCTCTCTTAGTAACATTAACACTTGCGCTGAAGCATCTTTAATGCTCATTTCTTGTCTTTCGGGATTAATTATTGTTTTTATTTTGTTTATTTGATGAAAAATAACAACAATACACACCATGGAAACATTTTTGTTTGATTTGTGTCGAGTGAGTTTTCACCTAAAACCCAAAGGGGGGTTATTGTCACTTTTCATGGAAAAATGTGAAAAATTAAATTTTCTAAAAATGAAATAAATGCCTTCTATACACCTCAAACATTCACTCTAAAACAGAAGATTGTGGTTTTTCGCAATATTTTTAGAAATTTGGGCTCTCTTAGTAACATTAACACTTGCGCTGAAGCATCTTTTATGCTCATTTCTTGTCTTTCGGGATTAAAACTGGCTTTTATTTTGTTTATTTGATGAAAATGAACAACAATACACACCATAGAAACATTTTTGTTTGATTTGTGTCGAGTGAGATTTTCACCTATAACCCAAAGGGGGGGTATTGGCACTATTCATGGAAAAATGTGAAAAATTAAATTTTCTAAAAATGAAATAAATGCCTTCTATGCACCTCAAACTTTCACTCTAAAACAGAAGATTGTTGTTTTTCGCAATATTTTAAGAAATTTGGGCTCCCTTAGTAACATTAACACTTGCGCTGAAGCATCTTTCATGCTCATTTCTTATCTCTCTGGAATAAAACTGGCTTTAATATTGTTTATTTGATGAAAATGAACAACAATACACACCATGGAATCATTTCTGTTTGATTTGTGTTTAGATATATTTTCACCTAGAACCCAAAGGGGGGGGGTATTGGCACTTTCCATGGAAAAATGTGAAAAATTAAATTTTCTAAAAATGAAATAAATGCCTTCTATACACCTAAACATTCACCTTAAAACTGAAGATTGTTGTTTTTCGCAATATTTTTAGAAATTTGGGCTCTCTTAGTAACATTAACACTTGCGCTGAAGCATCTTTTATGCTCATTTCTTGTCTTTCGGGATTAAACTGGCTTTTATTTTGTTTATTTGATGAAAAAGAACAACAATACACACCATGGAAACATTTTTGTTTGAATTATGACGAGTGAGATTTTCAGCTAGAACCCAAAGGGGGGGGATTGGCACTTTTCATGGATAAATGTAAAAAATTAAATTTTCTAAAAATGAAATAAATGCCTTCTATATACCTCAAACATTCACTCTAAAACAGAAGATTATTGTTTTTCGCAAATTTTTAGAAATTTGGGCTCTCTAAGTAACATTAAGACTTGCGCTGAAGCATCTTCTATGCTCATTTCTTGTCTTTCGGGATTAATTATTGGTTTTATTTTGTTTATTTGATGAAAATTAACAACAATACACACCATGGAAACATTTTTGTTTGATTTGGGTCGAGTGAGATTTTCACCTAGAACCCAAAGGGGGGGCACTTTTCATGGAAAAATGTGAGAAATTAAATTTTCTAAAAATGAAATAAATGTCTTCTATACACCTCAAACATTCACTCTAAAACAGAAGATTGCTGTTTTTCGCAATATTTTTCGAAATTTGGGCATTCTTAGTAACATTAACACTTGTGCTGAAGTATCTTTTATGCTCATTTCTTGTCTTTCGGGATTAAAAATGGCTTTTATTTTGTTTATTTGATGAAAATGTACCACTATACACACCATGGAAACAGTTTTGTTTGATTTGTGTCGAGTGAGATTTTCACCTAGAACCCAAAGGGGGGGGTATTGGCACTTTTCATGGAAAAATGTGAAAAATTAAATTTTCTAAAAATGAAATAAATGCCTTCTATACACCTCAAACATTCACTCTAAAACAGAAGATTATTGTTTTTCGCAATATTTTTAGAAATTTGGGCTCTCTTAGTAACATTAACACTTGCGCTGAAGCATCTTCTATGCTCATTTCTTGTCTTTCGGGATTAAAACTGGCTTTTATATTGTTTATTTGATGAAAATGAACAACAATACACACCATGAAAACATTTTTGTTTGATTTGTGTCGAGTGAGTTTTCACCTAAAACCCAAAGGGGGGTAATTGTCACTTTTCATGGAAAAATGTGAAAAATTAAATTTTCTAAAAATGAAATAAATGCCTTCTATACACCTCAAACATTCACTCTAAAACAGAAGATTGTGGTTTTTCGCAATATTTTTAGAAATTTGGGCTCTCTTAGTAACATTAACACTTGCGCTGAAGCATCTTTTATGCTCATTTCTTGTCTTTCGGGATTAAAACTGGCTTTTATTTTGTTTATTTGATGAAAATGAACAACAACACACACCATAGAAACATTTTGTTTGATTTGTGTCGAGTGAGATTTTCACCTATAACCCAAAGGGGGGGTATTGGCACTTTTCATGGAAAAATGTGAAAAATTAAATTTTCTAAAAATGAAATAAATGCCTTCTATGCACCTCAAACTTTCACTCTAAAACAGAAGATTGTTGTTTTTCGCAATATTTTAAGAAATTTGGGCTCCCTTAGTAACATTAACACTTGCGCTGAAGCATCTTTCATGCTCATTTCTTATCTTTCTGGATTAAAACTGGCTTTAATATTGTTTATTTGATGAAAATGAACAACAATACACACCATGGAATCATTTCTGTTTGATTTGTGTATGGTGAGATTTTCACCTAGAACCCAAAGGGGGGGGGGTATTGGCACTTTTCATGGAAAAATGTGAAAAATTAAATTTTCTAAAAATGAAATAAATGCCTTCTATACACCTAAACATTCACCTTAAAACTGAAGATTGTTGTTTTTCGCAATATTTTTAGAAATTTGGGCTGTTTTAGTTACATTAACACTTCCGCTGAAGCATCGTTTATGCTCATTTCTTGTCTTTCGGGATTAATTATTGGTTTTATTTTGTTTATTTGATGAAAATTAACAACAATACACACCATGGAAACATTTTTGTTTGATTTGAGTCGAGTGAAATTTTCACCTAGAACCCAAAGGGGGGGTATTGGCACTTTTCATGGAAAAATGTGAAAAATTAAATTTTCTAAAAATGAAATAAATGCCTTCTATACACCTCAAACATTCACTCTTAAACTGAAGATTGTTTTTTTCGCAATATTTTTAGAAATTTGGGCTCTCTTAGTAACATTAACACTTGCGCTGAAGCATCTTTTATGCTCATTTCTTGTCTTTCGGGATTAATTATTGGTTTTATTTTGTTTATTTGATGAAAATGAACAACAATACACACCATGGAAACATTTTTGTTTGAATTGTGTCGAGTGAGATTTTCAGCTAGAACCCAAAGGGGGGGATTGGCACTTTTCATGGAAAAATGTAAAAAATTAAATTTTCTAAAAATGAAATAAATGCCTTCTATACACCTCAAACATTCACTCTAAAACAGAAGATTATTGTTTTTCGCAAATTTTTAGAAATTTGGGCTCTCTTAGTAACATTAAGACTTGCGCTGAAGCATATTCTATGCTCATTTCTTGTCTTTCGGGATTAATTATTGGTTTTATTTTGTTTATTTGATGAAAATGAACAACTATACACACCATGGAAACAGTTTTGTTTGATTAGTGTCGATTGAGATTTTCACCTAGAACCCAAAGGGGGGGGTATTGGCACTTTTCATGGAAAAATGTAAAAAAAAATTTTCTAAAAATGAAATAAATGCCTTCTATACACCTCAAACATTCACTCTAAAACAGAAGATTGTTGTTTTTCGCAATATTTTTAGAAATTTGGGCTCTCTTAGTAACATTAACACTTGCGCTGAAGCATCTTTTATGCTCATTTTTTGTCTTTCTGGATTAAAACTGGCTTTTATATTGTTTATTTGATGAAAATGAACAACAATACACACCATGGAAACATTTTTGTTTGATTTGAGGCGAGTGAAATTTTCACCTAGAACCCAAAGGGGGGGTATTGGCACTTTTCATGGAAAAATGTGAAAAATTAAATTTTCTAAAAATGAAATAAATGCCTTCTATACACCTCAAACATTCACTCTAAAACTGAAGATTGTTGTTTTTCGCAATATTTTTAGAAATTTGGGCTCTCTTAGTAACATTAACACTTGCGCTGAAGCATCTTTTATGCTCATTTCTTGTCTTTCGGGATTAAAACTGGCTTTTATTTTGTTTATTTGATGAAAAAGAACAACAATACACACCATGGAAACATTTTTGTTTGAATTGTGTCTAGAGAGATTTTCAGCTAGAACCCAAAGGGGGGGGATTGGCACTTTTCATGGAAAAATGTAAAAAATTAAATTTTCTAAAAATGAAATAAATGCCTTCTATACACCTCAAACATTCACTCTAAAAAAGAAGATTATTGATTTTCGCAAATTTTTAGAAATTTGGGCACTCTTAGTAACATTAATACTTGCGCTGAAGCATCTTCTATGCTCATTTCTTGTCTTTCGGGATTAATTATTGGTTTTATTTTGTTTATTTGATGAAAATTAACAACAATACACACCATGGAAACATTTTTGTTTGATTTGTGTCGAGTGAGATTTTCACCTAGAACCCAAAGGGGGGGTATTGGAACTTTTCATGGAAAAATGTGAAAAATTAAATTTTCTAAAAATGAAATAAATGCCTTCTATACACCTCAAACATTCACTCTAAACTAGAAGATTATTGTTTTTCGCAATATTTTTAGAAATTTGGGCTCTCTTAGTAACATTAACCCTTGCGCTGAAGCATCTTCTATGCTCATTTCTTGTCTTTCGGGATTAAAACTGGCTTTTATATTGTTTATTTGATGAAAATGAACAACAATACACACCATGGAAACATTTTTGTTTGATTTGTGTCGAGTGAGATTTTCACCTAGAACCCAAAGGGGGGGTATTGGCACTTTTCATGGAAAAATGTGAAAAATTAAATTTTCTAAAAATGAAATAAATGCCTTCTATACACCTCAAACATTCACTCTAAAAAAGAAGATTATTGTTTTTCGCAATATTTTTAGAAATTTGGGCTCTCTTAGTAACATTAACACTTGGGCTGAAGCATCTTTAATGCTCATTTCTTGTCTTTCGGGATTAATTATTGGTTTTATTTTGTTTATTTGATGAAAAATAACAACAATACACACCATGGAAACGTTTTTTTTTGATTTGTGTCGAGTGAGTTTTCACCTAAAACCCAAAGGGGGGTTATTGTCACTTTTCATGGAAAAATGTGAAAAATTAAATTTTCTAAAAATGAAATAAATGCCTTCTATACACCTCAAACATTCACTCTAATACAGAAGATTGTGGTTTTTCGCAATATTTTTAGAAATTTGGGCTCTCTTAGTAACATTAACACTTGCGCTGAAGCATCTTTTATGCTCATTTCTTGTCTTTCGGGATTAAAACTGGCTTTTATTTTGTTTATTTGATGAAAATGAACACTAATACACACCATAGAAACATTTTTGTTTGATTTGTGTCGAGTGAGATTTTCAGCTAGAACCCAAAGGGGGGGGATTGGCACTTTTCATGGAAAAATGTGAAAAATTAAATTTTCTAAAAATGAAATAAATGCCTTCTATGCACCTCAAACATTCACTCTAAAACAGAAGATTATTGTTTTTCGCAAATTTTTAGAAATTTGGGCTCTCTTAGTAACATTAAGACTTGCGCTGAAGCATCTTTTATGCTCATTTCTTGTCTTTCGGGATTAATTATTGGTTTTATTTTGTTTATTTGATGAAAATGAACAACTATACACACCATGGAAACAGTTTTGTTTGATTAGTGTTGATTGAGATTTTCACCTAGAACCCAAAGGGGGGGGGGGTATTGGCACTTTTCATGGAAAAATGTAAAAAAAAATTTTCTAAAAATGAAATAAATGCCTTCTATACACCTCAAACATTCACTCTAAAACAGAAGATTGTTGTTTTTCGCAATATTTTTAGAAATTTGGGCTCTCTTAGTAACATTAACACTTGCGCTGAAGCATCTTTTATGCTCATTTTTTGTCTTTCTGGATTAAAACTGGCTTTTATATTGTTTATTTGATGAAAATGAACAACAATACACACCATGGAAACATTTTTGTTTGATTTGAGTCGATTGAAATTTTCACCTAGAACCCAAAGGGGGGGTATTGGCACTTTTCATGGAAAAATGTGAAAAATTAAATTTTCTAAAAATGAAATAAATGCCTTCTATACCCCTCAAACATTCACTCTAAAACTGAAGATTGTTGTTTTTCGCAATATTTTTAGAAATTTGGGCTCTCTTAGTAACATTAACACTTGCGCTGAAGCATCTTTTATGCTCATTTCTTGTTTTTCGGGATTAAAACTGGCTTTTATTTTGTTTATTTGATGAAAATGAACAACAATACACACCATGGAAACATTTTTTTTTGATTTGTGTCGAGTGAGATTTTCACCTAGAACCCAAAGGGGCACTTTATTTATTTATTGGCACTTTTCATGGAAAAATGTGAAAAATTAAATTTTCTAAAAATGAAATAAATGCCTTCTATACACCTAAACATTTACCTTAAAACTGAAGATTGTTGTTTTTCGCAATATTTTTAGAAATTTGGGCTGTTTTAGTTACATCAACACTTGCGCTGAAGCATCGTTTATGCTCATTTCTTGTCTTTCGGGATTAATTATTGGTTTTATTTTGTTTATTTGATGAAAATTAACAACAATACACACCATGGAAACATTTTTGTTTGAATTGAGTCGAGTGAAATTTTCACCTAGAACCCAAAGGGGGGTATTGGAACTTTTCATGGAAAAATGTGAAAAATTAAATTTTCTAAAAATGAAATAAATGCCTTCCATACACCTCAAACATTCACTCTAAAACTGAACATTGTTGTTTTTCGCAATATTTTTCGAAATTTGGGCATTCTTAGTAACATTAACACTTGCGCTGAAGTATCTTTAATGCTCATTTCTTGTCTTTCGGGATTAAAACTGGCTTTTATTTTGTTTATTTGATGAAAATGTACAACTATACACACCATGGAAACAGTTTTGTTTGATTTGTGTCGAGTGAGATTTTCACCTAGAACCCAAAGGGGGGGGTATTGGCACTTTTCATGGAAAAATGTGAAAAATTAAATTTTCTAAAAATGAAATAAATGCCTTCTATACACCTCAAACATTCACTCTAAAACAGAAGATTATTGTTTTTCGCAATATTTTTAGAAATTTTGGCTCTCTTTGTAACATTAACACTTGCGCTGAAGCATCTTTTATGCTCATTTCTTGTCTTTCGGGATTAATTATTGGTTTTATTTTGTTTATTTGATGAAAATGAACAACAATACACACCATGGAAACATTTTTGTTTGATTTGTGTCGAGTGAGTTTTCACCTAAAACCCAAAGGGGGTTATTGTCACTTTTAATGGAAAAATGTGAAAAATTAAATTTTCTAAAAATGAAATAAATGCCTTCTAAACACCTCAAACATTCACTCTAAAACAGAAGATTGTTGTTTTTCGCAATATTTTTAGAAATTTGGGCTCTCTTAGTAACATAAACACTTGCGCTGAAGCATCTTTTATGCTCATTTCTTGTCTTTCGGGATTAAAACTGGCTTTTATTTTGTTTATTTGATGAAAATGAACAACAATACACACCATAGAAACATTTTTGTTTGATTTGTGTCGAGTGAGATTTTCACCTAGAACCCAAAGGGGGCGGTATTGGCACTTTTCATGGAAAAATGTGAAAAATTAAATTTTCTAAAAATGAAATAAATGCCTTCTATACACCTCAAACATTCGCTCTAAAACTGAAGATTGTTGTTTTTCGCAATATTTTTAGAAATTTGGGCTCTCTTAGTAACATTAACACTTGCGCTGAAGCATCTTTTATGCTCATTTCTTGTCTTTCGGGATTAAAACTGGCTTTTATTTTGTTTATTTGATGAAAAAGAACAACAATACACACCATGGAAACATTTTTGTTTGAATTGTGTCGAGAGAGATTTTCAGCTAGAACCCAAAGGGGGGGGATTGGCACTTTTCATGGAAAAATGTAAAAAATTAAATTTTCTAAAAATGAAATAAATGCCTTCTATACACCTCAAACATTCACTCTTAAACAGAAGATTATTGTTTTTCGCAAATTTTTAGAAATTTGGGCACTCTTAGTAACATTAATACTTGCGCTGAAGCATCTTCTATGCTCATTTCTTGTCTTTCGGGATTAATTATTGGTTTTATTTTGTTTATTTGATGAAAATTAACAACAATACACACCATGGAAACATTTTTGTTTGATTTGTGTAGAGTGAGATTTTCACCTAGAACCCAAAGGGGGGGGTATTGGCACTTTTCATGGAAAAATGTGAAAAATTAAATTTTCTAAAAATGAAATAAATGCCTTCTATACACCTCAAACATTCACTCTAAAACCGAAGATTGTTGTTTTTCGCAATATTTTTCGAAATTTGGGCTCTCTTAGTAACATTAACACTTGCGCTGAAGCATCTTCTATGCTCATTTCTTGTCTTTCGGGATTAAAACTGGCTTTTATATTGTTTATTTGATGAAAATGAATAACAATACACACCATGGAAACATTTTTGTTTAATTTGTGTCGAGTGAGATTTTCACCTAGAACCCAAAGGGGGGGTATTGGCACTTTTCATGGAAAAATGTGAAAAATTAAATTTTCTAAAAATGAAATAAATGCCTTCTATACACCTCAAACATTAACTCTAAAACTGAAGATTGTTGTTTTTCGCAATATTTTTAGACATTTGGGCTCTCTTAGTAACATTAACACTTGCGCTGAAGCATCTTTTATGCTCATTTCTTGTCTTTCGGGATTAAAACTGGCTTTTATTTTGTTTATTTGATGAAAATGAACAACAATACACACCATGGAAACATTTTTGTTTGATTTGTGTCGAATGAGATTTTCACCTAGAACCCAAAGGGGGGGGTATTAGCACTTTTCATGGAAAAATGTGAAAAATTAAATTTTCTAAAAATGAAATAAATGCCTTCTATACACCTAAACATTTACCTTAAAACTGAAGATTGTTGTTTTTCGCAATATTTTTAGAAATTTGGGCTGTTTTAGTTACATTAACACTTGCGCTGAAGCATCGTTTATGCTCATTTCTTGTCTTTCGGGATTAATTATTGGTTTTATTTTGTTTATTTGATGAAAATTAACAACAATACACACCATGGAAACATTTTTGTTTGATTTGAGTCAAGTGAAATTTTCACCTAGAACCCAAAGGGGGGGGTTAACACTTGCGCTGAAGCATCTTTTATGCTCATTTCTTGTCTTTCGGGATTAAAACTGGCTTTTATTTTGTTTATTTGATGAAAATGTACAACTATACACACCATGGAAACAGTTTTGTTTGATTTGTGTCGAGTGAGATTTTCACCTAGAACCCAAAGGGGGGGTATTGGCACTTTTCATGGAAAAATGTGAAAAATTAAATTTTCTAAAAATGAAATAAATGCCTTCTATACACCTCAAACATTCACTCTAAAACAGAAGATTATTGTTTTTCGCAATATTTTTAGAAATTTGGGCTCTCTTAGTAACATTAACACTTGCGCTGAAGCATCTTTTATGCTCATTTCTTGTCTTTCGGGATTAATTATTGGTTTTATTTTGTTTATTTGATGAAAATGAACAACAATACACACCATGGAAACATTTTTGTTTGATTTGTGTCGAGTGAGTTTTCACCTAAAACCCAAAGGGGGGTTATTGTCACTTTTCATGGAAAAATGTGAAAAATTAAATTTTCTAAAAACGAAATAAATGCCTTCTATACACCTCAAACATTCACTCTAAAACAGAAGATTGTTGTTTTTCGCAATATTTTTAGAAATTTGGGCTCTCTTAGTAACATAAACACTTGCGCTGAAGCATCTTTTATGCTCATTTCTTGTCTTTCGGGATTAAAACTGGCTTTTATTTTGTTTATTTGATGAAAATGAACAACAATACACACCATAGAAACATTTTTGTTTGATTTGTGTCGAGTGAGATTTTCACCTAGAACCCAAAGGGGGCGGTATTGGCAATTTTCATGGAAAAATGTGAAAAATTAAATTTTCTAAAAATGAAATAAATGCCTTCTATACACCTAAACATTTACCTTAAAACTGAAGATTGTTTTTTTTCGCAATATTTTTAGAAATTTGGCCTCTTTTAGTTACATTAACACTTGCGAAAAGGATCGTTTATGCTCATTTCTTGTCTTTCGGGATTAATTATTGTTTTTATTTTGTTTATTTGATGAAAATTAACAACAATACACACCATGGAAACATTTTTGTTTGATTTGAGTCGAGTGAAATTTTCACCTAGAACCCAAAGGGGGGGTATTGGCACTTTTCATGGAAAAATGTGAAAAATTAAATTTTCTAAAAATGAAATAAATGCCTTCTATACACCTCAAACATTCACTCTAAAACTGAAGATTGTTGTTTTTCGCAATATTTTTAGAAATTTGGGCTCTCTTAGTAACATTAACACTTGCGCTGAAGCATCTTTTATGCTCATTTCTTGTCTTTCGGGATTAAAACTGGCTTTTATTTTTTTTATTTGATGAAAATGAACAACAATACACACCATGGAAACATTTTTGTTTGATTTGTGTCGAGTGAGATTTTCACCTAGAACCCAAAGGGGGGGGGGTATTGGCACTTTTCATGGAAAAATGTGAAAAATTAAATTTTCTAAAAATGAAATAAATGCCTTCTATACACCTAAACATTTACCTTAAAACTGAAGATTGTTGTTTTTCGCAATATTTTTAGAAATTTGGGCTGTTTTAGTTACATTAACACTTGCGCTGAAGCATCGTTTATGCTCATTTCTTGTCTTTCGGGATTAATTATTGGTTTTATTTTGTTTATTTGATGAAAATTAACAACAATACACAGCATGGAAACATTTTTGTTTGATTTGAGTCGAGTGAAATTTTAACCTAGAACCCAAAGGGGGGGTATTGGAACTTTTCATGGAAAAATGTAAAATATTAAATTTTCTAAAAATGAAATAAATGCCTTCTATACACCTCAAACTTTCACTCTAAAACTGAAGATTGTTGTTTTTCGCAATATTTTTAGAAATTTGGCCTCTTTTAGTAACATTAACACTTGCGCTGAAGCATCTTTTATGCTCATTTCTTGTCTTTCGGGATTAAAACTGGCTTTGATTTTGTTTATTTGATGAAAAAGAACAACAATACACACCATGGAAACATTTCTGTTTGATTTGTGTCGAGTGAGATTTTCACCTAGAACCCAAAGGGGGGGGTATTGGCACTTTTCATGGAAAAATGTGAAAAATTAAATTTTCTAATAATGAAATAAATGCCTTCTATACACCTAAACATTTACCTTAAAACTGAAGATTGTTGTTTTTCGCAATATTTTTAGAAATTTGGGCTGTTTTAGTTACATTAACACTTGCGCTGAAGCATCGTTTATGCTCATTTCTTGTCTTTCGGGATTAATTATTGGTTTTATTTTGTTTATTTGATGAAAATTAACAACAATACACACCATGGAAACATTTTTGTTTGATTTGAGTCGAGTGAAATTTTCACCTAGAACCCAAAGGAGGGGTATTGGAACTTTTCATGGAAAAATGTGAAAAATTAAATTTTCTAATAATGAAATAAATGCCTTCTATACACCTCAAACATTCACTCTAAAACTGAAGATTGTTGTTTTTCGCAATATTTTTAGAAATTTGGGCTCTCTTAGTAACATTAACACTTGCGCTGAAGCATCTTTTATGCTCATTTCTTGTCTTTCGGGATTAAAACTGGCTTTTATTTTGTTTATTTGATGAAAAAGAACAACAATACACACCATGGAAACATTTTTGTTTGAATTGTGTCTAGAGAGATTTTCAGCTAGAACCCAAAGGGGGGGGATTGGCACTTTTCATGGAAAAATGTAAAAAATTAAATTTTCTAAAAATGAAATAAATGCCTTCTATACACCTCAAACATTCACTCTAAAAAAGAAGATTATTGATTTTCGCAAATTTTTAGAAATTTGGGCACTCTTAGTAACATTAATACTTGCGCTGAAGCATCTTCTATGCTCATTTCTTGTCTTTCGGGATTAATTATTGGTTTTATTTTGTTTATTTGATGAAAATTAACAACAATACACACCATGGAAACATTTTTGTTTGATTTGTGTCGAGTGAGATTTTCACCTAGAACCCAAAGGGGGGGGTATTGGCACTTTTCATGGAAAAATGTGAAAAATTAAATTTTCTAAAAATGAAATAAATGCCTTCTATACACCTCAAACATTCACTCTAAAACAGAAGATTGTTGTTTTTCGCAATATAATTCGAATTTTGGGCATTCTTAGTAACATTAACACTTGCGCTGAAGCATCTTTTATGCTCATTTCTTGTCTTTCGGGATTAAAACTGGCTTTTATTTTGTTTATTTGATGAAAAAGAACAACAATACACACCATGGAAACATTTCTGTTTGATTTGTGTCGAGTGAGATTTTCACCTAGAACCCAAAGGGGGGGGTATTGGCACTTTTCATGGAAAAATGTGAAAAATTAAATTTTCTAATTATGAAATAAATGCCTTCTATACACCTAAACATTTACCTTAAAACTGAAGATTGTTGTTTTTCGCAATATTTTTAGAAATTTGGGCTGTTTTAGTTACATTAACACTTGCGCTGAAGCATCGTTTATGCTCATTTCTTGTCTTTCGGGATTAATTATTGGTTTTATTTTGTTTATTTGATGAAAATTAACAACAATACACACCATGGAAACATTTTTGTTTGATTTGAGTCGAGTGAAATTTTCACCTAGAACCCAAAGGGGAGGTATTGGAACTTTTCATGGAAAAATGTGAAAAATTAAATTTTCTAATAATGAAATAAATGCCTTCTATACACCTCAAACATTCACTCTAAAACTGAAGATTGTTGTTTTTCGCAATATTTTTAGAAATTTCGGCTCTCTTAGTAACATTAACACTTGCGCTGAAGCATCTTTTATGCTCATTTCTTGTCTTTCGGGATTAAAACTGGCTTTTATTTTGTTTATTTGATGAAAAAGAACAACAATACACACCATGGAAACATTTTTGTTTGAATTGTGTCTAGAGAGATTTTCAGCTAGAACCCAAAGGGGGGGGATTGGCACTTTTCATGGAAAAATGTAAAAAATTAAATTTTCTAAAAATGAAATAAATGCCTTCTATACACCTCAAACATTCACTCTAAAAAAGAAGATTATTGTTTTTCGCAAATTTTTAGAAATTTGGGCACTCTTAGTAACATTAATACTTGCGCTGAAGCATCTTCTATGCTCATTTCTTGTCTTTCGGGATTAATTATTGGTTTTATTTTGTTTATTTGATGAAAATTAACAACAATACACACCATGGAAACATTTTTGTTTGATTTGTGTCGAGTGAGATTTTCACCTAGAACCCAAAGGGGGGGTATTGGCACTTTTCATGGAAAAATGTGAAAAATTAAATTTTCTAAAAATGAAATAAATGCCTTCTATACCCCTCAAACATTCACTCTAAAACAGAAGATTGTTGTTTTTCGCAATATAATTCGAATTTTGGGCATTCTTAGTAACATTAACACTTGCGCTGAAGTATCTTTTATGCTCATTTCTTGTCTTTCGGGATTAAAACTGGCTTTTATTTTGTTTATTTGATGAAAATGTACAACTATACACACCATGGAAACAGTTTTGTTTGATTTGTGTCGAGTGAGATTTTCACCTAGAACCCAAAGGGGGGGTATTGGCACTTTTCATGGAAAAATGTGAAAAATTAAATTTTCTAAAAATGAAATAAATGCCTTCTATACACCTCAAACATTCACTCTAAAACAGAAGATTATTGTTTTTCGCAATATTTTTAGAAATTTGGGCTCTCTTAGTAACATTAACACTTGCGCTGAAGCATCTTTTATGCTCATTTCTTGTCTTTCGGGATTAATTATTGGTTTTATTTTGTTTATTTGATGAAAATAAACAACAATACACACCATGGAAACAGTTTTGTTTGATTTGTGTCGAGTGAGTTTTCACCTAAAACCCAAAGGGGGGGGTATTGGCACTTTTCATGGAAAAATGTGAAAAATTAAATTTTCTAATAATGAAATAAATGCCTTCTATACACCTAAACATTCACCTTAAAACTGAAGATTGTTGTTTTTCGCAATATTTTTGGAAATTTGGGCTGTTTTAGTTACATTAACACATGCGCTGAAGCATCGTTTATGCTCATTTCTTGTCTTTCGGGATTAATAATTGGTTTTATTTTGTTTATTTGATGAAAATTAACAACAATACACACCATGGAAACATTTTTGTTTTATTTGAGTCGAGTGAAATTTTCACCTAGAACCCAAAGGGGGGGTATTGGCACTTTTCATGGAAAAATGTGAAAAATAAATTTCCTAAAAATGAAATAAATGCCTTCTATACACCTCAAACATTCACTCTAAAAAAGAAGATTATTGTTTTTCGCAATATTTTTAGAAATTTGGGCTCTCTTAGTAACATTAACACTTGCGCTGAAGCATCTTTTATGCTCATTTCTTGTCTTTCGGGATTAAAACTGGCTTTTATTTTGTTTATTTGATGAAAAAGAACAACAATACACACCATGGAAACATTTTTGTTTGAATTGTGTCGAGTGAGATTTTCAGCTAGAACCCAAAGGGGGGGGATTGGCACTTTTCATGGAAAAATGTATAAAATTAAATTTTCTAAAAATGAAATAAATGCCTTCTATACACCTCAAACATTCACTCTAAAACAGAAGATTATTGTTTTTTGCAAATTTTTAGAAATTTGAGCTCTCTTAGTAACATTAAGACTTGCTCTGAAGCATCTTCTATGCTCATTTCTTGTCTTTCGGGATTAATTATTGGTTTTATTTTTTTATTTGATGAAAATTAACAACAATACACACCATGGAAACATTTTTGTTTAATTTGTGTCGAGTGAGATTTTCACCTAGAACCCAAAAAGGGGAGTATTGGCACTTTTCATGGAAAAATGTGAAAAATTAAATTTTCTAAAAATGAAATTAATGCCTTCTATACACCTCAAACATTCACTCTAAAACAGAAGATTATTGTTTTTCGCAATATTTTTAGAAATTCGGGCTCTCTTAGTAACATAAACACTTACGCTGATGCATCTTTTATGCTCATTTCTTGTCTTTCGGGATTAATTATTGGTTTTATTTTTTTTATTTGATGAAAATGAGCAACAATACACACCATGGAAACATTTTTGTTTGATTTGTGTCGAGTGAGTTTTCACCTAAAACCCAAAGGGGGGTTATTGTCACTTTTCATGGAAAAATGTGAAAAATTAAATTTTCTAAAAATGAAATAAATGCCTTCTATACACCTCAAACATTCACTCTAAAAAAGAAGATTATTGTTTTTCGCTATATTTTTAGAAATTTGGGCTCTCTTAGTAACATTAACACTTGCGCTGAAGCATCTTTTATGCTCATTTCTTGTCTTTCGGGATTAAAACTGGCTTTTATTTTGTTTATTTGATGAAAAAGAACAACAATACACACCATGGAAACATTTTTGTTTGAATTGTGTCGAGTGAGATTTTCAGCTAGATCCCAAAGGGGGGGGATTGGCACTTTTCATGGAAAAATGTAAAAAATTAAATTTTCTAAAAATGAAATAAATGCCTTCTATACACCTCAAATATTCACTCTAAATCAGAAGATTATTGTTTTTCGCAAATTTTTAGAAATTTGAGCTCTCTTAGTAACATTAAGACTTGCTCTGAAGCATCTTCTATGCTCATTTCTTGTCTTTCGGGATTAATTATTGGTTTTATTTTGTTTATTTGATGAAAATTAACAACAATACACACCATGGAAACATTTTTGTTTGATTTGTGTCGAGTGAGATTTTCACCTAGAACCCAAAGGGGGGGGTATTGGCACTTTTCATGGAAAAATGTGAAAAATTAAATTTTCTAAAAATGATATAAATGCCTTCTAAACACCTCAAACATTCACCCTAAAACAGAAGATTGTTGTTTTTCGCAATATTTTTCGAAATTTGGGCATTCTTAGCAACATTAACACTTGCGCTGAAGTATCTTTTATGCTCATTTCTTGCCTTTCGGGTTTAAAACAGGCTTTTATTTTGTTTATTTGATGAAAATGTACAACTATACACACCATGGAAACAGTTTTGTTTGATTTGTGTCCAGTGAGATTTTCACCTAGAACCCAAAGGGGGGGGTATTGGCACTTTTCATGGAAAAATGTGAAAAATTAAATTTTCTAATAATGAAATAAATGCCTTCTATACACCTAAACATTTACCTTAAAACTGAAGATTGTTGTTTTTCGCAATATTTTTAGAAATTTGGGCTGTTTTAGTTACATTAACACTTGCGCTGAAGCATCGTTTATGCTCATTTCTTGTCATTCGGGATTAATTATTGGTTTTATTTTGTTTATTTGATGAAAATTAACAACAATACACACCATGGAAACATTTTTGTTTGATTTGAGTCGAGTGAAATTTTCACCTAGAACCCAAAGGGGGGGTATTGGAACTTTTCATGGAAAAATGTGAAAAATTAAATTTTCTAAAAATGAAATAAATGCCTTCTATACACCTCAAACATTCACTCTAAAACTGAAGATTGTTGTTTTTCGCAATATTTTTAGAAATTTGGGCTCTCTTAGTAACATTAACACTTGCGCTGAAGCATCTTTTATGCTCATTTCTTGTCTTTCGGGATTAAAACTGGCTTTTATTTGGTTTATTTGATGAAAAAGAACAACAATACACACCATGGAAACATTTTTGTTTGAATTGTGTCTAGAGAGATTTTCAGCTAGAACCCAAAGGGGGGGGATTGGCACTTTTCATGGAAAAATGTAAAAAATTAAATTTTCTAAAAATGAATTAAATGCCTTCTATACACCTCAAACATTCACTCTAAAACAGAAGATTATTGTTTTTCGCAAATTTTTAGAAATTTGGGCACTCTTAGTAACATTAATACTTGCGCTGAAGCATCTTCTATGCTCATTTCTTGTTTTTCGGGATTAATTATTGGTTTTATTTTGTTTATTTGATGAAATTTAACAACAATACACACCATGGAAACATTTTTGTTTGATTTGTGTCGAGTGAGATTTTCACCTAGAACCCAAAGGGGGGGGTATTGGCACTTTTCATGGAAAAATGTGAAAAATTAAATTTTCTAAAAATGAAATAAATGCCTTCTATACAGCTCAAACATTCACTCTAAAACAGAAGATTGTTGTTTTTCGCAATATAATTCGAATTTTGGGCATTCTTAGTAACATTAACACTTGCGCTGAAGTATCTTTTATGCTCATTTCTTGTCTTTCGGGATTAAAACTGGCTTTTATTTTGTTTATTTGATGAAAATGTACAACTATACACACCATGGAAACAGTTTTGTTTGATTTGTGTCGAGTGAGATTTTCACCTAGAACCCAAAGGGGGGGGGTATTGGCACTTTTCATGGAAAAATGTGAAAAATTAAATTTTCTAAAAATGAAATAAATGCCTTCTATACACCTCAAACATTCACTCTAAAACAGAAGATTATTGTTTTTCGCATTATTTTTAGAAATTTGGGCTCTCTTAGTAACATTAACACTTGCGCTGAAGCATCTTTTATGCTCATTTCTTGTCTTTCGGGATTAATTATTGGTTTTATTTTGTTTATTTGATGAAAATGAACAACAATACACACCATGGAAACATTTTTGTTTGATTTGTGTCGAGTGTGTGTTCACCTAAAACCCAAAGGGGGGGGTATTGGCACTTTTCATGGAAAAATGTGAAAAATTTAATTTTCTAATAATGAAATAAATGCCTTCTATACACCTAAACATTCACCTTAAAACTGAAGATTGTTGTTTTTCGCAATATTTTTAGAAATTTGGGCTGTTTTAGTTACATTAACACTTGCGCTGAAGCATCGTTTATGCTCATTTCTTGTCTTTCGGGATTAAAACTTGCTTTTATTTTGTTTATTTGATGAAAAAGAACAACAATACACACCATGGAAACATTTTTGTTTGAATTGTGTCGAGTGAGATTTTCAGCTAGAACCCAAAGGGGGGGGATTGGCACTTTTCATGGAAAAATGTAAAAAATTAAATTTTCTAAAAATGAATTAAATGCCTTCTATACACCTCAAACATTCACTCTAAAACAGAAGATTATTGTTTTTCGCAAATTTTTAGAAATTTGAGCTCTCTTAGTAACATTAAGACTTGCTCTGAAGCATCTTCTATGCTCATTTCTTGTCTTTCGGGATTAATTATTGGTTTTATTTTGTTTATTTGATGAAAATTAACAACAATACACACCATGGAAACATTTTTGTTTGATTTGTGTCGAGTGAGATTTTCACCTAGAACCCAAAGGGGGGGGATTGGCACTTTTCATGGAAAAATGTGAAAAATTAAATTTTCTAAAAATGATATAAATGCCTTCTAAACACCTCAAACATTCACTCTAAAACAGAAGATTGTTGTTTTTCGCAATATTTTTCGAAATTTGGGCATTCTTAGCAACATTAACACTTGCGCTGAAGTATCTTTTATGCTCATTTCTTGCCTTTCGGGTTTAAAACAGGCTTTTATTTTGGTTATTTGATGAAAATGTACAACTATACACACCATGGAAACAGTTTTGTTTGATTTGTGTCCAGTGAGATTTTCACCTAGAACCCAAAGGGGGGGGTATTGGCACTTTTCATGGAAAAATGTGAAAAATTAAATTTTCTAATAATGAAATAAATGCCTTCTATACACCTAAACATTTACCTTAAAACTGAAGATGGTTGTTTTTCGCAATATTTTTAGAAATTTGGGCTGTTTTAGTTACATTAACACTTGCGCTGAAGCATCGTTTATGCTCATTTCTTGTCTTTCGGGATTAATTATTGGTTTTATTTTGTTTATTTGATGAAAATTAACAACAATACACACCATGGAAACATTTTTGTTTGATTTGAGTCGAGTGAAATTTTCACCTAGAACCCAAAGGGGGGGTATTGGAACTTTTCATGGAAAAATGTGAAAAATTAAATTTTCTAAAAATGAAATAAATGCCTTCTATACACCTCAAACATTCACTCTAAAACTGAAGATTGTTGTTTTTCGCAATATTTTTAGAAATTTGGGCTCTCTTAGTAACATTAACACTTGCGCTGAAGCATCTTTTATGCTCATTTCTTGTCTTTCGGGATTAAAACTGGCTTTTATTTTGTTTATTTGATCAAAAAGAACAACAATACACACCATGGAAACATTTTTGTTTGAATTGTGTCTAGAGAGATTTTCAGCTAGAACCCAAAGGGGGGGGATTGGCACTTTTCATGGAAAAATGTAAAAAATTAAATTTTCTAAAAATGAAATAAATGCCTTCTATACACCTCAAACATTCACTCTAAAACAGAAGATTATTGTTTTTCGCAAATTTTTAGAAATTTGGGCACTCTTAGTAACATTAATACTTGCGCTGAAGCATCTTCTATGCTCATTTCTTGTTTTTCGGGATTAATTATTGGTTTTATTTTGTTTATTTGATGAAAATTAACAACAATACACACCATGGAAACATTTTTGTTTGATTTGTGTCGAGTGAGATTTTCACCTAGAACCCAAAGGGGGGGGTATTGGCACTTTTCATGGAAAAATGTGAAAAATTAAATTTTCTAAAAATGAAATAAATGCCTTCTATACACCTCAAACATTCACTCTAAAACAGAAGATTGTTGTTTTTCGCAATATAATTCGAATTTTGGGCATTCTTAGTAACATTAACACTTGCGCTGAAGTATCTTTTATGCTCATTTCTTGTCTTTCGGGATTAAAACTGGCTTTTATTTTGTTTATTTGATGAAAATGAACAACTATACACACCATGGAAACAGTTTTGTTTGATTTGTGTCGAATGAGATTTTCACCTAGAACCCAAAGGGGGGGGTATTGGCACTTTTCATGGAAAAATGTGAAAAATTAAATTTTCTAAAAATGAAATAAATGCCTTCTATACACCTCAAACATTCACTCTAAAACAGAAGATTATTGTTTTTCGCAATATTTTTAGAAATTTGGGCTCTCTTAGTAACATTAACACTTGCGCTGAAGTATCTTTTATGCTCATTTCTTGTCTTTCGGGATTAATTATTGGTTTTATTTTGTTTATTTGATGAAAATGAACAACAATACACACCATGGAAACATTTTTGTTTGAATTGTGTCGAGTGAGTTTTCACCTAAAACCCAAAGGGGGGGGTATTGGCACTTTTCATGGAAAAATGTGAAAAATTTAATTTTCTAATAATGAAATAAATGCCTTCTATACACCTAAACATTCACCTTAAAACTGAAGATTGTTGTTTTTCGCAATATTTTTAGAAATTTGGGCTGTTTTAGTTACATTAACACTTGCGCTGAAGCATCGTTTATGCTCATTTCTTGTCTTTCGGGATTAAAACTGGCTTTTATTTTGTTTATTTGATGAAAAAGAACAAGAATACACACCTTGGAAACATTTTTGTTTGAATTGTGTCGAGGGAGATTTTCAGCTAGATCCCAAAGGGGGGGGATTGGCACTTTTCATGGAAAAATGTAAAAAATAAAATTTTCTAAAAATGAAATAAATGCCTTCTATACACCTCAAACATTCACTCTAAAACAGAAGATTATTGTTTTTCGCAAATTTTTAGAAATTTGAGCTCTCTTAGTAACATTAAGACTTGCTCTGAAGCATCTTCTATGCTCATTTCTTGTCTTTCGGGATTAATTATTGGTTTTATTTTGTTTATTTGATGAAAATTAACAACAATACACACCATGGAAACATTTTTGTTTGATTTGTGTCGAGTGAGATTTTCACCTAGAACCCAAAGGGGGGGGTATTGGCACTTTTCATGGAAAAATGTGAAAAATTAAATTCTCTAAAAATGATGTAAATGCCTTCTAAACACCTCAAACATTCACTCTAAAACGGAAGATTGTTGTTTTTCGCAATATTTTTCGAAATTTGGGCTCTCTTAGTAACATTAACACTTGCGCTGAAGTATCTTTTATGCTCATTTCTTGTCTTTCGGGATTAATTATTGGTTTTATTTTGTTTATTTGATGAAAATGAACAACAATACACACCATGGAAACATTTTTGTTTGATTTGTGTCGAGTGAGATTTTCACCTAGAACCCAAAGGGGGGGGTATTGGCACTTTTCATGGAAAAATGTAAAAAATTAAATTCTCTAAAAATGATGTAAATGCCTTCTAAACACCTAAAACATTCACTCTAAAACAGAAGATTGTTGTTTTTCGCAATATTTTTCGAAATTTGGGCATTCTTAGCAACATTAACACTTGCGCTGAAGTATCTTTTATGCTCATTTCTTGCCTTTCGGGTTTAAAACAGGCTTTTATTTTATTTATTTGATGAAAATGTACAACTATACACACCATGGAAACAGTTTTGTTTGATTTGTGTCCAGTGAGATTTTCACCTAGAACCCAAAGGGGGGGGTATTGGCACTTTTCATGGAAAAATGTGAAAAATTAAATTTTCTAAAAATGAAATAAATGCCTTCTATACACCTCAAACATTCACTCTAAAACAGAAGATTGTTGTTTTTCGCAATATTTTTCGAAATTTGGGCATTCTTAGTAACATTAACACTTGCGCTGAAGTATCTTTTATGCTCATTTCTTGTCTTTCGGGATTAAAACTGGCTTTTATTTTGTTTATTTGATGAAAATGTACAACTATACACACCATGGAAACAGTTTTGTTTGATTTGTGTCGAGTGAGAAGTTCACCTAGAACCCAAAGGGGGGGGTATTGGCACTTTTCATGGAAAAATGTGAAAAATTAAATTTTCTAAAAATGAAATAAATGCCTTCTATACACCTCAAACATATACTCTAAAAAAGAAGATTATTGTTTTTCGCAAGATTTTTAGAAATTTGGGCTCTCTTAGTAACATTAACACTTGCGCTGAAGCATCTTCTATGCTCATTTCTTGTCTTTCGGGATTAATTATTGGTTTTATTTTGTTTATTTGATGAAAAATAACAACAATACACACCATGGAAACATTTTTCTTTGATTTGTGTCGAGTGAGTTTTCACCTAAAACCCAAAGGGGGGTTATTGTCACTTTTCATGGAAAAATGTGAAAAATTAAATTTTCTAAAAATGAAATAAATGCCTTCTATACACCTCAAACATTCACTCTAAAACAGAAGATTGTTGTTTTTCGCAATATTTTAAGAAATTTATGCTCCCTTAGTAACATTAACACTTGCCTGAAGCATCTTTTATGCTCATTTCTTAACTTTCTGGATTAAAACTGGCTTTAATATTGTTTATATGATGAAAATGAACAACAATACACACCATGGAATCATTTCTGTTTGATTTGTGTCGAGTGAGATTTTCACCTAGAACCCAAAGGGGGGGGTATTGGCACTTTTCATGGAAAAATGTGAAAAATTAAATTTTCTAAAAATGAAATTAATGCCTTCTATACACCTAAACATTCACCTTAAAACTGAATATTGTTGTTTTTCGCAATATTTTTAGAAATTTGGGCTGTTTAAGTTACATTAACACTTGCGCTGAAGCATCGTTTATGCTCATTTCTTGTCTTTCGGGATTAATTATTGGTTTTATTTTGTTTATTTGATGAAAATTAACAACAATACACACCATGGAAACATTTTTGTTTGATTTGGGTCGAGTGAAATTTTCACCTAGAACCCAAAGGGGGGGTATTGGCACTTTTCATGGAAAAATGTGAAAAATTAAATTTTCTAAAAATGAAATAAATGCCTTCTATACACCTCAAACATTCACTCTAAAAATGAAGATTGTTGTTTTTCGCAATATTTTTAGAAATTTGGGCTCTCTTAGTAACATTAACACTTGCGCTGAAGCATCTTTTATGCTCATTTTTTGTCGTTCGGGATTAAAACTGGCTTTTATTTTGTTTATTTGATGAAAATGAACAACAATACACACCATGGAAACATTTTTGTTTGAATTGTGTCGAGTGAGATTTTCAGCTAGAACCCAAAGGGGGGGGATTGGCTTTTTTCATGGAAAAATGTAAAAAATTAAATTTTCTAAAAATGAAATAAATGCCTTCTATACACCTCAAACATTCACTCTAAAACAGAAGATTATTGTTTTTCGCAAATTTTTAGACATTTGGGCTCTCTTAGTAACATTAAGACTTGCGCTGAAGCATATTCTATGCTCATTTCTTGTCTTTCGGGATTAATTATTGGTTTTATTTTGTTTATTTGATGAAAATGAACAACTATACACACCATGGAAACAGTTTTGTTTGATTAGTGTCGATTGAGATTTTCACCTAGAACCCAAAGGGGGGGGGTATTGGCACTTTTCATGGAAAAATGTAAAAAATTAAATTTTCTAAAAATGAAATAAATGCCTTCTATACACCTCAAACATTCACTCTAAAAAAGAAGATTATTGTTTTTCGCAATATTTTTAGAAATTTGGGCTCTCTTAGTAACATTAACACTTGCGCTGAAGCATCTTTAATGCTCATTTCTTGTCTTTCGGGATTAATTATTGGTTTTATTTTGTTTATTTGATGAAAAATAACAACAATACACACCATGGAAACATTTTTGTTTGATTTGTGTCGAGTGAGTTTTCACCTAAAACCCAAAGGGGGGTTATTGTCACTTTTCATGGAAAAATGTGAAAAATTAAATTTTCTAAAAATGAAATAAATGCCTTCTATACACCTCAAACATTCACTCTAAAACAGAAGATTGTTGTTTTTCGCAATATTTTAAGAAATTTATGCTCCCTTAGTAACATTAACACTTGCCTGAAGCATCTTTTATGCTCATTTCTTAACTTTCTGGATTAAAACTGGCTTTAATATTGTTTATATGATGAAAATGAACAACAATACACACCATGGAATCATTTCTGTTTGATTTGTGTCGAGTGAGATTTTCACCTAGAACCCAAAGGGGGGGGTATTGGCACTTTTCATGGAAAAATGTGAAAAATTAAATTTTCTAAAAATGAAATTAATGCCTTCTATACACCTAAACATTCACCTTAAAACTGAAGATTGTTGTTTTTCGCAATATTTTTAGAAATTTGGGCTGTTTTAGTTACATTAACACTTGCGCTGAAGCATCGTTTATGCTCATTTCTTGTCTTTCGGGATTAAATATTGGTTTTATTTTGTTTATTTGATGAAAATTAACAACAATACACACCATGGAAACATTTTTGTTTGATTTGGGTCGAGTGAAATTTTCACCTAGAACCCAAAGGGGGGGTATTGGCACTTTTCATGGAAAAATGTGAAAAATTAAATTTTCTAAAAATGAAATAAATGCCTTCTATACACCTCAAACATTCACTCTAGAACTGAAGATTGTTGTTTTTCGCAATATTTTTAGAAATTTGGGCTCTCTTAGTAACATTAACACTTGCGCTGAAGCATCTTTTATGCTCATTTCTTGTCTTTCGGGATTAATTATTGGTTTTATTTTGTTTATTTGATGAAAATTAACAACAATACACACCATGGAAACATTTTTGTTTGATTTGTGTCGAGTGAGATTTTCACCTAGAACCCAAAGGGGGGGGTATTGGCACTTTTCATGGAAAAATGTGAGAAATTAAATTTTCTAAAAATGAAATAAATGTCTTCTATACACCTCAAACATTCACTCTAAAACAGAAGATTGTTGTTTTTCGCAATATTTTTCGAAATTTGGGCATTCTTAGTAACATTAACACTTGCGCTGAAGTATCTTTTATGCTCATTTCTTGTCTTTCGGGATTAAAACTGGCTTTTATTTTGTTTATTTGATGAAAATGTACAACTATACACACCATGGAAACAGTTTTGTTTGATTTGTGTCGAGTGAGAAGTTCACCTAGAACCCAAAGGGGGGGGTATTGGCACTTTTCATGGAAAAATGTGAAAAATTAAATTTTCTAAAAATGAAATAAATGCCTTCTATACACCTCAAACATTCACTCTAAAAAAGAAGATTATTGTTTTTCGCAATATTTTTAGAAATTTGGGCTCTCTTAGTAACATTAACACTTGCGCTGAAGCATCTTTAATGCTCATTTCTTGTCTTTCGGGATTAATTATTGGTTTTATTTTGTTTATTTGATGAAAAATAACAACAATACACACCATGGAAACATTTTTCTTTGATTTGTGTCGAGTGAGTTTTCACCTAAAACCCAAAGGGGGGTTATTGTCACTTTTCATGGAAAAATGTGAAAAATTAAATTTTCTAAAAATGAAATAAATGCCTTCTATACACCTCAAACATTCACTCTAAAACAGAAGATTGTTGTTTTTCGCAATATTTTTAGAAATTTGGGCTCTTTGAGTATCATTAACACCTGGGCTGAAGCATCTTTTATGATCATTTCTTGTCTTTCAGGATTCATTCTGGGTTTTATTTTGTTTATTTGATGAAAATGAACAACAATACACACCTTGGATACATTTTTGTTTGATTTGTGTCGAGTGAGATTTTCACCTAGAACCCAAAGGGGGGGGTATTGGCACTTTTCATGGAAAAATGTGAAAAATTAAATTTTCTAAAAATGAAATTAATGCCTTCTATACACCTAAACATTCACCTTAAAACTGAAGATTGTTGTTTTTCGCAATATTTTTAGAAATTTGGGCTGTTTTAGTTACATTAACACTTGCGCTGAAGCATCGTTTATGCTCATTTCTTGTCTTTCGGGATTAATTATTGGTTTTATTTTGTTTATTTGATGAAAATTAACAACAATACACACCATGGAAACATTTTTGTTTGATTTGGGTCGAGTGAAATTTTCACCTAGAACCCAAAGGGGGGGTATTGGCACTTTTCATGGAAAAATGTGAAAAATTAAATTTTCTAAAAATGAAATAAATGCCTTCTATACACCTCAAACATTCACTCTAAAACTGAAGATTGTTGTTTTTCGCAATATTTTTAGAAATTTGGGCTCTCTTAGTAACATTAACACTTGCGCTGAAGCATCTTTTATGCTCATTTTTTGTCGTTCGGGATTAAAACTGGCTTTTATTTTGTTTATTTGATGAAAATGAACAACAATACACACCATGGAAACATTTTTGTTTGAATTGTGTCGAGTGAGATTTTCAGCTAGAACCCAAAGGGGGGGGATTGGCTTTTTTCATGGAAAAATGTAAAAAATTAAATTTTCTAAAAATGAAATAAATGCCTTCTATACACCTCAAACATTCACTCTAAAACAGAAGATTATTGTTTTTCGCAAATTTTTAGAAATTTGGGCTCTCTTAGTAACATTAAGACTTGCGCTGAAGCATATTCTATGCTCATTTCTTGTCTTTCGGGATTAATTATTGGTTTTATTTTGTTTATTTGATGAAAATGAACAACTATACACACCATGGAAACAGTTTTGTTTGATTAGTGTCGATTGAGATTTTCACCTAGAACCCAAAGGGGGGGGGTATTGGCACTTTTCATGGAAAAATGTAAAAAATTAAATTTTCTAAAAATGAAATAAATGCCTTCTATACACCTCAAACATTCACTCTAAAAAAGAAGATTATTGTTTTTCGCAATATTTTTAGAAATTTGGGCTCTCTTAGTAACATTAACACTTGCGCTGAAGCATCTTTAATGCTCATTTCTTGTCTTTCGGGATTAATTATTGGTTTTATTTTGTTTATTTGATGAAAAATAACAACAATACACACCATGGAAACAGTTTTGTTTGATTAGTGTCGATTGAGATTTTCACCTAGAACCCAAAGGGGGGTTATTGTCACTTTTCATGGAAAAATGTGAAAAATTAAATTTCCAAAAATGAAATAAATGCCTTCTATACACCTCAAACATTCACTCTAAAACAGAAGATTGTTGTTTTTCGCAATATTTTAAGAAATTTATGCTCCCTTAGTAACATTAACACTTGCCTGAAGCATCTTTTATGCTCATTTCTTAACTTTCTGGATTAAAACTGGCTTTAATATTGTTTATATGATGAAAATGAACAAAAATACACACCATGGAATCATTTCTGTTTGATTTGTGTCGAGTGAGATTTTCACCTCGAACCCAAAGGGGGGGGTATTGGCACTTTTCATGGAAAAATGTGAAAAATTAAATTTTCTAAAAATGAAATTAATGCCTTCTATACACCTAAACATTCACCTTAAAACTGAAGATTGTTGTTTTTCGCAATATTTTTAGAAATTTGGGCTGTTTTAGTTACATTAACACTTGCGCTGAAGCATCGTTTATGCTCATTTCTTGTCTTTCGGGATTAATTATTGGTTTTATTTTGTTTATTTGATGAAAATTAACAACAATACACACCATGGAAACATTTTTGTTTGATTTGGGTCGAGTGAAATTTTCACCTAGAACCCAAAGGGGGGGTATTGGCACTTTTCATGGAAAAATGTGAAAAATTAAATTTTCTAAAAATGAAATAAATGCCTTCTATACACCTCAAACATTCACTCTAAAACTGAAGATTGTTGTTTTTCGCAATATTTTTAGAAATTTGGGCTCTCTTAGTAACATTAACACTTGCGCTGAAGCATCTTTTATGCTCATTTTTTGTCGTTCGGGATTAAAACTGGCTTTTATTTTGTTTATTTGATGAAAATGAACAACAATACACACCATGGAAACATTTTTGTTTGAATTGTGTCGAGTGAGATTTTCAGCTAGAACCCAAAGGGGGGGGATTGGCTTTTTTCATGGAAAAATGTAAAAAATTAAATTTTCTAAAAATGAAATAAATGCCTTCTATACACCTCAAACATTCACTCTAAAACAGAAGATTATTGTTTTTCGCAAATTTTTAGAAATTTGGGCTCTCTTAGTAACATTAAGACTTGCGCTGAAGCATATTCTATGCTCATTTCTTGTCTTTCGGGATTAATTATTGGTTTTATTTTGTTTATTTGATGAAAATGAACAACTATACACACCATGGAAACAGTTTTGTTTGATTAGTGTCGATTGAGATTTTCACCTTGAACCCAAAGGGGGGGGTATTGGCACTTTTCATGGAAAAATGTAAAAAATTAAATTTTCTAAAAATGAAATAAATGCCTTCTATACACCTCAAACATTCACTCTAAAACAGAAGATTGTTGTTTTTCGCAATATTTTTAGAAATTTGGGCTCTCTTAGTAACATTAACACTTGCGCTGAAGCATCTTCTATGCTTATTTCTTGTCTTTCGGGATAAAAACTGGCTTTTATATTGTTTATTTGATGAAAATGAACAACAACAATACACACCATGGAAACATTTTTGTTTGATTTGTGTCGAGTGAGATTTTCACCTAGAACCCAAAGGGGGGGGTATTGGCACTTTTCATGGAAAAATGTAAAAAAATAAATTTTCTAAAAATGAAATAAATGCCTTCTATACACCTCAAACATTCACTTCAAAACAGAAGATTATTGTTTTTCGCAAATTTTTAGAAATGTGGGCTCTCTTAGTAACATTAACACTTGCGCTGAAGCATCTTCTATGCTCATTTCTTGTCTTTCGGGATTAATTATTGGTTTTATTTTGTTTATTTGATGAAAATTAACAACAATACACACCATGGAAACATTTTTGTTTGACTTGTGTCGAGTGAGATTTTCACCTAGAACCCAAAGGGGGGGGTATTGGCACTTTTCATGGAAAAATGTGAAAAATTAAATTTTCTAAAAATGAAATAAATGCCTTCTATACACCTCAAACATTCACTCTAAAACAGAAGATTGTTGTTTTTCGCAATATTTTTCGAAATTTGGGCATTCTTAGTAACATTAACACTTGCGCTGAAGTATCTTTTATGCTCATTTCTTGTCTTTCGGGATTAAAACTGGCTTTTATTTTGTTTATTTGATGAAAATGAACAACTATACACACCATGGAAACAGTTTTGTTTGATTTCTGTCGAGTGAGATTTTCACCTAGAACCCAAAGGGCGGGGGTATTGGCACTTTTCATGGAAAAATGAAAAAAATTAAATTTTCTAAAAATGAAATAAATGCCTTCTATACACCTCAAACATTCACTCTAAAACAGAAGATTATTGTTTTTCGCAAATTTTTAGAAATTTGGGCTCTCTTAGTAACATTAAGACTTGCGCTAAAGCATCTTCTATGCTCATTTCTTGTCTTTCGGGATTAAAACTGGCTTTTATATTGTTTATTTGATGAAAATGAAGAACAATACACACCATGGAAACATTTTTGTTTGATTTGTGTCGAGTGAGATTTTCACCTAGAACCCAAAGGGGGGGGATTGGCACTTTTCATGGAAAAATGTAAAAAATTAAATTTTCTAAAAATGAAATAAATGCCTTCTATACACCTCAAACATTCACTCTAAAACAGAAGATTATTGTTTTTCGCAAATTTTTAGAAATTTGGGCTCTCTTATTAACATTAACACTTGCGCTGAAGCATGTTCTATGCTCATTTCTTGTCTTTCGGGATTAATTATTGGTTTTATTTTGTTTATTTGATGAAAAATAACAACAATACACACCATGGAAACATTTTTCTTTGATTTGTGTCGAGTGAGTTTTCACCTAAAACCCAAAGGGGGGTTATTGTCACTTTTCATGGAAAAATGTGAAAAATTAAATTTTCTAAAAATGAAATAAATGCCTTCTATACACCTCAAACATTCACTCTAAAACAGAAGATTGTTGTTTTTCGCAATATTTTTCGAAATTTGGGCATTCTTAGTAACATTAACACTTGCACTGAAGTATCTTTTATGCTCATTTCTTGTTTTTCGGGATTAATTATTGGTTTTATTTTGTTTATTTTATGAAAATTAACAACAATACACACCATGGAAACATTTTTGTTTGATTTGTGTCGAGTGAGATTTTCACCTAGAACCCAAAGGGGGGGTATTGGCACTTTTCATGGAAAAATGTGAAAAATTAAATTTTCTAAAAATGAAATAAATGCCTTCCATACACCTCAAACATTCACTCTAAAACAGAAGATTGTTGTTTTTCGCAATACTTTTAGAAATTTGGGCTCTCTTAGTAACATTAACACTTGCGCTGAAGCATCTTTTATGCTCAATTCTTGTCTTTCGGGATTAATTATTGGTTTTATTTTGTTTATTTGATGAAAATTAACAACAATACACACCATGGAAACATTTCTGTTTGATTTGCATCGAGTGAGATTTTCACCTAGGACCTAAAGGGGGGGTATTGGCACTTTTCATGGAAAAATGTGAAAAATTAAATTTTCTAAAAATGAAATAAATGCCTTCTATACACCTCAAACATTCACTCTAAACTAGAAGATTATTGTTTTTCGCAATATTTTTAGAAATTTGGGCTCTCTTAGTAACATTAACACTTGCGCTGAAGCATCTTCTATGCTCATTTCTTGTCTTTCGGGATTAAAACTGGCTTTTATATTGTTTATTTGATGAAAATGAACAACAATACACACCATGCAAACATTTTTGTTTGATTTGTGTCGAGTGAGATTTTCACCTAGAACCGTGAGGGGGGGGTATTGGCACTTTTCATGGAAAAATGTGAAAAATTATATTTTCTAAAAATGAAATAAATGCCTTCTATACACCTCAAACATTCATTCTAAAACAGAAGATTATTGTTTTTCGCAATATTTTTAGAAATTTGGGCTCTCTTAGTAACATTAACACTTGCGCTGAAGCATCTTCTATGCTCATTTCTTGTCTTTCGGGATTAAAACTGGCTTTTATATTGTTTATTTGATGAAAATGAACAACAATACACACCATGGAAACATTTCTGTTTGATTTGTTCCGAGTGAGATTTTCACCTAGGACCATAAGGGGGGGTATTGGCACTTTTCATGGAAAAATGTGAAAAATTAAATTTTCTAAAATTGAAATAAATGCCTTCTATACACCTCAAACATTCACTCTAAAACAGAAGATTATTGTTTTTCGCAAATTTTTAGAAATTTGGGCTCTCTTATTAACATTAACACTTGCGCTGAAGCATGTTCTATGCTCATTTCTTGTCTTTCGGGATTAATTATTGGTTTTATTTTGTTTATTTGATGAAAATTAACAACAATACACACCATGGAAACATTTTTGTTTGATTTGTGTCGAGTGAGATTTTCACCTAGAACCCAAAGGGGGGGGTATTGGCACTTTTCATGGTAAAATGTGAAAAATTAAATTTTCTAAAAATGAACTAAATGCCTTCTATACACCTCAAACATTCACTCTAAAACAGAAGATAGTAGAAGGCTTTAGGCTGTCCGAGGACAGTTGCGCGCGCGCGGAAAAGACAGCAACAAGCGGTGTGTTTCCCCCCTTCCCTTCCCTTCCCATCCCCTCCCCTCCCCTCCCCTTCCCCTCCCCTTTCCCTTCCCATTTCCCTTTCCGCCGAACTTGTTTGTGCATGTTTTTTTGGATTTCTTACGTTCCCTCTCTCTCCCTTTCCGCGACTTTCGGGGGGTTTGGAATGAAAAAATGACGACCTGAAAAGGTCGGTTTATTTATATTAAAGTTAATTATGTATAAATATTTCTATATAAGTTTGCACTAGCGGATTCTGTATAATTGCGACTTTAAAAGTGTGGCGTACTTATATATTATTCTCGCATCCATGGCAGTGCTTTTTCAATGGTGGTGGTCCGTCGATATGTGTCTGCCCTTTATTGTAGTGTTGGTAACACAAATCGAACTCGGTACCATGGCCTCCTCTTGGCAGCCTCGACAGCAAGACATGCACCTGGCTGGGTCGGTACATTTCTAGAAAAGCGAGAGGCAGGTGTGCGACGTGTTCGTCGGAGAGTATATTAATTTCGCCCTACGCGACAATGCATGCCTGATGGAGTCGTTGACTCTCTCCATAATATGACTGCTCGCATCCATGGCTGTGAGCTCAATGCTCAAGTGTTCATTTGAGATGAGTATCACGCGGGAAGAGGGGAAAAAAGGAAACCGGAAAGGGGAGGCAGGAAACTTGCTAACCGCACTTGGCTGAAACTCTTGATGCGAACACTTTAAGGAGGCTAACTTTCATCATTGCTTGTATTTCATATTTTCGAGAGAAATAATTTTACAATTGGAGGTGAAGGAAAAAGAATTAGGAAAAAGAACAAAATTGTTTAAAACCAATTTATTTTATATAAACAATTTAAAGAATATACATTACAAAAATGATGATCAATTTAAACAAACACTATAGGTGAAAACATTAATGATATTAATTAATAAAATTCCATTTATATTAAAACAGAATATTTAACAACACTGAACACCAGCCTTTCCGATGCTTGTTGTAACACGCAAGGGATGCTTATTTAAACTGGAACGGGAGATCAGGATTAAGAAATAAAACACATTATCACACTTTTTTCATTTTTATTTTATCTTTTTTCATGTACAAAATAGTTATGTCACTTTGGGGAGGGGCGCTCTGTGATTCCAAGCCGCAAATGAAATAAAGAAAAAAAGGAAGAAAACATCTTTTACAATCAATGAATTGAAAAGGTTACATATAATTTGAAACTAGTGATAGTGAAATGTAGATAGGATAGTATTACTTATATATCACTATATATGGTCTGTTTGTTTTGGAAATTTACATCGATTTAAAAACATCCAAAATTGAAAGAAGAAAAATGCCATGCAAATAATTACTCGATCAATGAAATGGTCAATACAAGACTGAAGTAAAAAGATAGTACATACCAGGAGAGGATAACACACCGGGTTCCGTCCCAGGTAAGGCTCCATTTTACCTCATTGTTATTATAGGTTGTAATGTCGCCTTCATTTTCAAAAATGGTTGTATATCTTTTGGGAAGCCAAATCTTCCTTTTGGCTTCTCCTTCATATTTAATCAATCCCACCAACCCCTCCCCGTACCTCCCATTAACCTTTTCCATGCTCAAGATGAGATATTTTCTATTTAGGTCTAATTCTTCTTTTTTTAAAAATGCGGGGCTGTTTTTGTTTACTCCCACCAACAGGCTGTTCAACTTGTCCATCTGAAAGGAATGAAGTAATTAGTATATATTGTTACATCGGCAAATTGTATTAATAATGAAAAATGAGAAAGGATACCTTACCTTTCAATTGGGGGATTTTTTTAAAAATCGGCGTGACCTGTTCGAAGGAGGAAGATAAAAATTAATGAAAGAAATATGAATAATAAGTAATAATTTTCTAAGGCACGTCATCTTACCTTTCCCTTGTCTTGATTTACTTCGAATGGCGTTCAGGGCGACACCCTCTGGATATATACGCGGAAAAGAGCGGATGTTTTCATGAGAGAACCGGATGGATTATATGGAAAATATTGCCAATGTGTCTAGTTTAAGGTTCGTTACAGAAGAAAAATATTTTTTTAAAACGTAACGAAAATATTTTTTACCAAGCGGGAAGGTCTCTCTCTCTCTCCCTCGACGGAAACGTAATGACATTACTCGACGGAAACGTGATGACAAAGCGAATTTGTTTTTCCAAGCGGACGAGCGCTAGCAATTCATTTCATAGCATTGACGCGAAAGAAATGGACGCCCCCCAAATTGTGTTCGATCTTTACGATAGGGAAACATTTGGTTATAAATTGAATCAACGAAAATGGTGGGACAAAGTGAAGTTAAGATGACTTTGTCTTGACGCTAGACTTCCGTTGGTATGCGTTAACCATATACGGACCGAACGGCTAAGAGAATGGGCAGAAAAAGAGGAGGATAGGAAGGATAGCCTGGAGGCGAGAATAAGGAAAGCAAAAGAAAGTAGCGCGGTCGCGGCATTCCAATGCTAGAGGTGGAAGGATAAGCTTGTGTTCACTTGCGCTGTTGCATAAATGGAACAAATTAACATAATAAAATTTGTTTCACGCAGAGAAATAACTGGGCAAAAATATAATTCGAAGCTAAACGAAATTTGGTTAAAGAATCGAATGAATGAAATTGTTGAAGATACCGACGCGAACTGTTGCATTAAACATAAATTTGTGAAGCAGTTATACCTAAACTTAATTCGAATTAATGAAAAACCTAGCAAACTAATGTCCGAATGTAAATTATATTACAATCCAAATTTCAGTAATAATTTCGAGACATTAGCAGGAAATAAATGTCGAAAGTTACAGCAAAGAAAAAATAATTTACTATGTTACGAATCCATGCCACCTTCCCCATAATGAATATTGAATAATGTGATTCCTACCTCATGATAAATAAAAAAAGCATACATATATATATAAAATCGAAAAAACCGATATATAGTAAATAATGTGGTCTCGAAAAATGACCACCCTTAAAAAAACCCAGTGTGCATCATGCAATAATAATACATAGGCCTATGCGTTATAATAAAATTTTTCTAGAAAAAAATAAAAACTGCAATGCTAAAATTTTAGCCTTCTTAAACGCGTACATCCCCCCAAGCGAGAGGAGTCCTCGCTCTCCATATCTTATCTCCCTCGTGGTTTCCGGCTCTGCGCTCCCGCCGCTGTCTGTCCACGGAAAAATGTTTTCCTTTCCGACTCCTCCCGTCTTGTGCTGCGGTAAGTAGTGCGAAGCCGAACTAAAATATATATAGTTTCCGCTTCGCCCCCCATCAGTCGTTTGCTAGCATTCCACGTCCCGGGAGTATTGGGGGTGTTTGTGAAGCAATGGAGCAACAACTTTGTGACGTGTGCTACACATATTATCAAAATTTGCAAAGCCACCAAAACTCCGATGTGCACCGAAGGCATGAATTACGACAATTTGGCGGTGAAAATCGACCATTAATCGAACTACAGTCGGCTGCGCAGAATCGATTGAAAACATATTGGGTGAGTAGAATCGAAGAAATATCCGATGTTGTAACATTTTTGGGAGCAATCAAAAGCACAATCAGGGATAAAATAACCGAACAACTTCGAAGTAATCCATTGAAAATTAATGTAATTTTAAAATGCCGATTTGTTAAAGATGAGCAATTCGATGATCGATGTTTCAAAACTAAGAACGTTAGAGTGTTTCAGGCCGACGATGTCGATGAGATATTAGATTTATTGTATTCAAAACTATTAAAAGAAAAAAGTGAGCATAGCGCGAAAGGGAGTGGATGGATTTTATCAATGGTTGAAGGGTTAGAACTCCGAATAAATAGATACACCCCTTTGGGGGGGGGGGGGGTCTTAAATGCGTTTTCCGATACGTGAGTTGCCAATTGTTAACATCGGTTCCAATGGGTGGATTTAATATATAAATAACGTTTTTCCGAGTCGTACTCAGTCACTATTCGCAATTGGTAAATGAAACATCGCGGGATTCGCGAAGCTTTTGAGCATAATCATGAGATTAATATTTTTGGTCTTGTTTCTCACCGAGCTGGGGTTGAGCATTTCCGGTATCATACCAGACAACAACCGCACGTATTGCATATCGAGTTATCTGCAACAATATGGCTACCTGAATGTGAGCGAGAATGGACTTGCCAACGTAAAACCGGCGGAAATAACAGAATCACTAAGAAGGTTTCAAGAATATTATAATATCAGCGATGCGGGTGGGCGGATGGATGAAGAGACTGTGGATTTTATGAAAAACCCCCGGTGTGGCGTAGCGGATGATTTTGCATTCTCAATAACCCCGTACAAGTGGCGTAAGAATGTTATCAATTGGCATTACATCTTCGTAAATGAAACCTACATTGCATTGGCAAAGAAAGCATTCGAGACATGGGCCGAGGTAACGAATGTTACATTCGAGCAAAATTCTAGAACACCCGATATCATTATCAGAAATGCTGCCCTTATTCATAAAAATGTTGGTCCGGGTTTCTGCGCCATGAGTTTTGATGGAAATGGCGGTCAATTAGCCCACGCAGATTATCCGAGGGCTAACGGCGAGCTAGTAGAAATTCACATTGACCAGGACGAGGATTGGTATTTAGGATTTGATAGGGCCGAACTAAAATACAGCCTTCTCGCAACACTTATCCACGAAATTGGTCATGCTTTGGGAATCGCGCACTCCAATTATAAAAATGCTATCATGTACGCAATATACAACGCATCCGATTATAGAATAGCCTTACACGAAGATGACATTCAAGCGATACAGTACATTTATGGCAGACCTGCAGAAAAGAAAGAAAACGAAGGAGGGGGGAGTGGTGGAGGCGAGGTGGAGGATGGGAATATGGGGCGAGAAAGAAATGACCCCCCTCCCATGTTGTGCGAATTAAAAAAAATAGATAAATATCTTATACTAAATCACTTGTTATACATATTTCACGGCCAGTATTTTTGGTTCATGGATATGGAAAATGCGGTCAATTCGGTTATATTTGGCCCCCAACGGATTACCGATTGGCTTCCCTTTCTTCCGGGTAAAAATATTACGGCAATTTATCAAAGACCGAGCGGGGAAATTGTAATTTTCATTAAGGAAATGATTTATATGATTCAATACCCGAGTATGCAATTGGTAGAGGGTTACCCTTTGGCTGCGTCATCCGTAGGACTGCCGCGTAATGCTAATATTCAAGCAGCTGTGAACACATATACAGGGATGACGTTGATATTTCACAGTAAAGATTTTATCATTGAAATGGATGAATGCCACTTTAGACCTAAAACTCAATATCGCTATCAAAAGATGTTTCCGCAAATACCATCAGACATCGATTCTGTGTTTAGATACACTAATGGAATCTTGTACTTTTTTCGCGACGATAACGTCTATGAGTACAGTGAGTTCAACAACACTCTAGTGAGAGCAGGTAAAAATAACCTAGGACTATTCGGAATAGCATGCCCCAAGAATTATTCACCAGTGTTAACAAAGATCGCGAAAGAGTTGAAGGTGCTCGCGACGCGTATGCATGACATGCTCGAAATATGAAGATAAAAGCACAAACTGAAGAGAGGAGTGTTCATTTTTCTATTCGCATCTCGCGCGTTGTTTTCGATCATGATCAAGTGGAAGCATCCTTTTACGTGTGTGGTGGCCGGCCCTTCGAGCAGCGGAAAAACAGAATTTGTCTTAAAGTTTCTCAGAAATTTAACGTCAATGGTGGATGGGAAGATAGATAAAATCATATGGTGCTGTAGCTACGGAAGTGTACCTAATGCAATCGAGACTTATAAGGTTCAGTTCTTATTCAGTCTTCCCGAAAGCTTTGCAAATCCTAAGAAGGTACCAACTCTGTACATCATAGATGACTTGATGCATGACTCCTTCAGTGACAACAGAGTAAGCGAACTTTTTACGAAAGATTCGCATCATTCAAATATCTCCGTAATTCTTATTAGCCAGAATGTTTTTTATCAGTCGCGTTTTTCACGTACCATTTCACTAAACGCAAAATACATTGTATGTTTTAGAAATCTCCGTGATCGGTCGCAATTTAGACATTTGGCCTGCCAGGTTTATCCTGAAAATCCCGCAGCGCTCACCGAGGTATATAGGGAGGCGACTTCGAAGCCATTCACTTACTTGTTACTTGACTTTGCTCAAGAAACGGACGACTGCTTGAGGTTCAGAACGAACATATTTCCCGACGAAATCGGTGAAATTTTCGTCCCACCAAATTTACTAAACCGCCTTCAAAGTTAACCCAAGATGAAGAAAATGAAATTAGCCAGATTAAAGCGAAATGTTAACATTTTAAAAAAGATAAAGAAGGCCTCGGCTACGAAGAGAAGATCCATCATTAAGACGGCAGGTTCGGATGTCATTAAATCTTTGAGCGAATGTTGCCGAAACGTATTAAACGGTAATTGTAAGATTAGTCCGAGGTTGAGAAAAAAATTGCTCAGATACAAAAAAGCGATCAGAGAGATAGGTTGCTATAGAGCACCCCTGAAAAGAAAACGCGTTTTACTTAGTCAACAAGGAGGATTTTTGTCAGCTCTTCTTGGTGCAATACTCCCACTAATCAGCGGCGGAATAGCTAGTTTGATAAAAAAATAATGAGTTTCAAAAAGTTCGTGTTAGTGGACCCCGCCGCCGCCGCCACCGCCACCACCACCACCACCACCACCACACATGAAAAGGGGCGGAATATTAAGAACGAAATGACAGAGTTGGATAAACAAATGCAAGGAATTCTTAAGCGGATTGATTTGAACGATTCGCAAAAATGGCATTATTACCGTAAAGTATTAGATTCATACTTAGACGCAGTAGCCGAAAGTAGCGAATATAATGTATTATCACACCCCGCCGTTGACCATCAACTCAAGTCAACACGCCGCAAAGGAGGAAAAATTACTAAGCCGTCCGAGCCTGATCATTATTTCATTTCTGGAGAAAACAATGAAATAGCTCTGGACGAAAAACTTAGAGAGATTTTAAATCGAAAGGACCTCCCCGACCGGCAAAAATGGATTTTATATAGAAGAATATTGAATTCGTATATAGAAAACGTATTAAAAAAATAAGCAGTTCATTCCACCGTCAATATTTGATGATGATGGTCATTCCGACGAGGCGGTGCCAAGGAGTGGCATAATAAATTCTGGAAAGGAATTATTGCAAGCAGACGCTAAGTTTGGGAAATGGGAGGAAAACCAAGAGAAAGGAATACAAAGGATGGAGAGCCTGCTGGACGACTTGGAGCAGCAAATGCGAGAAGGAGAAACAACGGCGGGGAACGTGCCAATAAAGGAAGAGCAGGAGGGAAGCGAGGAGGAGGAGACAGTTTTACCAAGAAGAGGAAGACGAAAACGAACGAAAAGGCCACCATACACTCCACCGTCAAACGACGGCAAGAGGAAGGGAAAAGTCTCTCAAAAAGGAGGCAAGATTCGAGCTTGGACCTCTCATCCTTGAATAAAATTTACTACGACCCATCACATCCGGCCAGTTTTTCGACTAGGAACGCATTGTGGGAGGCTCTCGGAAGAAAATTTTCAAAGAATGCCATTCAAAAATGGCTGGATTCGCAGGAAACATATTCATTACACAAACCTATCAGAAAGAAGATTTCGCGAAATTATTACGATGCGTCTTACATTGATGAAACTTGGCAGTGTGACCTCAACGACATGAGAAGTTTGATGAAGTTTAACGAAGGCTATCGGTATCTCTTGACGATCATCGACTTATTTTCTAAATATGCTTGGGCCGTACCTTTGAGGAACAAGAAGGCTGAAGATGTCATCCAAGCTTTTCACGCTATTCTCAAGAAAAGACGGCCGTTGAAGGTGCAAAGCGACAAGGGAACCGAATTTGCCAACGAAAAATTCAAGTCATATCTCGGGAGAAGAGGAATAAAATTCTATACTACCAACCAACCTGGAGTCAAAGCAGCTGTTGTGGAGAGATTCAACAGGACGTTGAAAGATAGAATGTACAAATATTTTACAAAGTACAACACATACAATTACGTGAAAGTGCTCTCGAAACTGCTCCAAAGTTATAACAATCGAGTGCATTCTAGTATCGGAATTCCACCTTCGAAGGTTAATGTTTCAAATGCTTTTCAGGTTGCACAGAAGCTAGCCCAATCAAGACGTTTGAGAAACAGAATGGGCAAGAAAGCAGCATTTGAAGTGGGTGATCACGTTCGAATCAGCAAAGAAAGGACACCATTCGCAAAAGGATACACCCCCAATTACTCCACTGAAGTTTTCAGAATTAAGGCTTTAGTACAAGGCTTGAAGGTGCCGACCTACCAACTGGAAGATTTAAACGGGGAAGATATAAAAGGAACATTTTACGGAGAGGAGTTGGTTCGAGTACGGTTGAGTGATAACACCGAATTTCAGATCGATAAAATACTCCAGCGTAGGGGTAAGGGAAAAAAGTTGGAGTTTTTCGTTAAATGGAGAGGTTATGGTAACGATTTTAATAGTTGGGTGCCGGCGTCTGCCGTGAAAAGATTGCAAGATGTTGGATAATTTTCACATAACGCTTCTCAGCGATAGTTCTGGTAATTTTTTTCCTGATAATACCATCGCACACTTTCGTACGAGGCTCCCTCATCGGATTTTACTGGAAAATGGAGAGTGGACCGTGGGGTTGGTGGAGATTTTGATACCGGAGGCATATGAAACACCCGTGGAAGATGTATCGGTGAGAGTCCTCCCGAATCACGTGCTGAAATTGGATCAACATTACGGCTCGCTGAAAGAATTGATTCATGCGATGCGAGATTCTGTGCCTGCAGACAGCCAGGCGGAATACAACGTCGAAATTGCTAAAACCATTGACGGTTTGACTTCTGATCCACCTATGACGACGACCATGGATGATATTACAGTTGGTAATAGCAAAGGTGATAAGGGTGCAAATGAGGAGGAGGAAGCAGACGTGGGAGTGGAGAAGAAAGCTACTTCGGATTGGCGTGGTTATACAGATAGGCATATGATAACAAAAGAACAATATAGCGTCCTTAAAAGAGTGGTAAACTGGTCTAATAAAAGATCCGCTCGTCATGCTGAAGATGTGAGCCATTCCGGGACCCTCTTCGTGTACACCGATTTGATAAAACGACAATATATTGGTGATAAGTTGGCGAGATGCATGAGAGTTATCAGTACAGGGAGCGGAAGACATCAAATATTTCAAAATCCATATTATTTACCCATCGAACGAAGGGAATTCGATAGCATTGAGATATTTCTCACAGATAAAATGGGTAAGCCGTTTCCATGTATTGATGGTTTAGATCCGGCTGCGGTGATACTACACTTTAAATTGAAGTGATATCATTAATTTTCATTAGTGTGCATCAAGATGGCGAATGATACGAATCGCTATATAAGATATTACGTTTCGAGGAGTCAAAGAGGCGGCGATGTCGGATCCGTTTATCGTGCGAGCCATTTCAAACAGAGAGGAAAGGGGCTTGGGTCTTTTTTCAGCGGATTGTGGAGATACGTCAAACCATTTTTTAATTCCGGGTTGAGAGCAGTCGGCGAGGAAGCGGTGAAGGCCGGGGTAGGGGCACTTTCCGACGTCGGCTCGAAGTCGGGGAGGGAAATATTACGAACGCGTTTAGGAGAGGCAGGAAGCAGCCTTCAGAGTAGAGCCGAAGCAAAGTTGGAAAGAATGGCGGGCGCAGGCTTGCGTATTGCAAAGCGACCGCGCATTGCTTCAAATAATGTGAGGATACCTGCCGACGCTGTCATCAACATGAATGACATATCCTCACCTCCCACGACGAGAAAGAGAAGAAAAGTTGATAGGAAAACAAAGTTGAACCGCAAGAAAAAGACGCACCGCAAGAAAAAAAATGTCGTTACGAAGAAGAAGAAAAAGGGGAAAGGGAAGCAGCGTGGTGGTGGGAGGGACATTTTCTCATAAAACCGTGATTTAACGCAAAAGATAAACAGTCTTTCTAGAGCTTGGGTTTGGACTACATCATCAAACGAAATGGAGCAAGTCATTCCTTCGTGTTTGGACCTGTTCAAACAGCTTCCTATGCAAACCAGTATTCTCGGCCACAGGACGGTAGCGTACAAACCAATTACCGCAATCGATACATATTCGGAATTGAAATTTTCAATCAAAGGCAATGGAGATAGGTATCTCGATCTAAGCAGCATATGTCTCAATGTTAAATTAAGACTAGTTAAAACTGATGAAAAGTCTTACGCGAGTGTTGACCCAAATCAACCTGGGGTCGTGAACAACATCTTACATTCCATGTTCGAAAATTGTAACGTGTCCTTGAACGGGAAAAGGGTGACCACCTCGGAATACTATGGATACAGAAGTTACATTGAAAAGCTCCTGAACTATGGTGAAGACGCTGCTCGTACGCACATGATTTGCGATGGATGGGCACTCGATGAAGGCGACGATTTGGACAAAATTGAATTGCCGAACAGAGGTTTCGTAAAACGTCAGACTTGGTTGAAGGATAGTGCCTTGCTAGAATTAGAAGGTAAACTCCACGCGGATGTGCTGCATCAAGACAGATTGTTGATCAATAATGTAGACGTTGATATAGATTTATCATTCGCCAAGCCTGATTTCTTTTTGATGGAAAAAGAGGGGGGAGATTCCATTTTGAAAATTGAAGAAGCTACACTATATGCCACGCATTACGATCTAGATCCTTCCCTTCTCGTGGCTCACGCTACTGTTTTATCCAGTGGAATGCCGATAACGTTACCCTATAAGCGAGTCGAAATTAAAACATTTACTATCCCAGCAAATAGCAGCATGTTTAGCAATGATAACCTAATATTAGGGCGAATTCCAAACACGCTAGTCGCCGTTCTGTTAGATAGCAATTCATTTCTCGGTAAAAGGAATAAAAATCCTTTCAACTTTCATCATTATAGCATGTATGCCTGCTCGGTCTATGTGGACGATCAGGAATACCCTTGCGGAGGGTACGAAACTGATTTTGATACCACTTCCAAAAAGTTTTGTACCGGAGCATACCGTCAGCTGTACCGAGCCCTGAGGCTTCATCATAGTGACGGTGGAAATCAAGTGACCAAGGAGATGTTCGAGCATGGGTATTTCATTATGGCGTGGAATCTCACTCGCGACGGTTCGGGGCACGAGACTCACATTTCCCCAACTCGTACGGGAAATTTACGCTTGCAAGCCAAATTCAAGAACCCCATAGAAAACGCCGTGACCGTCCTCGTTTATGCCGAGTATGATTCGGAGATTTTAATTAATAACAATAGGGAAGTAAGTTTACTTTTGTCATAAGGTTCACAACATGCAAACTCACGAGATTGACAGAGTTCTTAGGCAAAATCCGCTAACACGAGACTCATTTCGCGGAGTTTTCGCCTCTGACATTTTACCGAAATATAATGTTAAACCTGGCGTGTATATAATTAATTTTGACCCATCAAGCAAACCGGGGATTCATTGGGTTGCAGTGCACGTCATCGATTCGCAACATGCGGAATATTTCGATTCGTATGCGATTCAACCTTTCGTTCCCGATATATTAATCTTTCTTTCAAGATTTTCCTCCTTACGAACGAATACTACACGTCTTCAGAATTTCAAGTCTGATTTGTGTGGGGAGTACTGCTGCTTGTACACACTATTCAAATCCACCAAACGCTCTCTTTCGCAGTTCATTGGGGTTTTCTCACACCCTCACATAAATGATTGCAAAGCCGCTGTATTGTTTGCAAAGTTTTTCGGTAAAGTCAGATGCAAACGCAAGTGCCATCCAAAATCGCAAGTATGTTGCTCGTTAGCTGAGACTTCGGCTTGGCGGCAGAGACTGAGACATATGGTTGCACGAGCTAATAAAATAATCATTAACCCGTCTGCTGGCAAACGGAGAGCACCATGCCGCATTACGAGAAAAGGAATAAAAGGAAAAATAAAAGACATCCGGGAGTAGGCGATGCATTTCTAGACATATACGCGAAGGAAATTACTAAATTAATGAACACGTTGGAATATATAAACGATACCATTTCCATAAACAAGGAAACGCGACATCCGCAAGTACCCGATTAATTTCTAGACGAATTCGAGGGGGAAATTACTAGTATAATAACCAACTTGGATGATATTTACGATATCATTTCCGTAAAAAATCAACTATGCCTTCAAAGAAAATTGAAAAACATTCGAAACGTTACACAAAAAAATATCCCAGACGAACACGTAACCGGATTGGTTAGAGATAATGAAAAAAGACCGGATGCAAAGAAGATAAGAAGTCCGGAAATAAGCATATAAAGAAATACGAAGCGCCAAACAAATTTTAAGTCAATCATCATGCAGTCGCCAGATAATCAGCAGCACCCGGAGCAGCAACAGTCTCCTCAGTCTCCTCATGAGCAGCAGCATCCACATCCGCAGCAGTGCGAACAACTCATGCCGTCACCGGATCATCAACAACAACAGCAGCCGGTGCATCAGATACAGCCTCCTGCCGAGGAGCAGCAGAGTGCTTCTGACCCTCGCATCAAGCGAAAGATCAAGACAGGAGGAGCGGAAGGGAAAGAAAATATACAGCCCAAGAGAGCGGTGAAGAAAAGTAAAACATACGAACATTGCAGTTTAGCTGCGTTCGACATTTTGGAGAGGGAAATAGAGGAAGCGATCCTTGGGGCATTACACGCAGATAAGCCCGACGCGGTACCTGTTTCACCACCACCACCACCTCCTCCTCCTCCTCCTCCTCAACCATCATCCACGACCTCTTGTGTCGATGAGAAACATCTATCTGCCATTAAACATTTATACTATTGTGGTGCCGTCCTAAGTGCAAGCAAGAAAATTCACATTGCGTGGCAGCTGAGGCAGAGTGACGGTGGGCGGGCTTACGTGAGATTGTTAAATATACCAGACGACTGTGACGAGTTGAGCGGGCTGGACTTATTCGATTGTGACCTTTGCGCCCTACGCAACTGTGAAAAGATCATTACTGGCTTCTTAAGCAGATCGAAGGGAAAGCCGAAAACCATCCGCCCACTTACGAATTTCTCCGTCGAGTTTGGCACGCATAACGGTGGTAAAGTTGTAGCGTTTGTTCGTAAATCGGGAGCTGCTCTCCTCGATCAACGGTGGGGTAAAACTGTTTTGCTAAACTTATCGGAATGGCTAGAGTTTTCAAAAATTCTCAATGTACTCATAGATGCTATCCTAGTTGCCAATCATTGGAGCCCGAAACTGGACCAATTCTTCACGCCCATTCGGGATGCCGTAAGCACGGTGGGAGGGCAACACATGAGAATAACCTTTGGCATGAGGTCGACCGCCAGTCTAAACGTACCCTTCCCGTTCGACCCATGCCGAGCACAAGGATGAGTAAAGTCATTGTGGACTTCCAGGCAGGAGTTGATGGAAAGGTTTTGGTGATCAGAGAATTGGCTATGGAGGATCTGGAATCCGAGTGGCGAAGGTCGTGGCTTTTCCAGTTTCCACCCGGCATCCCAATTCCCGCGATGGAAACGAACCAGTGGCTCACTAGAAATTGGCACGGGTTAGATTATGATTCGGGCGATGTACCTTACGACGAATTGAACACTATTCTGAAAAAGGAAACCGAGCCATTTCAATATGTTTTTGCAAAAGGGTTGGAAAAATGTAAATTTTTGTCGGGAATCATTGATCGTCCAGTAATAGAACTGGCAAAGTATTTTAATGTCCCAAAATTGTGCACGCTCCCACCCACTTCAACAAAATGCGATTTTCACAAAACGGAGAAATTAGTATGTGCGGTGAAAAATTGTTCAAAATTAAAAGCTTGGATACATAATAATGTGCAGCATGATAAATTTAATTCATTTTTAAAATTTATTTAATTATTCTGCTTTGAATTCCAATTATAATGTTATAGTGTTTGTTCTAATTGATCATATTCCTATTGTAATGTTATAGTGTTTGTTCTAATTGATCATATTCCTATTGTAATGTGTATTTTTTTTATTTATATATAGAATAAATTGGTTGTAAAAAAATTTGTTCTTTTTTCCTAATTAATTTTCCTTCACCTTCCATTGTATAATTATTTCTCTAATAATGCTACTACTATAATAGCAATGATAAAATTTTAGCATTCTTAAAAGTATCCATCTCAGAAGAGTTTCAGGCAAATGCGGTTAGCAAGTTTCCTGCCTCCCCTTTCCGGTTTCCTTTTTTCCCCTCTTCCCGCGTGATACTCATCTCAAATGAACACTTGAGCATTGAGCTCACAGCCATGGATGCGAGCAGTCATATTATGGAGAGAGTCAACAACTCCATTAGAGCTTGCATTGTCGCGAAGGGCGAAATTAACATACTCTCCGACGAACACGTCGCACACCTGCCTCTCGCTTTTCTAGAAATGTACCGACCCAGCCAGGTGCATGTCTTGCTGTCGAGGCTGCCAAGAGGAGGCCATGGTACCGAGTTCGATTTGTGTTACCAACACTACAATAAAGGGCAGACACATATCGACGGACCACCACCATTGAAAAAGCACTGCCATGGATGCGAGAATAATATATAAGTACGCCACACTTTTAAAGTCGCAATTATACAGAATCCGCTAGTGCAAACTTATATAGAAATATTTATATATAATTAACTTTAATATAAATAAACCGACCTTTTCAGGTCGTCATTTTTTCATTCCAAACCCCCCGAAAGTCGCGGAAAGGGAGAGAGAGGGAACGTAAGAAATCCAAAAAAAACATGCACAAACAAGTTCGGCGGAAAGGGAAATGGGAAGGGAAAGGGGAGGGGAAGGGGAGGGGAGGGGAGGGGATGGGAAGGGAAGGGGAGGGGGGAAACACACCGCTTGTTGCTGTCTTTTCCGCGCGCGCGCAACTGTCCTCGGACAGCCTAAAGCCTTCTACTGAAGATTGTTGTTTTTCGCAATATTTTTCGAAATTTGGGCATTCTTAGTAACATTAACACTTGCGCTGAAGTATCTTTTATGCTCATTTCTTGTCTTTCGGGATTAAAACTGGCTTTTATTTTGTTTATTTGATGAAAATGTACAACTATACACACCATGGAAACAGTTTTGTTTGATTTGTGTCGAGTGAGAAGTTCACCTAGAACCCAAAGGGGGGGGTATTGGCACTTTTCATGGAAAAATGAGAAAAATTAAATTTTCTAAAAATGAAATAAATGCCTTCTATACACCTCAAACATTCACTCTAAAAAAGAAGATAATTGTTTTTCGCAATATTTTTAGAAATTTGGGCTCTCTTAGTAACATTAACACTTGCGCTGAAGCATCTTTAATGCTCATTTCTTGTCTTTCGGGATTAATTATTGCTTTTATTTTGTTTTTTTGATGAAAAATAACAACAATACACACCATGGAAACATTTTTGTTTGATTTGTGTCGAGTGAGTTTTCACCTAAAACCCAAAGGGGGGTTATTGTCACTTTTCATGGAAAAATGTGAAAAATTAAATTTTCTAAAAATGAAATAAATGCCTTCTATACACCTCAAACATTCACTCTAAAACAGAAGATTGTTGTTTTTCGCAATATTTTAAGAAATTTATGCTCCCTTAGTAACATTAACACTTGCCTGAAGCATCTTTTATGCTCATTTCTTAACTTTCTGGATTAAAACTGGCTTTAATATTGTTTATATGATGAAAATGAACAACAATACACACCATGGAATCATTTCTGTTTGATTTGTGTCGAGTGAGATTTTCACCTAGAACCCAAAGGGGGGGGTATTGGCACTTTTCATGGAAAAATGTGAAAAATTAAATTTTCTAAAAATGAAATTAATGCCTTCTATACACCTAAACATTCACCTTAAAACTGAAGATTGTTGTTTTTGGCAATATTTTTAGAAATTTGGGCTGTTTTAGTTACATTAACACTTGCGCTGAAGCATCGTTTATGCTCATTTCTTGTCTTTCGGGATTAATTATTGGTTTTATTTTGTTTATTTGATGAAAATTAACAACAATACACACCATGGAAACATTTTTGTTTGATTTGGGTCGAGTGAAATTTTCACCTAGAACCCAAAGGGGGGGTATTGGCACTTTTCATGGAAAAATGTGAAAAATTAAATTTTCTAAAAATGAAATAAATGCCTTCTAAACTCCTCAAACATTCACTCTAAAAAAGAAGATTGTTGTTTTTCGCAATATTTTTAGAAATTTGGGCTCTTATAGTAACATTAACACTAGCGCTGAAGCATCTTTTATGCTCATTTCTTGTCTTTCAGGATTAATTCTGGGTTTTATTTTGTTTATTTGAGGAAAATGAACAACAATACACACCATGGAAACATTTTTGATTGATTTGTGTCGAGTGAGATTTTCACCTAGAACCCAAAGGGGGGGTATTGGCACTTTTCATGGAAAAATGTGAAAAATTAAATTTCTAAAAATGAAATAAATGCCTTTTATACACCTCAAACATTCACTCTAAAACAGAAGATTGTTGTTTTTCGCATTTTTTTAGAAATTTGGGCTCTTTTAGTAACATTAACACTTGCGCTGAAGCATCTTTTATGCTCATTTCTTGTCTTTCGGGATTAATTATGGGTTTTATTTTTTTTATTTGAAGAAAATGAACAACCACACACAGCTTGGATACATTATTGTTTGATTGTGTTGAGTGAGATTTTCACCTTGAACCCAATATTATCACTTGGTATTGGCACTTTTCATGGAAAAATGTGAAAATTAAATTTTCTAAAAATGAAATAAATGCCTTCTAAACACCTCAAACATTCACTCTAAAACAGAAGATTGTTGTTTTTCGCAATATGTTTAGAAATTTGGGCTCTTTTAGTAACATTAACACTTGCGCTGAAGCAACTTTTATGCTCATTTCTTGTCTTTCAGGATTAATTCTGGGTTTTATTTTGTTTATTTGAGGAGAATGAACAACAATACACACCATGGAAACATTTTTGATTGATTTGTTTCGAGTGAGATTTTCACCTAGAACCCAAAATGGGGGTATTGGCACTTTTCATGGAAAAATGTGAAAAATTAAATTTTCTAAAAATGAAATAAATGCCTTTTATACACCTCAAACATTCACTCTAAAACAGAAGATTGTTGTTTTTCGCAATATTTTTAGAAATTTGGGCTCTTTTAGTAACATTAACTCTTGCGCTGAAGCATCTTTTATGCTCATTTCTTGTCTTTCGGGATTAATTATGGGTTTTATTTTGTTTATTTGATGAAAATGAACAACATTACACACCATGGAAACATTTTGGTTTGATTTTGTCGAGTGAGATTTTCACCTAGAACCCAAAGGGGGGGGTATTGGCACTTTTCATGGAAAAATGTGAAAAATTAAATTTTCTAAAAATTAAAAAAATGCCTTCTATCCACCTCAAACATTCACTCTAAAACAGAAAATTGTTGTTTTTCGCAATATTTTTAGAAATTTGGAGTTTTTAGTAACATTAACACTTCCGCTGAAGCATCTTTTATGCTCATTTCTTGTCTTTCAGGATTAATTCTGGGTTTTATTTTGTTTATTTGAAGAAAATGAACAACAACACAAACCTTGGATACATTATTGTTTGATTGTGTTAAGTGAGATTTTCACCTAGAACCCAATATTGGCACTTGGTATTGGCACTTTTCATGGAAAAATGAGAAAAATTAAATTTTCTAAAAATGAAATAAATGCCTTCTAAACTCCTCAAACATTCGCTCTAAAAAAGAAGATTGTTGTTTTTCGCAATATTTTTAGAAATTTGGGCTCTTTTAGTAACATTAACACTAGCGCTGAAGCATCTTTTATGCTCATTTCTTGTCTTTCAGGATTAATTCTGGGTTTTATTTTGTTTATTTGAGGAAAATGAACAACAATACACACCATGGAAACATTTTTGATTGATTTGTGTCGAGTGAGATTTTTTTTCTAGAACCCAAAGGGGGGGTATTGGCACTTTTCATGGAAAAATGTGAAAAATTAAATTTCTAAAAATGAAATAAATGCCTTTTATACACCTCAAACATTCACTCTAAAACAGAAGATTGTTGTTTTTCGCATTTTTTTTAGAAATTTGGGCTCTTTTAGTAACATTAACACTTGCGCTGAAGCAACTTTTATGCTCATTTCTTGTCTTTCGGGATTAATTATGGGTTTTATTTTGTTTATTTGATGAAAATGAACAACATTACACACCTTGGATACATTATTGTTTGATTGTGTTGAGTGAGATTTTCACCTAGAACCCAAAGGGGGGGTATTGGCACTTTTCATGGAAAAATGTGAAAAATTAAATTTTCTAAAAATGAAATAAATGCCTTCTATACACCTCAAACATTCACTCTAAAACAGAATATTATTGTTTTTCGCAAATTTTTAGAAATTTGGGCTCTCTTATTAACATTTACACTTGCGCTGAAGCATGTTCTAAGCTCATTTCTTGTCTTTCGGGATTAATTATTGGTTTTATTTTGTTTATTTGATGAAAATTAACAACAATACACACCATGGAAACATTTTTGTTTGATTTGTGTCGAGTGAGATTTTCACCTAGAACCCAAAGGGGGGGGTATTGGCACTTTTCATGGAAAAATGTAAAAAAATAAATTTTCTAAAAATGAAATAAATGCCTTCTATACACCTCAAACATTCACTTCAAAACAGAAGATTATTGTTTTTCGCAAATTTTTAGAAATGTGGGCTCTCTTAGTAACATTAACACTTGCGCTGAAGCATCTTCTATGCTCATTTCTTGTCTTTCGGGATTAATTATTGGTTTTATTTTGTTTATTTGATGAAAATTAACAACAATACACACCATGGAAACATTTTTGTTTGACTTGTGTCGAGTGAGATTTTCACCTAGAACCCAAAGGGGGGGGTATTGGCACTTTTCATGGAAAAATGTGAAAAATTAAATTTTCTAAAAATGAAATAAATGCCTTCTATACACCTCAAACATTCACTCTAAAACAGAAGATTGTTGTTTTTCGCAATATTTTTCGAAATTTGGGCATTCTTAGTAACATTAACACTTGCGCTGAAGTATCTTTTATGCTCATTTCTTGTCTTTCGGGATTAAAACTGGCTTTTATTTTGTTTATTTGATGAAAATGAACAACTATACACACCATGGAAACAGTTTTGTTTGATTTCTGTCGAGTGAGATTTTTACCTAGAACCCAAAGGGCGGGGGTATTGGCACTTTTCATGGAAAAATGAAAAAAATTAAATTTTCTAAAAATGAAATAAATGCCTTCTATACACCTCAAACATTCACTCTAAAACAGAAGATTATTGTTTTTCGCAAATTTTTAGAAATTTGGGCTCTCTTAGTAACATTAAGACTTGCGCTAAAGCATCTTCTATGCTCATTTCTTGTCTTTCGGGATTAAAACTGGCTTTTATATTGTTTATTTGATGAAAATGAACAACAATACACACCATGGAAACATTTTTGTTTGATTTGTGTCGAGTGAGATTTTCACCTAGAACCCAAAGGGGGGGGATTGGCACTTTTCATGGAAAAATGTAAAAAATTAAATTTTCTAAAAATGAAATAAATGCCTTCTATACACCTCAAACATTCACTCTAAAACAGAAGATTATTGTTTTTCGCAAATTTTTAGAAATTTGGGCTCTCTTATTAACATTAACACTTGCGCTGAAGCATGTTCTATGCTCATTTCTTGTCTTTCGGGATTAATTATTGGTTTTATTTTGTTTATTTAATGAAAATTAACAACAATACACACCATGGAAACATTTTTGTTTGATTTGTGTCGAGTGAGATTTTCACCTAGAACCCAAAGGGGGGGGTATTGGCACTTTTCATGGAAAAATGTGAAAAATTAAATTTTCTAAAAATGAAATAAATGCCTTCTATACACCTCAAACATTCACTCTAAAACAGAAGATTGTTGTTTTTCGCAATATTTTTCGAAATTTGGGCATTCTTAGTAACATTAACACTTGCACTGAAGTATCTTTTATGCTCATTTCTTGTCTTTCGGGATTAATTATTGGTTTTATTTTGTTTATTTTATGAAAATTAACAACAATACACACCATGGAAACATTTTTGTTTGATTTGTGTCGAGTGAGATTTTCACCTAGAACCCAAAGGGGGGGTATTGGCACTTTTCATGGAAAAATGTGAAAAATTAAATTTTCTAAAAATGAAATAAATGCCTTCCATACACCTCAAACATTCACTCTAAAACAGAAGATTGTTGTTTTTCGCAATACTTTTAGAAATTTGGGCTCTCTTAGTAACATTAACACTTGCGCTGAAGCATCTTTTATGCTCATTTCTTGTCTTTCGGGATTAATTATTGGTTTTATTTTGTTTATTTGATGAAAATTAACAACAATACACACCATGGAAACATTTCTGTTTGATTTGCATCGAGTGAGATTTTCACCTAGGACCTAAAGGGGGGGTATTGGCACTTTTCATGGAAAAATGTGAAAAATTAAATTTTCTAAAAATGAAATAAATGCCTTCTATACACCTCAAACATTCACTCTAAAACAGAAGATTGTTGTTTTTCGCAATACTTTTAGAAATTTGGGCTCTCTTAGTAACATTAACACTTGCGCTGAAGCATCTTTTATGCTCATTTCTTGTCTTTCGGGATTAATTATTGGTTTTATTTTGTTTATTTGATGAAAATTAACAACAATACACACCATGGAAACATTTCTGTTTGATTTGCATCGAGTGAGATTTTCACCTAGGACCTAAAGGGGGGGTATTGGCACTTTTCATGGAAAAATGTGAAAAATTAAATTTTCTAAAAATGAAATTAATGCCTTCTATACACCTAAACATTCACCTTAAAACTGAAGATTGTTGTTTTTCGCAATATTTTTAGAAATTTGGGCTGTTTTAGTTACATTAACACTTGCGCTGAAGCATCGTTTATGCTCATTTCTTGTCTTTCGGGATTAATTATTGGTTTTATTTTGTTTATTTGATGAAAATTAACAACAATACACACCATGGAAACATTTCTGTTTGATTTGCATCGAGTGAGATTTTCACCTAGGACCTAAAGGGGGGGTATTGGCACTTTTCATGGAAAAATGTGAAAAATTAAATTTTCTAAAAATGAAATAAATGCCTTCTATACACCTCAAACATTCACTCTAAAACAGAAGATTGTTGTTTTTCGCAATACTTTTAGAAATTTGGGCTCTCTTAGTAACATTAACACTTGCGCTGAAGCATCTTCTATGCTCATTTCTTGTCTTTCGGGATTAAAACTGGCTTTTATATTGTTTATTTGATGAAAATGAACAACAATACACACCATGGAAACATTTCTGTTTGATTTGTTCCGAGTGAGATTTTCACCTAGGACCCAAAGGGGGGGTATTGGCACTTTTCATGGAAAAATGTGAAAAATTAAATTTTCTAAAATTGAAATAAATGCCTTCTATACACCTCAAACATTCACTCTAAAACAGAAGATTATTGTTTTTCGCAAATTTTTAGAAATTTGGGCTCTCTTATTAACATTAACACTTGCGCTGAAGCATGTTCTATGCTCATTTCTTGTCTTTCGGGATTAATTATTGGTTTTATTTTGTTTATTTGATGAAAATTAACAACAATACACACCATGGAAACATTTTTGTTTGATTTGTGTCGAGTGAGATTTTCACCTAGAACCCAAAGGGGGGGGTATTGGCACTTTTCATGGTAAAATGTGAAAAATTAAATTTTCTAAAAATGAACTAAATGCCTTCTATACACCTCAAACATTCACTCTAAAACAGAAGATTGTTGTTTTTCGCAATATTTTTCGAAATTTGGGCATTCTTAGTAACATTAACACTTGCGCTGAAGTATCTTTTATGCTCATTTCTTGTCTTTCGGGATTAAAACTGGCTTTTATTTTGTTTATTTGATGAAAATGTACAACTATACACACCATGGAAACAGTTTTGTTTGATTTGTGTCGAGTGAGAAGTTCACCTAGAACCCAAAGGGGGGGGTATTGGCACTTTTCATGGAAAAATGAGAAAAATTAAATTTTCTAAAAATGAAATAAATGCCTTCTATACACCTAAAACATTCACTCTAAAAAAGAAGATAATTGTTTTTCGCAATATTTTTAGAAATTTGGGCTCTCTTAGTAACATTAACACTTGCGCTGAAGCATCTTTAATGCTCATTTCTTGTCTTTCGGGATTAATTATTGCTTTTATTTTGTTTATTTGATGAAAAATAACAACAATACACACCATGGAAACATTTTTGTTTGATTTGTGTCGAGTGAGTTTTCACCTAAAACCCAAAGGGGGGTTATTGTCACTTTTCATGGAAAAATGTGAAAAATTAAATTTTCTAAAAATGAAATAAATGCCTTCTATACACCTCAAACATTCACTCTAAAACAGAAGATTGTTGTTTTTCGCAATATTTTAAGAAATTTTTGCTCCCTTAGTAACATTAACACTTGCCTGAAGCATCTTTTATGCTCATTTCTTAACTTTCTGGATTAAAACTGGCTTTAATATTGTTTATATGATGAAAATGAACAACAATACACACCATGGAATCATTTCTGTTTGATTTGTGTCGAGTGAGATTTTCACCTAGAACCCAAAGGGGGGGGTATTGGCACTTTTCATGGAAAAATGTGAAAAATTAAATTTTCTAAAAATGAAATTAATGCCTTCTATACACCTAAACATTCACCTTAAAACTGAAGATTGTTGTTTTTCGCAATATTTTTAGAAATTTGGGCTGTTTTAGTTACATTAACACTTGCGCTGAAGCATCGTTTATGCTCATTTCTTGTCTTTCGGGATTAATTATTGGTTTTATTTTGTTTATTTGATGAAAATTAACAACAATACACACCATGGAAACATTTCTGTTTGATTTGCATCGAGTGAGATTTTCACCTAGGACCTAAAGGGGGGGTATTGGCACTTTTCATGGAAAAATGTGAAAAATTAAATTTTCTAAAAATGAAATAAATGCCTTCTATACACCTCAAACATTCACTCTAAAACAGAAGATTGTTGTTTTTCGCAATACTTTTAGAAATTTGGGCTCTCTTAGTAACATTAACACTTGCGCTGAAGCATCTTCTATGCTCATTTCTTGTCTTTCGGGATTAAAACTGGCTTTTATATTGTTTATTTGATGAAAATGAACAACAATACACACCATGGAAACATTTCTGTTTGATTTGTTCCGAGTGAGATTTTCACCTAGGACCCAAAGGGGGGGTATTGGCACTTTTCATGGAAAAATGTGAAAAATTAAATTTTCTAAAATTGAAATAAATGCCTTCTATACACCTCAAACATTCACTCTAAAACAGAAGATTATTGTTTTTCGCAAATTTTTAGAAATTTGGGCTCTCTTATTAACATTAACACTTGCGCTGAAGCATGTTCTATGCTCATTTCTTGTCTTTCGGGATTAATTATTGGTTTTATTTTGTTTATTTGATGAAAATTAACAACAATACACACCATGGAAACATTTTTGTTTGATTTGTGTCGAGTGAGATTTTCACCTAGAACCCAAAGGGGGGGGTATTGGCACTTTTCATGGTAAAATGTGAAAAATTAAATTTTCTAAAAATGAACTAAATGCCTTCTATACACCTCAAACATTCACTCTAAAACAGAAGATTGTTGTTTTTCGCAATATTTTTCGAAATTTGGGCATTCTTAGTAACATTAACACTTGCGCTGAAGTATCTTTTATGCTCATTTCTTGTCTTTCGGGATTAAAACTGGCTTTTATTTTGTTTATTTGATGAAAATGTACAACTATACACACCATGGAAACAGTTTTGTTTGATTTGTGTCGAGTGAGAAGTTCACCTAGAACCCAAAGGGGGGGGTATTGGCACTTTTCATGGAAAAATGAGAAAAATTAAATTTTCTAAAAATGAAATAAATGCCTTCTATACACCTAAAACATTCACTCTAAAAAAGAAGATAATTGTTTTTCGCAATATTTTTAGAAATTTGGGCTCTCTTAGTAACATTAACACTTGCGCTGAAGCATCTTTAATGCTCATTTCTTGTCTTTCGGGATTAATTATTGCTTTTATTTTGTTTATTTGATGAAAAATAACAACAATACACACCATGGAAACATTTTTGTTTGATTTGTGTCGAGTGAGTTTTCACCTAAAACCCAAAGGGGGGTTATTGTCACTTTTCATGGAAAAATGTGAAAAATTAAATTTTCTAAAAATGAAATAAATGCCTTCTATACACCTCAAACATTCACTCTAAAACAGAAGATTGTTGTTTTTCGCAATATTTTAAGAAATTTTTGCTCCCTTAGTAACATTAACACTTGCCTGAAGCATCTTTTATGCTCATTTCTTAACTTTCTGGATTAAAACTGGCTTTAATATTGTTTATATGATGAAAATGAACAACAATACACACCATGGAATCATTTCTGTTTGATTTGTGTCGAGTGAGATTTTCACCTAGAACCCAAAGGGGGGGGTATTGGCACTTTTCATGGAAAAATGTGAAAAATTAAATTTTCTAAAAATGAAATTAATGCCTTCTATACACCTAAACATTCACCTTAAAACTGAAGATTGTTGTTTTTCGCAATATTTTTAGAAATTTGGGCTGTTTTAGTTACATTAACACTTGCGCTGAAGCATCGTTTATGCTCATTTCTTGTCTTTCGGGATTAATTATTGGTTTTATTTTGTTTATTTGATGAAAATTAACAACAATACACACCATGGAAACATTTTTGTTTGATTTGGGTCGAGTGAAATTTTCACCTAGAACCCAAAGGGGGGGTATTGGCACTTTTCATGGAAAAATGTGAAAAATTAAATTTTCTAAAAATGAAATAAATGCCTTCTAAACTCCTCAAACATTCACTCTAAAAAAGAAGATTGTTGTTTTTCGCAATATTTTTAGAAATTTGGGCTCTTATAGTAATATTAACACTAGCGCTGAAGCATCTTTTATGCTCATTTCTTGTCTTTCAGGATTAATTCTGGGTTTTATTTTGTTTATTTGAGGAAAATGAACAACAATACACACCATGGAAACATTTTTGATTGATTTGTGTCGAGTGAGATTTTCACCTAGAACCCAAAGGGGGGGTATTGGCACTTTTCATGGAAAAATGTGAAAAATTAAATTTCTAAAAATGAAATAAATGCCTTTTATACACCTCAAACATTCACTCTAAAACAGAAGATTGTTGTTTTTCGCATTTTTTTAGAAATTTGGGCTCTTTTAGTAACATTAACACTTGCGCTGAAGCATCTTTTATGCTCATTTCTTGTCTTTCGGGATTAATTATGGGTTTTATTTTTTTTATTTGAAGAAAATGAACAACCACACACAGCTTGGATACATTATTGTTTGATTGTGTTGAGTGAGATTTTCACCTTGAACCCAATATTATCACTTGGTATTGGCACTTTTCATGGAAAAATGTGAAAATTAAATTTTCTAAAAATGAAATAAATGCCTTCTAAACACCTCAAACATTCACTCTAAAACAGAAGATTGTTGTTTTTCGCAATATGTTTAGAAATTTGGGCTCTTTTAGTAACATTAACACTTGCGCTGAAGCAACTTTTATGCTCATTTCTTGTCTTTCAGGATTAATTCTGGGTTTTATTTTGTTTATTTGAGGAAAATGAACAACAATACACACCATGGAAACATTTTTGATTGATTTGTTTCGAGTGAGATTTTCACCTAGAACCCAAAATGGGGGTATTGGCACTTTTCATGGAAAAATGTGAAAAATTAAATTTTCTAAAAATGAAATAAATGCCTTTTATACACCTCAAACATTCACACTAAAACAGAAGATTGTTGTTTTTCGCAATATTTTTAGAAATTTGGGCTCTTTTAGTAACATTAACTCTTGCGCTGAAGCATCTTTTATGCTCATTTCTTGTCTTTCGGGATTAATTATGGGTTTTATTTTGTTTATTTGATGAAAATGAACAACATTACACACCATGGAAACATTTTGGTTTGATTTTGTCGAGTGAGATTTTCACCTAGAACCCAAAGGGGGGGGTATTGGCACTTTTCATGGAAAAATGTGAAAAATTAAATTTTCTAAAAATTAAAAAAATGCCTTCTATCCACCTCAAACATTCACTCTAAAACAGAAAAATGTTGTTTTTCGCAATATTTTTAGAAATTTGGAGTTTTTAGTAACATTAACACTTCCGCTGAAGCATCTTTTATGCTCATTTCTTGTCTTTCAGGATTAATTCTGGGTTTTATTTTGTTTATTTGAAGAAAATGAACAACAACACAAACCTTGGATACATTATTGTTTGATTGTGTTAAGTGAGATTTTCACCTAGAACCCAATATTGGCACTTGGTATTGGCACTTTTCATGGAAAAATGAGAAAAATTAAATTTTCTAAAAATGAAATAAATGCCTTCTAAACTCCTCAAACATTCGCTCTAAAAAAGAAGATTGTTGTTTTTCGCAATATTTTTAGAAATTTGGGCTCTTTTAGTAACATTAACACTAGCGCTGAAGCATCTTTTATGCTCATTTCTTGTCTTTCAGGATTAATTCTGGGTTTTATTTTGTTTATTTGAGGAAAATGAACAACAATACACACCATGGAAACATTTTTGATTGATTTGTGTCGAGTGAGATTTTTTTTCCAGAACCCAAAGGGGGGGTATTGGCACTTTTCATGGAAAAATGTGAAAAATTAAATTTCTAAAAATGAAATAAATGCCTTTTATACACCTCAAACATTCACTCTAAAACAGAAGATTGTTGTTTTTCGCATTTTTTTTAGAAATTTGGGCTCTTTTAGTAACATTAACACTTGCGCTGAAGCAACTTTTATGCTCATTTCTTGTCTTTCGGGATTAATTATGGGTTTTATTTTGTTTATTTGATGAAAATGAACAACATTACACACCTTGGATACATTATTGTTTGATTGTGTTGAGTGAGATTTTCACCTAGAACCCAAAGGGGGGGTATTGGCACTTTTCATGGAAAAATGTGAAAAATTAAATTTTCTAAAAATGAAATAAATGCCTTCTATACACCTCAAACATTCACTCTAAAACAGAAGATTATTGTTTTTCGCAAATTTTTAGAAATTTGGGCTCTCTTATTAACATTTACACTTGCGCTGAAGCATGTTCTATGCTCATTTCTTGTCTTTCGGGATTAATTATTGGTTTTATTTTGTTTATTTGATGAAAATTAACAACAATACACACCATGGAAACATTTTTGTTTGATTTGTGTCGAGTGAGATTTTCACCTAGAACCCAAAGGGGGGGGTATTGGCACTTTTCATGGAAAAATGTGAAAAATTAAATTTTCTAAAAATGAAATAAATGCCTTCCATACACCTCAAACATTCACTCTAAAACAGAAGATTGTTGTTTTTCGCAATACTTTTAGAAATTTGGGCTCTCTTAGTAACATTAACACTTGCGCTGAAGCATCTTTTATGCTCATTTCTTGTCTTTCGGGATTAATTATTGGTTTTATTTTGTTTATTTGATGAAAATTAACAACAATACACACCATGGAAACATTTCTGTTTGATTTGTTTCGAGTGAGATTTTCACCTAGGACCCAAAGGGGGGGTATTGGCACTTTTCATGGAAAAATGTGAAAAATTAAATTTTCTAAAAATGAAATAAATGCCTTCTATACACCTCAAACATTCACTCTAAAACTGAAGATTGTTGTTTTTCGCAATATTTTTAGAAATTTGGGCTCTCTTAGTAACATTAACACTTGCGCTGAAGCATCTTTTATGCTCATTTCTTGTCTTTCGGGATTAAAACTGGCTTTTATTTTGTTTATTTGATGAAAATGAACAACAATACACACCATGGAAACATTTTTGTTTGATTTGTGTCGAGTGAGATTTTCACCTAGAACCCAAAGGGGGGGGTATTGGCACTTTTCATGGAAAAATGTGAGAAATTAAATTTTCTAAAAATGAAATAAATGTCTTCTATACACCTCAAACATTCACTCTAAAACAGAAGATTGTTGTTTTTCGCAATATTTTTCGAAATTTGGGCATTCTTAGTAACATTAACACTTGCGCTGAAGTATCTTTTATGCTCATTTCTTGTCTTTCGGGATTAAAACTGGCTTTTATTTTGTTTATTTGATGAAAATGTACAACTATACACACCATGGAAACAGTTTTGTTTGATTTGTGTCGAGTGAGAAGTTCACCTAGAACCCAAAGGGGGGGTATTGGCACTTTTCATGGAAAAATGTGAAAAATTAAATTTTCTAAAAATGAAATAAATGCCTTCTATACACCTCAAACATTCACTCTAAAAAAGAAGATTATTGTTTTTCGCAATATTTTTAGAAATTTGGGCTCTCTTAGTAACATTAACACTTGCGCTGAAGCATCTTTAATGCTCATTTCTTGTCTTTCGGGATTAATTATTGGTTTTCTTTTGTTTATTTGATGAAAAATAACAACAATACACACCATGGAAACATTTTTGTTTGATTTGTGTCGAGTGAGTTTTCACCTAAAACCCAAAGGGGGGTTATTGTCACTTTTCATGGAAAAATGTGAAAAATTAAATTTTCTAAAAATGAAATAAATGCCTTCTATACACCTCAAACATTCACTCTAAAACAGAAGATTGTTGTTTTTCGCAATATTTTAAGAAATTTATGCTCCCTTAGTAACATTAACACTTGCCTGAAGCATCTTTTATGCTCATTTCTTAACTTTCTGGATTAAAACTGGCTTTAATATTGTTTATATGATGAAAATGAACAACAATACACACCATGGAATCATTTCTGTTTGATTTGTGTCGAGTGAGATTTTCACCTAGAACCCAAAGGGGGGGGTATTGGCACTTTTCATGGAAAAATGTGAAAAATTAAATTTTCTAAAAATGAAATTAATGCCTTCTATACACCTAAACATTCACCTTAAAACTGAAGATTGTTGTTTTTCGCAATATTTTTAGAAATTTGGGCTCTCTTAGTAACATTAACACTTGCGCTGAAGCATCTTCTATGCTTATTTCTTGTCTTTCGGGATTAAAACTGGCTTTTATATTGTTTATTTGATGAAAATGAACAACAACAATACACACCATGGAAACATTTTTGTTTGATTTGTGTCGAGTGAGATTTTCACCTAGAACCCAAAGGGGGGGGTATTGGCACTTTTCATGGAAAAATGTAAAAAAATAAATTTTCTAAAAATGAAATAAATGCCTTCTATACACCTCAAACATTCACTTCAAAACAGAAGATTATTGTTTTTCGCAAATTTTTAGAAATTTGGGCTCTCTTAGTAACATTAACACTTGCGCTGAAGCATCTACTATGCTCATTTCTTGTCTTTCGGGATTAATTATTGGTTTTATTTTGTTTATTTGATGAAAATTAACAACAATACACACCATGGAAACATTTTTGTTTGACTTGTGTCGAGTGAGATTTTCACCTAGAACCCAAAGGGGGGGTATTGGCACTTTTCATGGAAAAATGTGAAAAATTAAATTTTTTAAAAATGAAATAAATGCCTTCTATACACCTTTAAACATTCACTCTAAAACAGAAGATTATTGTTTTTCGCAAATTTTTAGAAATTTGGGCTCTCTTAGTAACATTAAGACTTGCGCTGAAGCATATTCTATGCTCATTTCTTGTCTTTCGGGATTAATTATTGGTTTTATTTTGTTTATTTGATGAAAATGAACAACTATACACACCATGGAAACAGTTTTGTTTGATTAATATCGATTGAGATTTTCACCTAGAACCCAAAGAGGGGGTATTGGCACTTTTCATGGAAAAATGTAATAAATTAAATTTTCTAAAAATGAAATAAATGCCTTCTATACACCTCAAACATTCACTCTAAAACAGAAGATTGTTGTTTTTCGCAATATTTTTAGAAATTTGGGCTCTCTTAGTAACATTAACACTTGCGCTGAAGCATCTTTTATGCTCATTTTTTGTCTTTCTGGATTAAAACTGGCTTTTATATTGTTTATTTGATGAAAATGAACAACAATACACACCATGGAAACATTTCTGTTTGATTTGTGTCGAGTGAGATTTTTACCTAGAACCCAAAGGGGGGGTATTGACACTTTTCATGGAAAAATGTGAAAAATTAAATATTCTAAAAATGAAATAAATGCCTTCTATACACCTCAAACATTCATTCTAAAACAGAAGATTATTGTTTTTCGCAATATTTTTAGAAATTTGGGCTCTCTTAGTAACATTAACACTTGCGCTGAAGCATCTTCTATGCTCATTTCTTGTCTTTCGGGATTAAAACTGGCTTTTATATTGTTTATTTGATGAAAATGAACAACAATACACACCATGGAAACATTTTTGTTTGATTTGTGTCGAGTGAGATTTTCACCTAGAACCCAAAGGGGGGGGATTGGCACTTTTCATGGAAAAATGTAAAAAATTAAATTTTCTAAAAATGAAATAAATGCCTTCTATACACCTCAAACATTCACTCTAAAACAGAAGATTATTGTTTTTTGCAAATTTTTAGAAATTTGGGCTCTCTTATTAACATTAACACTTGCGCTGAAGCATGTTCTATGCTCATTTCTTGTCTTTCGGGATTAATTATTGGTTTTATTTTGTTTATTTAATGAAAATTAACAACAATACACACCATGGAAACATTTTTGTTTGATTTGTGTCGAGTGAGATTTTCACCTAGAACCCAAAGGGGGGGGTATTGGCACTTTTCATGGAAAAATGTGAAAAATTAAATTTTCTAAAAATGAAATAAATGCCTTCTATACACCTCAAACATTCACTCTAAAACAGAAGATTGTTGTTTTTCGCAATATTTTTCGAAATTTGGGCATTCTTAGTAACATTAACACTTGCGCTGAAGTATCTTTTATGCTCATTTCTTGTCTTTCGGGATTAATTATTGGTTTTATTTTGTTTATTTTATGAAAATTAACAACAATACACACCATGGAAACATTTTTGTTTGATTTGTGTCGAGTGAGATTTTCACCTAGCACCCAAAGGGGGGGGTATTGGCACTTTTCATGGAAAAATGTGAAAAATTAAATTTTCTAAAAATGAAATAAATGCCTTCCATACACCTCAAACATTCACTCTAAAACAGAAGATTGTTGTTTTTCGCAATACTTTTAGAAATTTGGGCTCTCTTAGTAACATTAACACTTGCGCTGAAGCATCTTTTATGCTCATTTCTTGTCTTTCGGGATTAATAATTGGTTTTATTTTGTTTATTTGATGAAAATTAACAACAATACACACCATGGAAACATTTCTGTTTGATTTGTATCGAGTGAGATTTTCACCTAGGACCCAAAGGGGGGGTATTGGCACTTTTCATTGAAAAATGTGAAAAATTAAATTTTCTAAAAATTAAATAAATGCCTTCTATACACCTCAAACATTCACTCTAAACTAGAAGATTATTGTTTTTTGCAATATTTTTAGAAATTTGGGCTCTCTTAGTAACATTAACACTTGCGCTGAAGCATCTTCTATGCTCATTTCTTGTCTTTCGGGATTAAAACTGGCTTTTATATTGTTTATTTGATGAAAATGTACAACAATACACACCATGGAAACATTTTTGTTTGATTTGTGTCGAGTGAGATTTTCACCTAGAACCCTGAGGGGGGGGTATTGGCACTTTTCATGGAAAAATGTGAAAAATTAAATTTTCTAAAAATGAAATAAATGCCTTCTATACACCTCAAACATTCATTCTAAAACAGAAGATTATTGTTTTTCGCAATATTTTTAGAAATTTGGGCTCTCTTAGTAACATTAACACTTGCGCTGAAGCTTCTTCTATGCTCATTTCTTGTCTTTCGGGATTAAAACTGGCTTTTATATTGTTTATTTGATGAAAATGAACAACAAAACTACCATGGAAACATTTCTGTTTGATTTGTTTCGAGTGAGATTTTCACCTAGGACCCAAAGGGGGGGTATTGGCACTTTTCATGGAAAAATGTGAAAAATTAAATTTTCTAAAAATGAAATAAATGCCTTCTATACACCTCAAACATTCACTCTAAAACTGAAGATTGTTGTTTTTCGCAATATTTTAAGAAATTTGGGCTCTCTTAGTAACATTAACACTTGCGCTGAAGCATCTTTTATGCTCATTTCTTGTCTTTCGGGATTAAAACTGGCTTTTATTTTGTTTATTTGATGAAAATGAACAACAATACACACCATGGAAACATTTTTGTTTGAATTGTGTCGAGTGAGATTTTCAGCTTGAAACCAAAGGGGGGGGATTGGCACTTTTCATGGAAAAATGTGAAAAATTAAATTTTCTAAAAATGAAATAAATGCCTTCTATACACCTCAAACATTCACTCTAAAACAGAAGATTGTTGTTTTTCGCAATATTTTTCGAAATTTGGGCTCTCTTAGTAACATTAACACTAGCGCTGAAGCATCTTCTATGCTCATTTCTTGTCTTTCGGGATTAAAACTGGCTTTTATATTGTTTATTTGATGAAAATGAACAACAATACACACCATGGAAACATTTTTGTTTGATTTGTGTCGAGTGAGATTTTCACCTAGAACCCAAAGGGGGGGGTATTGGCACTTTTCATGGAAAAATGTGAAAAATTAAATTTTCTAAAAATGAAATAAATGCCTTCCCTACACCTCAAACATTCACTCTAAAACAGAAGATTGTTGTTTTTCGCAATACTTTTAGAAATTTGGGCTCTCTTAGTAACATTAACACTTGCGCTGAAGCATCTTTTATGCTCATTTCTTGTCTTTCGGGATTAATTATTGGTTTTATTTTGTTTATTTAATGAAAATTAACAACAATACACACCATGGAAACATTTTTGTTTGATTTGTGTCGAGTGAGATTTTCACCTAGAACCCAAAGGGGGGGGTATTGGCACTTTTCATGGAAAAATGTGAAAAATTAAATTTTCTAAAAATGAAATAAATGCCTTCCATACACCTCAAACATTCACTCTTAAACAGAAGATTGTTGTTTTTCGCAATACTTTTAGAAATTTGGGCTCTCTTAGTAACATTAACACTTGCGCTGAAGCATCTTTTATGCTCATTTCTTGTCTTTCGGGATTAATTATTGGTTTTATTTTGTTTATTTGATGAAAATTAACAAGAATACACACCATGGAAACATTTCTGTTTGATTTGTTTCGAGTGAGATTTTCACCTAGGACCCAAAGGGGGGGTATTGGCACTTTTCATGGAAAAATGTTAAAAATTAAATTTTCTAAAAATGAAATAAATGCCTTCTATACACCTCAAACATTCACTCTAAACTAGAAGATTATTGTTTTTCGCAATATTTTTAGAAATTTGGGCTCTCTTAGTAACATTAACACTTGCGCTGAAGCATCTTCTATGCTCATTTCTTGTCTTTCGGGATTAAAACTGGCTTTTATATTGTTTATTTGATGAAAATGAACAACAATACACACCATGGAAACATTTTTGTTTGATTTGTGTCGAGTGAGATTTTCACCTAGAACCCTAAGGGGGGGGTATTGGCACTTTTCATGGAAAAATGTGAAAAATTAAATTTTCTAAAAATGAAATAAATGCCTTCTATACACCTCAAACATTCATTCTAAAACAGAAGATTATTGTTTTTCGCAATATTTTTAGAAATTTGGGCTCTCTTAGTAACATTAACACTTGCGCTGAAGCATCTTCTATGCTCATTTCTTGTCTTTCGGGATTAAAACTGGCTTTTATATTGTTTATTTGATGAAAATGAACAACAATACACACCATGGAAACATTTTTGTTTGATTTGTGTTGAGTGAGATTTTCACCTAGAACCCAAAGGGGGGGTATTGGCACTTTTCATGGAAAAATGTGAAAAATTAAATTTTCTAAAAATGAAATAAATGCCTTCTATACACCTCAAACATTCACTCTAAAACTGAAGATCGTTGTTTTTCGCAATACTTTTAGAAATTTGGGCTCTCTTACTAACATTAACACTTGCGCTGAAGCATCTTTTATGCTCATTTCTTGTCTTTCGGGATTAATTATTGGTTTTATTTTGTTTATTTGATGAAAATTAACAACAATACACACCATGGAAACATTTTTGTTTGATTTGTGTCGAGTGAGATTTTCACCTAGAACCAAAAGGGGGGGTATTGGCACTTTTCATGGAAAAATGTGAAAAATTAAATTTTCTAAAAATGAAATAAATGCCTTCTATACACCTCAAACATTCACTCTAAACTAGAAGATTATTGTTTTTCGCAATATTTTTAGAAATTTGGGCTCTCTTAGTAACATTAACACTTGCGCTGAAGCATCTTTTATGCTCATTTCTTGTCTTTCGGGATTAAAACTGGCTTTTATTTTGTTTATTTGATGAAAATGAACAACAATACACACCATGGAAACATTTTTGTTTGAATTGTGTCGAGTGAGATTTTCAGCTTGAAACCAAAGGGGGGGGATTGGCACTTTTCATGGAAATATGTAAAAAATTAAATTTTCTAAAAATGAAATAAATGCCTTCTATACACCTCAAACATTCACTCTAAAACAGAAGATTATTGTTTTTCGCAAATTTTTAGAAATTTGGGCTCTCTTAGTAACATTAACACTTGCGCTGAAGCATCTTCTATGCTCATTTCTTGTCTTTCGGGATTAATTATTGGTTTTATTTTGTTTATTTGATGAAAATTAACAACAATACACACCATGGAAACATTTTTGTTTGATTTGTGTCGAGTGAGATTTTCACCTAGAACCCAAAGGGGGGGGGGGGGTATTGGCACTTTTCATGGAAAAATGTGAAAAATTAAATTTTCTAAAAATGAAATAAATGCCTTCTATACACCTCAAACATTCACTCTAAACAGGAAGATTATTGTTTTTCGCAATATTTTTAGAAATTTGGGCTCTCTTAGTAACATTAACACTTGCGCTGAAGCATCTTCTATGCTCATTTCTTGTGGAAACATAGAAACATTTTTGTTTGAATTGTGTCGAGTGAGATTTTCAGCTTGAAACCAAAGGGGGAGGATTGGCACTTTTCATGGAAAAATGTGAAAAATTAAATTTTCTAAAAATGAAATAAATGCCTTCTATACACCTCAAACATTCACTCTAAAACAGAAGATTGTTGTTTTTCGCAATATTTTTCGAAATTTGGGCATTCTTAGTAACATTAACACTTGCGCTGAAGTATCTTTTATGCTCATTTCTTGTCTTTCGGGATTAAAACTGGCTTTTATTTTGTTTATTTGATGAAAATGAACAACTATACACACCATGGAAACAGTTTTGTTTGATTTGTGTCGAGTGAGATTTTCACCTAGAACCCAAAGGGGGGGTATTGGCACTTTTCATGGAAAAATGTGAAAAATTAAATTTTCTAAAAATGAAATAAATGCCTTCTATACACCTCAAACATTCACTCTAAACTAGAAGATTATTGTTTTTCGCAATATTTTTAGAAATTTGGGCTCTCTTAGTAACATTAACACTTGCGCTGAAGCATCTTCTATGCTCATTTCTTGTCTTTCGGGATTAAAACTGGCTTTTATATTGTTTATTTGATGAAAATGAACAACAATACACACCATGGAAACATTTTTGTTTGATTTGTGTCGAGTGAGATTTTCACCTAGAACCCAAAGGGGGGGGGGATTTGGCACTTTTCATTGAAAAATGTGAAAAATTAAATTTTCTAAAAATGAAATAAATGCCTTCTATACACCTCAAACATTCACTCTAAAACTGAAGATTGTTGTTTTTCGCAATATTTTTAGAAATTTGGGCTCTCTTAGTAACATTAACACTTGCGCTGAAGCATCTTTTATGCTCATTTCTTGTCTTTCGGGATTAAAACTGGCTTTTATTTTGTTTATTTGATGAAAATGAACAACAATACACACCATGGAAACATTTTTGTTTGAATTGTGTCGAGTGAGATTTTCAGCTTGAAACCAAAGGGGGGGGATTGGCACTTTTCATGGAAATATGTAAAAAATTAAATTTTCTAAAAATGAAATAAATGCCTTCTATACACCTCAAACATTCACTCTAAAACAGAAGATTATTGTTTTTCGCAAATTTTTAGAAATTTGGGCTCTCTTAGTAACATTAACACTTGCGCTGAAGCATCTTCTATGCTCATTTCTTGTCTTTCGGGATTAAAACTGGCTTTTATATTGTTTATTTGATGAAAATGAACAACAATACACACCATGGAAACATTTTTGTTTGATTTGTGTCGAGTGAGATTTTCACCTAGAACCCAAAGGGGGGTTATTGTCACTTTTCATGGAAAAATGTGAAAAATTAAATTTTCTAAAAATGAAATAAATGCCTTCTATACACCTAAACATTTACCTTAAAACTGAAGATTGTTGTTTTTCTTAATATTTTTAGAAATTTGGGCTCTTTTAGTTACATTAACACTAGCGCTGAAGCATCGTTTCTGCTCATTTCTTGTCTTTCGGGGTTAATTATTGTTTTTATTTTGTTTATTTGATGAAAATTAACAACAATACACACCATGGAAACATTTTTGTTTGATTTGAGTCGAGTGAAATTTTCACCTAGAACCCAAAGGGGGGGTATTGGCACTTTTCATGGAAAAATGTGAAAAATTAAATTTTCTAAAAATGAAATAAATGCATTCTATACACCTCAAACATTCACTCTAAAACTGAAGATTGTTGTTTTTCGCAATATTTTTAGAAATTTGGGCTCTCTAAGAAACATTAACACTTGCGCTGAAGCATCTTTTATGCTCATTTCTTGTCTTTCGGGATTAAAACTGGCTTTTATTTTGTTTATTTGATGAAAATGAACAACAATACACACCATGGAAACATTTTTGTTTGAATTGTGTCGAGTGAGATTTTCAGCTAGAAACCAAAGGGGGGGGGATTGGCACTTTTCATGGAAAAATGTAAAAAATTAAATTTTCTAAAAATGAAATAAATGCCTTCCATACACCTCAAACATTCACTCTAAAACAGAAGATTATTGTTTTTCGCAAATTTTTAGAAATTTGGGCTCTCTTAGTAACATTAACACTTGCGCTGAAGCATGTTCTATGCTCATTTCTTGTCTTTCGGGATTAATTATTGGTTTTATTTTGTTTATTTGATGAAAATTAACAACAATACACACCATGGAAACATTTTTGTTTGATTTGTGTCGAGTGAGATTTTCACCTAGAACCAAAAGGGGGGGGATTGGCACTTTTCATGGAAAAATGTAAAAAATTAAATTTTCTAAAAATGAAATAAATGCCTTCTATACACCTCAAACATTCACTCTAAAACAGAAGATTATTGTTTTTCGCAAATTTTTAGAAATTTGGGCTCTCTTAGTAACATTAACACTTGCGCTGAAGCATCTTCTAAGCTCATTTCTTGTCTTTCGGGATTAATTATTGGTTTTATTTTGTTTATTTGATGAAAATTAACAACAATACACACCATGGAAACATTTTTGTTAGATTTGTGTCGAGTGAGATTTTCACCTAGAACCCAAAGGTGGGGGTATTGGCACTTTTCATGGAAAAATGTGAAAAATTAAATTTTCTAAAAATGAAATAAATGCCTTCTATACACCTCAAACATTCACTCTAAAACAGAAGATTGTTGTTTTTCGCAATATTTTTCGAAATTTGGGCATTCTTAGTAACATTAACACTTGCGCTGAAGTATCTTTTATGCTCATTTCTTGTCTTTCGGGATTAAAACTGGCTTTTATTTTGTTTATTTGATGAAAATGAACAACTATACACACCATGGAAACAGTTTTGTTTGATTTGTGTCGAGTGAGATTTTCACCTAGAACCCAAAGGGGGGGGTATTGGCACTTTTCATGGAAAAATGTGAAAAATTAAATTTTCTAAAAATGAAATAAATGCCTTCTATACACCTCAAACATTCATTCTAAAACAGAAGATTATTGTTTTTCGCAATATTTTTAGAAATTTGGGCTCTCTTAGTAACATTAACACTTGCGCTGAAGCATCTTCTATGCTCATTTCTTGTCTTTCGGGATTAAAACTGGCTTTTATATTGTTTATTTGATGAAAATGAACAACAATACACACCATGGAAACATTTTTGTTTGATTTGTGTCGAGTGAGATTTTCACCTAGAACCCAAAGGGGGGTTATTGTCACTTTTCATGGAAAAATGTGAAAAATTAAAATTTCTAAAAATGAAATAACTGCCTTCTATACGCCTAAACATTTACCTTAAAACTGAAGATTGTTTTTTTTTCGCAATATTTTTAGAAATTTGGGCTCTTTTAGTTACATTAACACTTGCGCTGAAGCATCGTTTCTGCTCATTTCTTGTCTTTCGGGATTAATTATTGTTTTTATTTTGTTTATTTGATGAAAATTAACAACAATACACACCATGGAAACATTTTTGTTGGAGTTGAGTCAAGTGAAATTCTCACCAAAAACCCAAAGGGGGGGTATTGGCACTTTTCATGGAAAAATGTGAAAAATTAAATTTTCTAAAAATGAAATAAATGCATTCTATACACCTCAAACATTCACTCTAAAACTGAAGAATGTTGTTTTTCGCAATATTTTTAGAAATTTGGGCTCTCTTAGTAACATTAACACTTGCGCTGAAGCATCTTTTATGCTCATTTCTTGTCTTTCGGGATTAAAACTGGCTTTTATTTTGTTTATTTGATGAAAATGAACAACAATACACACCATGGAAACATTTTTGTTTGAATTGTGTCGAGTGAGATTTTCACCTAGAACCCAAAGGGGGGGGTATTGGCACTTTTCATGGAAAAATGTGAAAAATTAAATTTTCTAAAAATGAAATAAATGCCTTCTATACACCTCAAACATTCACTCTAAAACAGAAGATTGTTGTTTTTCGCAATATTTTTCGAAATTTGGGCATTCTTAGTAACATTAACACTTGCGCTGAAGTATCTTTTATGCTCATTTCTTGTCTTTCGGGATTAAAACTGGCTTTTATTTTGTTTATTTGATGAAAATGAACAACTATACACACCATGGAAACATTTTTGTTTGATTTGTGTCGAGTGAGATTTTCACCTAGAACCCAAAATGGGGTTATTGTCGTTTTTCATGGAAAAATGTGAAAAATTAAATTTTCTAAAAATGAAATAAATGCCTTCTATACACCTAAACATTTACCTTAAAACTGAAGATTGTTGTTTTTCGCAATATTTTTAGAAATTTGGGCTCTTTTAGTTACATTAACACTTGCGCTGAAGCATCGTTTCTGCTCATTTCTTGTCTTTCGGGATTAATTATTGTTTTTATTTTGTTTATTTGATGAAAATTAACAACAATACACACCATGGAAACATTTTTGTTTGATTTGAGTCGAGTGAAATTTTCACCTAGAACCCAAAGGGGGGGTATTGGCACTTTTCATGGAAAAATGTAAAAAATTAAATTTTCTAAAAATGAAATAAATGCCTTCCATACACCTCAAACATTCACTCTAAAACAGAAGATTATTGTTTTTCGCAAATTTTTAGAAATTTGGGCTCTCTTAGTAACATTAACACTTGCGCTGAAGCATGTTCTATGCTCATTTCTTGTCTTTCGGGATTAATTATTGGTTTTATTTTGTTTATTTGATGAAAATTAACAACAATACACACCATGGAAACATTTTTGTTTGATTTGTGTCGAGTGAGATTTTCACCTAGAACCCAAAGGGGGGGGATTGGCACTTTTCATGGAAAAATGTAAAAAATTAAATTTTCTAAAAATGAAATAAATGCCTTCTATACACCTCAAACATTCACTCTAAAACAGAAGATTATTGTTTTTCGCAAATTTTTAGAAATTTGGGCTCTCTTAGTAACATTAACACTTGCGCTGAAGCATCTTCTAAGCTCATTTCTTGTCTTTCGGGATTAATTATTGGTTTTATTTTGTTTATTTGATGAAAATTAACAACAATACACACCATGGAAACATTTTTGTTTGATTTGTGTCGAGTGAGATTTTCACCTAGAACCCAAAGGTGGGGGTATTGGCACTTTTCATGGAAAAATGTGAAAAATTAAATTTTCTAAAAATGAAATAAATGCCTTCTATACACCTCAAACATTCACTCTAAAACAGAAGATTGTTGTTTTTCGCAATATTTTTCGAAATTTGGGCATTCTTAGTAACATTAACACTTGCGCTGAAGTATCTTTTATGCTCATTTCTTGTCTTTCGGGATTAAAACTGGCTTTTATTTTGTTTATTTGATGAAAATGAACAACTATACACACCATGGAAACAGTTTTGTTTGATTTGTGTCGAGTGAGATTTTCACCTAGAACCCAAAGGGGGGGGTATTGGCACTTTTCATGGAAAAATGTGAAAAATTAAATTTTCTAAAAATGAAATAAATGCCTTCTATACACCTCAAACATTCATTCTAAAACAGAAGATTATTGTTTTTCGCAATATTTTTAGAAATTTGGGCTCTCTTAGTAACATTAACACTTGCGCTGAAGCATCTTCTATGCTCATTTCTTGTCTTTCGGGATTAAAACTGGCTTTTATATTGTTTATTTGATGAAAATGAACAACAATACACACCATGGAAACATTTTTGTTTGATTTGTGTCGAGTGAGATTTTCACCTAGAACCCAAAGGGGGGTTATTGTCACTTTTCATGGAAAAATGTGAAAAATTAAAATTTCTAAAAATGAAATAAATGCCTTCTATACACCTAAACATTTACCTTAAAACTGAAGATTGTTGTTTTTCGCAATATTTTTAGAAATTTGGGCTCTTTTAGTTACATTAACACTTGCGCTGAAGCATCGTTTCTGCTCATTTCTTGTCTTTCGGGATTAATTATTGTTTTTATTTTGTTTATTTGATGAAAATTAACAACAATACACACCATGGAAACATTTTTGTTGGAGTTGAGTCGAGTGAAATTTTCACCTAAAACCCAAAGGGGGGGTATTGGCACTTTTCATGGAAAAATGTGAAAAATTAAATTTTCTAAAAATGAAATAAATGCATTCTATACACCTCAAACATTCACTCTAAAACTGAAGAATGTTGTTTTTCGCAATATTTTTAGAAATTTGGGCTCTCTTAGTAACATTAACACTTGCGCTGAAGCATCTTTTATGCTCATTTCTTGTCTTTCGGGATTAAAACTGGCTTTTATTTTGTTTATTTGATGAAAATGAACAACAATACACACCATGGAAACATTTTTGTTTGAATTGTGTTGAGTGAGATTTTCACCTAGAACCCAAAGGGGGGGGTATTGGCACTTTTCATGGAAAAATGTGAAAAATTAAATTTTCTAAAAATGAAATAAATGCCTTCTATACACCTCAAACATTCACTCTAAAACAGAAGATTGTTGTTTTTCGCAATATTTTTCGAAATTTGGGCATTCTTAGTAACATTAACACTTGCGCTGAAGTATCTTTTATGCTCATTTCTTGTCTTTCGGGATTAAAACTGGCTTTTATTTTGTTTATTTGATGAAAATGAACAACTATACACACCATGGAAACATTTTTGTTTGATTTGTGTCGAGTGAGATTTTCACCTAGAACCCAAAGGGGGGTTATTGTCGTTTTTCATGGAAAAATGTGAAAAATTAAATTTTCTAAAAATGAAATAAATGCCTTCTATACACCTAAACATTTACCTTAAAACTGAAGATTGTTGTTTTTCGCAATATTTTTAGAAATTTGGGCTCTTTTAGTTACATTAACACTTGCGCTGAAGCATCGTTTCTGCTCATTTCTTGTCTTTCGGGATTAATTATTGTTTTTATTTTGTTTATTTGATGAAAATTAACAACAATACACACCATGGAAACATTTTTGTTTGATTTGAGTCGAGTGAAATTTTCACCTAGAACCCAAAGGGGGGTATTGGCACTTTTCATGGAAAAATGTGAAAAATTAAATTTTCTAAAAATGAAATAAATGCATTCTATACACCTCAAACATTCACTCTAAAACTGAAGATTGTTGTTTTTTCGCAATATTTTTAGAAATTTGGGCTCTCTTAGTAACATTAACACTTGCGCTGAAGCATCTTTTATGCTCATTTCTTGTCTTTCGGGATTAAAACTGGCTTTTATTTTGTTTATTTGATGAAAATGAACAACAATACACACCATGGAAACATTTTTGTTTGAATTGTGTCGAGTGAGATTTTCAGCTAGAAACCTAAGGGGGGGATTGGCACTTTTCATGGAAAAATGTAAAAAATTAAATTTTCTAAAAATGAAATAAATGCCTTCCATACACCTCAAACATTCACTCTAAAAAAGAAGATTATTGTTTTTCGCAAATTTTTAGAAATTTGGGCTCTCTTAGTAACATTAACACTTGCGCTGAAGCATCTTCTATGCTCATTTCTTGTCTTTCGGGATTAATTATTTGTTTTATTTTGTTTATTTGATGAAAATTAACAACAATACACACCATGGAAACATTTTTGTTTGATTTGTGTCGAGTGAGATTTTCACCTAGAACCCAAAGGGGGGGTATTGGCACTTTTCATGGAAAAATGTGAAAAATTAAATTTTCTAAAAATGAAATAAATGCCTTCTATGCACCGCAAACATTCACTCTAAAACTGAAGATTGTTGTTTTTCGGAATATTTTTAGAAATTTGGGCTCTCTTAGTAACATTAACACTTGCGCTGAAGCATCTTTTATGCTCATTTCTTGTCTTTCGGGATTAAAACTGGCTTTTATTTTGTTTATTTGATGAAAATGAACAACAATACACACCATGGAAACATTTTTGTTTGAATTGTGTCGAGTGAGATTTTCAGCTAGAAACCAAAGGGGGGGGATTGGCACTTTTCATGGAAAAATGTAAAAAATTAAATTTTCTAAAAATGAAATAAACGCCTTCCATACACCTCAAACATTCACTCTAAAACAGAAGATTATTGTTTTTCGCAAATTTTTAGAAATTTGGGCTCTCTTAGTATCATTAACACTTGCGCTGAACCATCTTCTATGCTCATTTCTTGTCTTTCGGGATTAAAACTGGCTTTTATTTTGTTTATTTGATGAAAATGAACAACAATACACACCATGGAAACATTTTTGTTTGAATTGTGTCGAGTGAGATTTTCAGCTAGAAACCAAAGGGGGGAGATTGGCACTTTTCATGGAAAAATGTAAAAAATTAAATTTTCTAAAAATGAAATAAATGCCTTCCATACACCTCAAACATTCACTCTAAAACAGAAGATTATTGTTTTTCGCAAATTTGTAGAAATTTGGGCTCTCTTAGTAACATTAACACTTGCGCTGAAGCATCTTCTATGCTCATTTCTTGTCTTTCGGGATTAATTATTGGTTTTATTTTGTTTATTTGATGAAAATTAACAACAATACACACCATGGAAACATTTTAATTTGATTTGTGTCGAGTGAGATTTTCACCTAGAACCCAAAGGGGGGGGTATTGGCACTTTTCATGGAAAAATGTGAAAAATTAAATTTTCTAAAAATGAAATAAATGCCTTCCATACACCTCAAACATTCACTCTAAAACAGAAGATTGTTGTTTTTCGCAATATTTTTCGAAATTTGGGCTCTCTTAGTAACATTAACACTTGCGCTGAAGCATCTTTTATGCTCATTTCTTGTCTTTCGGGATTAAAACTGGCTTTTATTTTGTTTATTTGATGAAAATGAACAACTATACACACCATGGAAACAGTTTTGTTTGATTAGTGTCGAGTGAGATTTTCACCTAGAACCCAAAGGGTATAGTATTGGCACTTTTCATGGAAAAATGTGAAAAATTAAATTTTCTAAAAATGAAATAAATGCCTTCTAAACATCTCAAACATTCACTCTAAAACAGAAGATTGTTGTTTTTCGCAATATTTTTTGAAATTTGGTCTCTTTTAGTAACATAACGCTTGCGCTGAAGCATCTTTAATGCTCATTTCTTGTCTTTCGGGATTAAAACTGGCTTTTATTTTGTTTATTTGATGAAAATGAACAACAATACACACCATGGAAACATTTTTGTTTGAATTGTGTCGAGTGAGATTTTCAGCTAGAAACCAAAGGGGGGGGGATTGGCACTTTTCATGGAAAAATGTAAAAAATTAAATTTTCTAAAAATGAAATAAATGCCTTCCATACACCTCAAACATTCACTCTAAAACAGAAGATTATTGTTTTTCGCAAATTTTTAGAAATTTGGGCTCTCTTAGTAACATTAACACTTGCGCTGAAGCATGTTCTATGCTCATTTCTTGTCTTTCGGGATTAATTATTGGTTTTATTTTGTTTTTTTGATGAAAATTAACAACAATACACACCATGGAAACATTTTTGTTTGATTTGTGTCGAGTGAGATTTTCACCTAGAACCCAAAGGGGGGGGTATTGGCACTTTTCATGGAAAAATGTGGAAAATTAAATTTTCTAAAAATGAAATAAATGCCTTCTATACACCTCAAACATTCACTCTAAAACAGAAGATTGTTGTTTTTCGCAATATTTTTCGAAATTTGGGCATTCTTAGTAACATTAACACTTGCGCTGAAGTATCTTTTATGCTCATTTCTTGTCTTTCGGGATTAAAACTGGCTTTTATTTTGTTTATTTGATGAAAATGAACAACTATACACACCATGGAAACATTTTTGTTTGATTTGTGTCGAGTGAGATTTTCACCTAGAACCCAAAGGGGGGTTATTGTCGTTTTTCATGGAAAAATGTGAAAAATTAAATTTTCTAAAAATGAAATAAATGCCTTCTATACACCTAAACATTTACCTTAAAACTGAAGATTGTTGTTTTTCGCAATATTTTTAGAAATTTGGGCTCTTTTAGTTACATTAACACTTGCGCTGAAGCATCGTTTCTGCTCATTTCTTGTCTTTCGGGATTAATTATTGTTTTTATTTTGTTTATTTGATGAAAATTAACAACAATACACACCATGGAAACATTTTTGTTTGATTTGAGTCGAGTGAAATTTTCACCTAGAACCCAAAGGGGGGTATTGGCACTTTTCATGGAAAAATGTGAAAAATTAAATTTTCTAAAAATGAAATAAATGCCTTCTATGCACCGCAAACATTCACTCTAAAACTGAAGATTGTTGTTTTTCGCAATATTTTTAGAAATTTGGGCTCTCTTAGTAACATTAACACTTGCGCTGAAGCATCTTTTATGCTCATTTCTTGTCTTTCGGGATTAAAACTGGCTTTTATTTTGTTAATTTGATGAAAATGAACAACAATACACACCATGGAAACATTTTTGTTTGAATTGTGTCGAGTGAGATTTTCAGCTAGAAACCAAAGGGGGGGGATTGGCACTTTTCATGGAAAAATGTAAAAAATTAAATTTTCTAAAAATGAAATAAACGCCTTCCATACACCTCAAACATTCACTCTAAAACAGAAGATTATTGTTTTTCGCAAATTTTTAGAAATTTGGGCTCTCTTAGTATCATTAACACTTGCGCTGAAGCATCTTCTATGCTCATTTCTTGTCTTTCGGGATTAAAACTGGCTTTTATTTTGTTTATTTGATGAAAATGAACAACAATACACACCATGGAAACATTTTTGTTTGAATTGTGTCGAGTGAGATTTTCAGCTAGAAACCAAAGGGGGGGGATTGGCACTTTTCATGGAAAAATGTAAAAAATTAAATTTTCTAAAAATGAAATAAATGCCTTCCATACACCTCAAACATTCACTCTAAAACAGAAGATTATTGTTTTTCGCAAATTTGTAGAAATTTGGGCTCTCTTAGTAACATTAACACTTGCGCTGAAGCATCTTCTATGCTCATTTCTTGTCTTTCGCGATTAATTATTGGTTTTATTTTGTTTATTTGATGAAAATTAACAACAATACACACCATGGAAACATTTTTGTTTGATTTGTGTCGAGTGAGATTTTCACCTAGAACCCAAAGGGGGGGGTATTGGCACTTTTCATGGAAAAATGTGAAAAATTAAATTTTCTAAAAATGAAATAAATGCCTTCCATACACCTCAAACATTCACTCTAAAACAGAAGATTGTTGTTTTTCGCAATATTTTTCGAAATTTGGGCTCTCTTAGTAACATTAACACTTGCGCTGAAGCATCTTTTATGCTCATTTCTTGTCTTTCGGGATTAAAACTCGCTTTTATTTTGTTTATTTGATGAAAATGAACAACTATACACACCATGGAAACAGTTTTGTTTGATTAGTGTCGAGTGAGATTTTCACCTAGAACCCAAAGGGTATAGTATTGGCACTTTTCATGGAAAAATGTGAAAAATTAAATTTTCTAAAAATGAAATAAATGCCTTCTAAACATCTCAAACATTCACTCTAAAACAGAAGATTGTTGTTTTTCGCAATATTTTTTGAATTTTGGGCTCTTTTAGTTACATAACGCTTGCGCTGAAGCATCTTTAATGCTCATTTCTTGTCTTTCGGGATTAAAACTGGCTTTTATTTTGTTTATTTGATGAAAATGAACAACAATACACACCATGGAAACATTTTTGTTTGAATTGTGTCGAGTGAGATTTTCAGCTAGAAACCTAAGGGGGGGGGATTGGCACTTTTCATGGAAAAATGTAAAAAATTAAATTTTCTAAAAATGAAATAAATGCCTTCCATACACCTCAAACATTCACTCTAAAACAGAAGATTATTGTTTTTCGCAAATTTTTAGAAATTTGGGCTCTCTTAGTAACATTAACACTTGCGCTGAAGCATGTTCTATGCTCATTTCTTGTCTTTCGGGATTAATTATTGGTTTTATTTTGTTTTTTTGATGAAAATTAACAACAATACACACCATGGAAACATTTTTGTTTGATTTGTGTCGAGTGAGATTTTCACCTAGAACCCAAAGGGGGGGGTATTGGCACTTTTCATGGAAAAATGTGAAAAATTAAATTTTCTAAAAATGAAATAAATGCCTTCTAAACCCCTCAAACATTCACTCTAAAACAGAAGATTGTTGTTTTTCGCAATATATTTAGAAATTTGGGCTCTTTTAGTAACATTAACACCTGGGCTGAAGCATCTTTTATGATCATTTATTGTCTTTTAGGATTCATTCTGGGTTTTATTTTGTTTTTTTGATGAAAATGAACAACAATACACACCTTGGATACATTTTTGATTGATTTGTGTCGAGTGAGATTTTCACCTAGAACCCAAAGGGGGGGGTATTGGCACTTTTCAAGGAAAAATGTGAAAAATTAAATTTTCTAAAAATGAAATAAATGCCTTCTATACACCTCAAACATTCACTCTAAACTAGAAGATTATTGTTTTTCGCAATATTTTTAGAAATTTGGGCGCTCTTAGTAACATTAACACTTGCGATGAAGCATCTTCTATGCTCATTTCTTGTCTTTCGGGATTAAAACTGGCTTTTATATTGTTTATTTGATGAAAATGAACAACAATACACACCATGGAAACATTTTTGTTTGATTTGTGTCGAGTGAGATTTTCACCTAGAACCCAAAGGGGGGGGTATTGGCACTTTTCATGGAAAAATGTGAAAAATTAAATTTTCTAAAAATGAAATAAATGCCTTCTATACACCTCAAACATTCACTCTAAAACTGAAGATTGCTGTTTTTTGCAATATTTTTAGAAATTTGGGCTCTCTTAGTAACATTAACACTTGCGCTGAAGCATCTTTTATGCTCATTTCTTGTCTTTCGGGATTAAAACTGGCTTTTATTTTGTTTATTTGATGAAAATGAACAACAATACACACCATGGAAACATTTTTGTTTGAATTGTGTCGAGTGAGATTTTCAGCTTGAAACCAAAGGGGGGGGATTGGCACTTTTCATGGAAAAATGTAAAAAATTAAATTTTCTAAAAATGAAATAAATGCCTTCTATACACCTCAAACATTCACTCTAAAACAGAAGATTATTGTTTTTCGCAAATTTTTAGAAATTTGGGCTCTCTTAGTAACATTAACACTTGCGCTGAAGCATCTTCTAAGCTCATTTCTTGTCTTTCGGGATTAATTATTGGTTTTATTTTGTTTATTTGATGAAAATTAACAACAATACACACCATGGAAACATTTTTGTTTGATTTGTGTCGAGTGAGATTTTCACCTAGAACCCAAAGGGGGGGGTATTGGCACTTTTCATGGAAAAATGTGAAAAATTAAATTTTCTAAAAATGAAATAAATGCCTTCTATACACCTCAAACATTCACTCTAAAACAGAAGATTGTTGTTTTTCGCAATATTTTTCGAAATTTGGGCATTCTTAGTAACATTAACACTTGCGCTGAAGTATCTTTTATGCTCATTTCTTGTCTTTCGGGATTAAAACTGGCTTTTATTTTGTTTATTTGATGAAAATGAACAACTATACACACCATGGAAACAGTTTTGTTTGATTTGTGTCGAGTGAGATTTTCACCTAGAACCCAAAGGGGGGGGTATTGGCACTTTTCATGGAAAAATGTGAAAAATTAAATGTTCTAAAAATGAAATAAATGCCTTCTATACACCTCAAACATTCATTCTAAAACAGAAGATTATTGTTTTTCGCAATATTTTTAGAAATTTGGGCTCTCTTAGTAACATTAACACTTGCGCTGAAGCATCTTCTATGCTCATTTCTTGTCTTTCGGGATTAAAACTGGCTTTTATATTGTTTATTTGATGAAAATGAACAACAATACACACCATGGAAACATTTTTGTTTGATTTGTGTCGAGTGAGATTTTCACCTAGAACCCAAAGGGGGGGGTATTGGCACTTTTCATGGAAAAATGTGAAAAATTAAATGTTCTAAAAATGAAATAAATGCCTTCTATACACCTCAAACATTCATTCTAAAACAGAAGATTATTGTTTTTCGCAATATTTTTAGAAATTTGGGCTCTCTTAGTAACATTAACACTTGCGCTGAAGCATCTTCTATGCTCATTTCTTGTCTTTCGGGATTAAAACTGGCTTTTATATTGTTTATTTGATGAAAATGAAAACCAATACACACCATGGAAACATTTTTGTTTGATTTGAGTCGAGTGAAATTTTCACCTAGAACCCAAAGGGGGGGTATTGGCACTTTTCATGGAAAAATGTGAAAAATTAAATTTTCTAAAAATGAAATAAATGCATTCTATACACCTCAAATATTCACTCTAAAACTGAAGATTGTTGTTTTTCGCAATATTTTTAGAAATTTGGGCTCTCTTAGTAACATTAACACTTGCGCTGAAGCATCTTTTATGCTCATTTCTTGTCTTTCGGGATTAAAACTGGCTTTTATTTTGTTTATTTGAAGAAAATGAACAACAATACACACCATGGAAACATTTTTGTTTGAATTGTGTCGAGTGAGATTTTCAGCTAGAAACCAAAGGGGGGGGGATTGGCACTTTTCATGGAAAAATGTAAAAAATTAAATTTTCTAAAAATGAAATAAATGCCTTCCATACACCTCAAACATTCACTCTAAAACAGAAGATTATTGTTTTTCGCAAATTTTTAGAAATTTGGGCTCTCTTAGTAACATTAACACTTGCGCTGAAGCATCTTCTATGCTCATTTCTTGTTTTTCGGGATTAATTATTGGTTTTATTTTGTTTATTTGATGAAAATTAACAACAATAAACACCATGGAAACATTTTTGTTTGATTTGTGTCGAGGGAGATTTTCACCTAGAACCCAAATTGGGGGTATTGGCACTTTTCATGGAAAAATGTGAAAAATTAAATTTTCTAAAAATGAAATAAATGCCTTCTATACACCTCAAACATTCACTCTAAAACAGAAGATTGTTGTTTTTCGCAATATTTTTCGAAATTTGGGCATTCTTAGTAACATTAACACTTGCGCTGAAGTATCTTTTATGCTCATTTCTTGTCTTTCGGGATTAAAACTGGCTTTTATTTTGTTTATTTGATGAAAATGAACAACTATACACACCATGGAAACAGTTTTGTTTGATTTGTGTCGAGTGAGATTTTCACCTAGAACCCAAAGGGGGGGGGTATTGGCACTTTTCATGGAAAAATGTGAAAAATTAAATGTTCTAAAAATGAAATAAATGCATTCTATACACCTCAAACATTCATTCTAAAACAGAAGATTATTGTTTTTCGCAATATTTTTAGAAATTTGGGCTCTCTTAGTAACATTAACACTTGCGCTGAAGCATCTTCTATGCTCATTTCTTGTCTTTCGGGATTAATTATTGGTTTTATTTTGTTTATTTGATGAAAATTAACAACAATACACACCATGGAAACATTTTTGTTTGATTTGTGTCGAGTGAGATTTTCACCTAGAACCCAAAGGTGGGGTATTGGAACTTTTCATGGAAAAATGTGAAAAATTAAATTTTCTAAAAATGAAATAAATGCCTTCTATGCACCGCAAACATTCACTCTAAAACTGAAGATTGTTGTTTTTCGCAATATTTTTAGAAATTTGGGCTCTCTTAGTAACATTAACACTTGCGCTGAAGCATCTTTTATGCTCATTTCTTGTCTTTCGGGATTAAAACTGGCTTTTATTTTGTTTATTTGATGAAAATGAACAACAATACACACCATGGAAACATTTTTGTTTGAATTGTGTCGAGTGAGATTTTCAGCTAGAAACCAAAGGGGGGGGATTGGCACTTTTCATGGAAAAATGTAAAAAATTAAATTTTCTAAAAATGAAATAAATGCCTTCCATACACCTCAAACATTCACTCTAAAACAGAAGATTATTGTTTTTCGCAAATTTGTAGAAATTTGGGCTATCTTAGTAACATTAACACTTGCGCTGAAGCATCTTCTATGCTCATTTCTTGTCTTTCGGGATTAATTATTGGTTTTATTTTGTTTATTTGATGAAAATTAACAACAATACACACCATGGAAACATTTTTGTTTGATTTGTGTCGAGTGAGATTTTCACCTAGAACCCAAAGGGGGGGGTATTGGCACTTTTCATGGAAAAATGTGAAAAATTAAATTTTCTAAAAATGAAATAAATGCCTTCTATACACCTCAAACATTCACTCTAAAACTGAAGATTGTTGTTTTTCGCAATATTTTTAGAAATTTGGGCACTTTTAGTTACATTAACACTTGCGCTGAAGCATCGTTTCTGCTCATTTCTTGTCTTTCGGGATTAATTATTGTTTTTATTTTGTTTATTTGATGAAAATTAACAACAATACACACCATGGAAACATTTTTGTTTGATTTGAGTCGAGTGAAATTTTCACCTAGAACCCAAAGGGGGGGTATTGGCACTTTTCATGGAAAAATGTGAAAAATTAAATTTTCTAAAAATGAAATAAATGCATTCTATACACCTCAAACATTCACTCTAAAACTGAAGATTGTTGTTTTTCGCAATATTTTTAGAAATTTGGGCTCTCTTAGTAACATTAACACTTGCGCTGAAGCATCTTTTATGCTCATTTCTTGTCTTTCGGGATTAAAACTGGCTTTTATTTTGTTTATTTGATGAAAATGAACAACAATACACACCATGGAAACATTTTTGTTTGAATTGTGTCGAGTGAGATTTTCAGCTAGAAACCAAAGGGGGGGGGATTGGCACTTTTCATGGAAAAATGTAAAAAATTGAATTTTCTAAAAATGAAATAAATGCCTTCCATACACCTCAAACATTCACTCTAAAACAGAAGATTATTGTTTTTCGCAAATTTTTAGAAATTTGGGCTCTCTTAGTAACATTAACACTTGCGCTGAAGCATCTTCTATGCTCATTTCTTGTTTTTCGGGATTAATTATTGGTTTTATTTTGTTTATTTGATGAAAATTAACAACAATACACACCATGGAAACATTTTTGTTTGATTTGTGTCGAGTGAGATTTTCACCTAGAACCCAAAGGGGGGGGTATTGGCACTTTTCATGGAAAAATGTGAAAAATTAAATTTTCTAAAAATGAAATAAATGCCTTCTATACACCTCAAACATTCACTCTAAAACAGAAGATTGTTGTTTTTCGCAATATTTTTCGAAATTTGGGCATTCTTAGTAACATAAACACTTGCGCTGAAGTATCTTTTATGCTCATTTCTTGTCTTTCGGGATTAAAACTGGCTTTTATTTTGTTTATTTGATGAAAATGAACAACTATACACACCATGGAAACAGTTTTGTTTGATTTGTGTCGAGTGAGATTTTCACCTAGAACCCAAAGGGGGGGGGGTATTGGCACTTTTCATGGAAAAATGTGAAAAATTAAATGTTCTAAAAATGAAATAAATGCCTTTTATACACCTCAAACATTCATTCTAAAACAGAAGATTATTGTTTTTCGCAATATTTTTAGAAATTTGGGCTCTCTTAGTAACATTAACACTTGCGCTAAAGCATCTTCTATGCTCATTTCTTGTCTTTCGGGATTAAAACTGGCTTTTATATTGTTTATTTGATGAAAATGAACAACAATACACACCATGGAAACATTTTTGTTTGATTTGTGTCGAGTGAGATTTTCACCTAGAACCCAAAGGGGGGTTATTGTCACTTTTCATGGAAAAATGTGAAAAATTAAATTTTCTAAAAATGAAATAAATGCCTTCTATACACCTAAACATTTACCTTAAAACTGAAGATTGTTGTTTTTCGCAATATTTTTAGAAATTTGGGCTCTTTTAGTTACATTAACACTTGCGCTGAAGCATCGTTTCTGCTCATTTCTTGTCTTTCGGGATTAATTATTGTTTTTATTTTGTTTATTTGATGAAAATTAACAACAATACACACCATGGAAACATTTTTGTTTGATTTGAGTCGAGTGAAATTTTCACCTAGAACCCAAAGGGGGGGTATTGGCACTTTTCATGGAAAAATGTGAAAAATTAAATTTTCTAAAAATGAAATAAATGCATTCTATACACCTCAAACATTCACTCTAAAACTGAAGATTGTTGTTTTTCGCAATATTTTTAGAAATTTGGGCTCTCTTAGTAACATTAACACTTGCGCTAAAGCATCTTTTATGCTCATTTCTTGTCTTTCGGGATTAAAACTGGCTTTTATTTTGTTTATTTGATGAAAATGAACAACAATACACACCATGGAAACATTTTTGTTTGAATTGTGTCGAGTGAGATTTTCAGCTAGAAACCAAAGGGGGGGGGATTGGCACTTTTCATGGAAAAATGTAAAAAATTAAATTTTCTAAAAATGAAATAAATGCCTTCCATACACCTCAAACATTCACTCTAAAACAGAAGATTATTGTTTTTCGCAAATTTTTAGAAATTTGGGCTCTCTTAGTAACATTAACACTTGCGCTGAAGCATCTTCTATGCTCATTTCTTGTCTTTCGGGATTAATTATTGGTTTTATTTTGTTTATTTGATGAAAATTAACAACAATACACACCATGGAAACATTTTTGTTTGATTTGTGTCGAGTGAGATTTTCACCTAGAACCCAAAGGTGGGGTATTGGAACTTTTCATGGAAAAATGTGAAAAATTAAATTTTCTAAAAATGAAATAAATGCCTTCTATGCACCGCAAACATTCACTCTAAAACTGAAGATTGTTGTTTTTCGCAATATTTTTAGAAATTTGGGCTCTCTTAGTAACATTAACACTTGCGCTGAAGCATCTTTTATGCTCATTTCTTGTCTTTCGGGATTAAAACTGGCTTTTATTTTGTTTATTTGATGAAAATGAACAACAATACACACCATGGAAACATTTTTGTTTGAATTGTGTCGAGTGAGATTTTCAGCTAGAAACCAAAGGGGGGGGATTGGCACTTTTCATGGAAAAATGTAAAAAATTAAATTTTCTAAAAATGAAATAAATGCCTTCCATACACCTCAAACATTCACTCTAAAACAGAAGATTATTGTTTTTCGCAAATTTGTAGAAATTTGGGCTATCTTAGTAACATTAACACTTGCGCTGAAGCATCTTCTATGCTCATTTCTTGTCTTTCGGGATTAATTATTGGTTTTATTTTGTTTATTTGATGAAAATTAACACAAATACACACCATGGAAACATTTTTGTTTGATTTGTGTCGAGTGAGATTTTCACCTAGAACCCAAAGGGGGGGGTATTGGCACTTTTCATGGAAAAATGTGAAAAATTAAATTTTCTAAAAATGAAATAAATGCCTTCCATACACCTCAAACATTCACTCTAAAACAGAAGATTGTTGTTTTTCGCAATATTTTTCGAAATTTGGGCTCTCTTAGTAACATTAACACTTGCGCTGAAGCATCTTTTATGCTCATTTCTTGTCTTTCGGGATTAAAACTGGCTTTTATTTTGTTTATTTGATGAAAATGAACAACTATACACACCATGGAAACAGTTTTGTTTGATTAGTGTCGAGTGAGATTTTCACCTAGAACCCAAAGGGTATAGTATTGGCACTTTTCATGGAAAAATGTGAAAAATTAAATTTTCTAAAAATGAAATAAATGCCTTCTATACACCTCAAACATTCACTCTAAAACAGAAGATTATTGTTTTTCGCAAATTTTTAGAAATTTGAGCTCTCTTAGTAACATTAACACTTGCGCTGAAGCATCTTCTATGCTCATTTCTTGTCTTTCGGGATTAATTATTGGTTTTATTTTTTTTATTTGATGAAAATTAACAACAATACACACCATGGAAACATTTTTGTTTGATTTGTGTCGAGTGAGATTTTCACCTAGAACCCAAAGGGGGGGGTATTGGCACTTTTCATGGAAAAATGTGAAAAATTAAATTTTCTAAAAATGAAATAAATGCCTTCTATACACCTCAAACATTCACTCTAAAACAGAAGATTGTTGTTTTTCGCAATATTTTTCGAAATTTGGGCTCTCTTAGTAACATTAACACTTGCGCTGAAGCATCTTCTATGCTCATTTCTTGTCTTTCGGGATTAAAACTGGCTTTTATATTGTTTATTTGATGAAAATGAATAACAATACACACCATGGAAACATTTTTGTTTGATTTGTGTCGAGTGAGATTTTCACCTAGAACCCAAAGGGGGGGTATTGGCACTTTTCATGGAAAAATGTGAAAAATTAAATTTTCTAAAAATGAAATAAATGCCTTCTTTACACCTCAAACATTAACTCTAAAACTGAAGATTGTTGTTTTTCGCAATATTTTTAGACATTTGGGCTCTCTTAGTAACATTAACACTTGCGCTGAAGCATCTTTTATGCTCATTTCTTGTCTTTCGGGATTAAAACTGGCTTTTATTTTGTTTATTTGATGAAAATGAACAACAATACACACCATGGAAACATTTTTGTTTGAATTGTGTCGAGTGAGATTTTCAGCTTGAAACCAAAGGGGGGGGATTGGCACTTTTCATGGAAATATGTAAAAAATTAAATTTTCTAAAAATGAAATAAATGCCTTCTATACACCTCAAACATTCACTCTAAAACAGAAGATTGTTGTTTTTCGCAAATTTTTAGAAATTTGGGCTCTCTTAGTAACATTAACACTTGCGCTGAAGCATCTTCAATGCTCATTTCTTGTCTTTCGGGATTAATTATTGGTTTTATTTTGTTTATTTGATGAAAATTAACAACAATACACACCATGGAAACATTTTTGTTTGATTTGTGTCGAGTGAGATTTTCACCTAGAACCCAAAGGGGGGGGGGTATTGGCACTTTTCATGGAAAAATGTGAAAAATTAAATTTTCTAAAAATGAAATAAATGCCTTCTATATACCTCAAACATTCACTCTAAAACAGAAGATTGTTGTTTTTCGCAATATTTTTCGAAATTTGGGCATTCTTAGTAACATTAACACTTGCGCTGAAGTATCTTTTATGCTCATTTCTTGTCTTTCGGGATTAAAACTGGCTTTTATTTTGTTTATTTGATGAAAATGAACAACTACACACACCATGGAAACAGTTTTGTTTGATTTGTGTCGAGTGAGATTTTCACCTAGAACCCAAAGGGGGGGGTATTGGCACTTTTCATGGAAAAATGTGAAAAATTAAATATTCTAAAAATGAAATAAATGCCTTCTATACACCTCAAACATTCATTCTAAAACAGAAGATTATTGTTTTTCGCAATATTTTTAGAAATTTGGGCTCTCTTAATAACATTAACACTTGCGCTGAAGCATCTTCTATGCTCATTTCTTGTCTTTCGGGATTAAAACTGGCTTTTATATTGTTTATTTGATGAAAATGAACAACAATACACACCATGGAAACATTTTTGTTTGATTTGTGTCGAGTGAGATTTTCACCTTGAACCCAAAGGGGGGTTATTGTCACTTTTCATGGAAAAATGTGAAAAATTAAATTTTCTAAAATGAAATAAATGCCTTCTATACACCTAAACATTCACTCTAAAACAGAAGATTATTGTTTTTCGCAAATTTTTAGAAATTTGGCTCTCTTAGTAACATTAACACTTGCGCTGAAGCATGTTCTATGCTCATTTCTTGTCTTTCGGGATTAATTATTGGTTTTATTTTGTTTATTTGATGAAAATTAACAACAATACACACCATGGAAACATTTTTGTTTGATTTGTGTCGAGTGAGATTTTCACCTAGAACCCAAAGGGGGGGGTATTGGCACTTTTCATGGAAAAATGTGGAAAATTAAATTTTCTAAAAATGAAATAAATGCCTACTATACACCTCAAACATTCACTCTAAAACAGAAGATTGTTGTTTTTCGCAATATTTTTCGAAATTTGGGCATTCTTAGTAACATTAACACTTGCGCTGAAGTATCTTTTATGCTCATTTCTTGTCTTTCGGGATTAATAATTGGTTTTATTTTGTTTATTTGATGAAAATTAACAACAATAAACACCATGGAAACATTTTTGTTTGATTTGTGTCGAGTGAGATTTTCACCTAGAACCCAAAGGGGGGGGTATTGGCACTTTTCATGGAAAAATGTGAAAAATTAAATTTTCTAAAAATGAAATAAATGCCTTCTAAACACTTCAAACATTCACTCTAAAATAGAAGATTGTTGTTTTTCGCAATATATTTAGAAATTTGGGCTCTCTTAGTAACATTAACACTTGCGCTGAAGCATCTTCTATGCTCATTTCTTGTCTTTCGGGATTAAAACTGGCTTTTATTTTGTTTATTTGATGAAAATGAACAACAATACACACCATGGAAACATTTTTGTTTGATTTGTGTCGAGTGAGATTTTCACCTAGAACCCAAAGGGGGGGGTATTGGCACTTTTCATGGAAAAATGTGAAAAATTAAATTTTCTAAAAATGAAATAAATGCCTTCTATACACCTCAAACATTCACTCTAAAACTGAAGATTGTTGTTTTTTGCAATATTTTTAGAAATTTGGGCTCTCTTAGTAACATTAACACTTGCGCTGAAGCATCTTTTATGCTCATTTCTTGTCTTTCGGGATTAAAACTGGCTTTTATTTTGTTTATTTGATGAAAATGAACAACAATACACACCAGGGAAACATTTTTGTTTGAATTGTGTCAAGTGAGATTTTCAGCTTGAAACTAAAAGGGGGGGTATTGGCACTTTTCATGGAAAAATGTGAAAAATTAAATATTCTAAAAATGAAATAAATGCCTTCTATACACCTCAAACATTCATTCTAAAACAGAAGATTATTGTTTTTCGCAATATTTTTAGAAATTTGGGCTCTCTTAGTAACATTAACACTTGCGCTGAAGCATCTTCTATGCTCATTTCTTGTCTTTCGGGATTAAAACTGGCTTTTATATTGTTTATTTGATGAAAATGAACAACAATACACACCATGGAAACATTTTTGTTTGATTTGTGTCGAGTGAGATTTTCACCTTGAACCCAAAGGGGGGTTATTGTCACTTTTCATGGAAAAATGTGAAAAATTAAATTTTCTAAAAATGAAATAAATGCCTTCTATACACCTAAACATTTACCTTAAAACTGAAGATTGTTGTTTTTCTTAATATTTTTAGAAATTTGGGCTCTTTTAGTTACATTAACACTAGCGCTGAAGCATCGTTTCTGCTCATTTCTTGTCTTTCGGGTTTAATTATTGTTTTTATTTTGTTTATTTGATGAAAATTAACAACAATACACACCATGGAAACATTTTTGTTTGATTTGAGTCCAGTGAAATTTTCACCTAGAACCCAAAGGGGGGGTATTGGCACTTTTCATGGAAAAATGTGAAAAATTAAATTTTCTAAAAATGAAATAAATGCATTCTATACACCTCAAACATTCACTCTAAAACTGAAGTTTGTTGTTTTTCGCAATATTTTTAGAAATTTGGGCTCTCTAAGAAACATTAACACTTGCGCTGAAGCATCTTTTATGCTCATTTCTTGTCTTTCGGGATTAAAACTGGCTTTTATTTTGTTTATTTGATGAAAATGAACAACAATACACACCATGGAAACATTTTTGTTTGAATTGTGTCGAGTGAGATTTTCAGCTAGAAACCAAAGGGGGGGGGATTGGCACTTTTCATGGAAAAATGTAAAAAATTAAATTTTCTAAAAATGAAATAAATGCCTTCCATACACCTCAAACATTCACTCTAAAACAGAAGATTATTGTTTTTCGCAAATTTTTAGAAATTTGGGCTCTCTTAGTAACATTAACACTTGCGCTGAAGCATGTTCTATGCTCATTTCTTGTCTTTCGGGATTAATTATTGGTTTTATTTTGTTTATTTGATGAAAATTAACAACAATACACACCATGGAAACATTTTTGTTTGATTTGTGTCGAGTGAGATTTTCACCTAGAACCCAAAGGGGGGGGTATTGGCACTTTTCATGGAAAAATGTGGAAAATTAAATTTTCTAAAAATGAAATAAATGCCTACTATACACCTCAAACATTCACTCTAAAACATAAGATTGTTGTTTTTCGCAATATTTTTCGAAATTTGGGCATTCTTAGTAACATTAACACTTGCGCTGAAGTATCTTTTATGCTCATTTCTTGTCTTTCGGGATTAATAATTGGTTTTATTTTGTTTATTTGATGAAAATTAACAACAATAAACACCATGGAAACATTTTTGTTTGATTTGTGTCGAGTGAGATTTTCACCTAGAACCCAAAGGGGGGGGTATTGGCACTTTTCATGGAAAAATGTGAAAAATTAAATTTTCTAAAAATGAAATAAATGCCTTCTAAACACTTCAAACATTCACTCTAAAATAGAAGATTGTTGTTTTTCGCAATATATTTAGAAATTTGGGCTCTCTTAGTAACATTAACACTTGCGCTGAAGCATCTTCTTTGCTCATTTCTTGTCTTTCGGGATTAAAACTGGCTTTTATTTTGTTTATTTGATGAAAATGAACAACAATACACACCATGGAAACATTTTTGTTTGATTTGTGTCGAGTGAGATTTTCACCTAGAACCCAAAGGGGGGGGTATTGGCACTTTTCATGGAAAAATGTGAAAAATTAAATTTTCTAAAAATGAAATAAATGCCTTCTATACACCTCAAACATTCACTCTAAAACAGAAGATTGTTGTTTTTCGCAATATTTTTCGAAATTTGGGCATTCTTAGTAACATTAACACTTGCGCTGAAGTATCTTTTATGCTCATTTCTTGTCTTTCGGGATTAATAATTGGTTTTATTTTGTTTATTTGATGAAAATTAACAACAATAAACACCATGGAAACATTTTTGTTTGATTTGTGTCGAGTGAGATTTTCACCTAGAACCCAAAGGGGGGGGTATTGGCACTTTTCCTTGAAAAATGTGAAAAATTAAATTTTCTAAAAATGAAATAAATGCCTTCTAAACACTTCAAACATTCACTCTAAAATAGAAGATTGTTGTTTTTCGCAATATATTTAGAAATTTGGGCTCTCTTAGTAACATTAACACTTGCGCTGAAACATCTTCTATGCTCATTTCTTGTCTTTCGGGATTAAAACTGGCTTTTATTTTGTTTATTTGATGAAAATGAACAACAATACACACCATGGAAACATTTTTGTTTGATTTGTGTCGAGTGAGATTTTCACCTAGAACCCAAAGGGGGGGGTATTGGCACTTTTCATGGAAAAATGTGAAAAATTAAATTTTCTAAAAATGAAATAAATGCCTTCTATACACCTCAAACATTCACTCTAAAACTGAAGATTGTTGTTTTTTGCAATATTTTTAGAAATTTGGGCTCTCTTAGTAACATTAACACTTGCGCTGAAGCATCTTTTATGCTCATTTCTTGTCTTTCGGGATTAAAACTGGCTTTTATTTTGTTTATTTGATGAAAATGAACAACAATACACACCAGGGAAACATTTTTGTTTGAATTGTGTCGAGTGAGATTTTCAGCTTGAAACTAAAAGGGGGGGGATTGGCACTTTTCATGGAAAAATGTAAAAAATTAAATTTTCTAACAATGAAATAAATGCCTTCTATACACCTCAAACATTCACTCTAAAACAGAAGATTATTGTTTTTCGCAAATTTTTAGAAATTTGGGCTCTCTTAGTAACATTAACACTTGCGCTGAAGCATCTTCTATGCTCATTTCTTGTCTTTCGGGATTAATTATTGGTTTTATTTTGTTTATTTGATGAAAATTAACAACAATACACACCATGGAAACATTTTTGTTTGATTTGTGTCGAGTGAGATTTTCACCTAGAACCCAAAGGGGGGGGTATTGGCACTTTTCATGGAAAAATGTGAAAAATTAAATTTTCTAAAAATGAAATAAATGCCTTCTATACACCTCAAACATTCACTCTAAAACAGAAGATTGTTGTTTTTCGCAATATTTTTCGAAATTTGGGCATTCTTAGTAACATTAACACTTGCGCTGAAGTATCTTTTATGCTCATTTCTTGTCTTTCGGGATTAAAACTGGCTTTTATTTTGTTTATTTGATGAAAATGAACAACTATACACACCATGGAAACAGTTTTGTTTGATTTGTGTCGAGTGAGATTTTCACCTAGAACCCAAAGGGGGGGGTATTGGCACTTTTCATGGAAAAATGTGAAAAATTAAATGTTCTAAAAATGAAATAAATGCCTTCTATACACCTCAAACATTCATTCTAAAACAGAAGATTATTGTTTTTCGCAATATTTTTAGAAATTTGGGCTCTCTTAGTAACATAAACACTTGCGCTGAAGCATCTTCTATGCTCATTTCTTGTCTTTCGGGATTAAAACTGGCTTTTATATTGTTTATTTGATGAAAATGAACAACAATACACACTATGGAAACATTTTTGTTTGATTTGTGTCGAGTGAGATTTTCACCTAGAACCCAAAGGGGGGTTATTGTCGTTTTTCATGGAAAAATGTGAAAAATTAAATTTTCTAAAAATGAAATAAATGCCTTCTATACACCTAAACATTTACCTTAAAACTGAAGATTGTTGTTTTTCGCAATATTTTTAGAAATTTGGGCTCTTTTAGTTACATTAACACTTGCGCTGAAGCATCGTTTCTGCTCATTTCTTGTCTTTCGGGATTAATTATTGTTTTTATTTTGTTTATTTGATGAAAATTAACAACAATACACACCAGTGAAACATTTTTGTTTGATTTGAGTCGAGTGAAATTTTCACCTAGAACCCAAAGGGGGGGTATTGGCACTTTTCATGGAAAAATGTGAAAAATTAAATTTTCTAAAAATGAAATAAATGCATTCTATTCACCTCAAACATTCACTCTAAAACTGAATATTGTTGTTTTTCGCAATATTTTTAGAAATTTGGGCTCTCTTAGTAACATTAACACTTGCGCTGAAGCATCTTTTATGCTCATTTCTTGTCTTTCGGGATTAAAACTGGCTTTTATTTTGTTTATTTGATGAAAATGAACAACAATACACACCATGGAAACATTTTTGTTTGAATTGTGTCGAGTGAGATTTTCAGCTAGAAACCAAAGGGGGGGGGGATTGGCACTTTTCATGGAAAAATGTAAAAAATTAAATTTTCTAAAAATGAAATAAATGCCTTCCATACACCTCAAACATTCACTCTAAAAAAGAAGATTATTGTTTTTCGCAAATTTTTAGAAATTTGGGCTCTCTTAGTAACATTAACACTTGCGCTGAAGCGTCTTCTATGCTCATTTCTTGTCTTTCGGGATTAATTATTGGTTTTATTTTGTTTATTTGATGAAAATTAACAACAATACACACCATGGAAACATTTTTGTTTGATTTGTGTCGAGTGAGATTTTCACCTAGAACCCAAAGGGGGGGTATTGGCACTTTTCATGGAAAAATGTGAAACATTAAATTTTCTAAAAATGAAATAAATGCCTTCTATGCACCGCAAACATTCACTCTAAAACTGAAGATTGTTGTTTTTCGCAATATTTTTAGAAATTTGGGCTCTCTTAGTAACATTAACACTTGCGCTGAAGCATCTTTTATGCTCATTTCTTGTCTTTCGGGATTAAAACTGGCTTTTATTTTGTTTATTTGATGAAAATGAACAACAATACACACCATGGAAACATTTTTGTTTGAATTGTGTCGAGTGAGATTTTCAGCTAGAATCCAAAGGGGGGGGATTGGCACTTTTCATGGAAAAATGTGAAAAATTAAATTTTCTAAAAATGAAATAAATGCCTTCTAAATATCTCAAACATTCACTCTAAAACAGAAAATTGTTGTTTTTTCGCAATATTTTTTGAAATTTGGGCTCTTTTAGTAACATACCGCTTGCGCTGAAGCATCTTTAATGCTCATTTCTTGTCTTTCGGGATTAAAACTGGCTTTTATTTTGTTTATTTGATGAAAATGAACAACAATACACACCATGGAAACATTTTTGTTTGATTTGTGTCGAGTGAGATTTTCACCTAGAACCCAAAGGGGGGGGGTATTGGCACTTTCATGGAAAAATGTGAAAAATTAAATTTTCTAAAAATGAAATAAATGCCTTCTAAACCCCTCAAACATTCACTCTAAAACAGAAAATTGTTGTTTTTCGCAATATATTTAGAAATTTGGGCTCTTTTAGTAACATTAACACCTGGGCTGAAGCATCTTTTATGATCATTTATTGTCTTTTAGGATTCATTCTGGGTTTTATTTTGTTTTTTTGATGAAAATGAACAACAATACACACCTTGGATACATTTTTGATTGATTTGTGTCGAGTGAGATTTTCACCTAGAACCCAAAGGGGGGGGTATTGGCACTTTTCAAGGAAAAATGTGAAAAATTAAATTTTCTAAAAATGAAATAAATGCCTTCTATACACCTCAAACATTCACTCTAAACTAGAAGATTATTGTTTTTTCGCAATATTTTTAGAAATTTGGGCGCTCTTAGTAACATTAACACTTGCGATGAAGCATCTTCTATGCTCATTTCTTGTCTTTCGGGATTAAAACTGGCTTTTATATTGTTTATTTGATGAAAATGAACAACAATACACACCATGGAAACATTTTTGTTTGATTTGTGTCGAGTGAGATTTTCACCTAGAACCCAAAGGGGGGGGTATTGGCACTTTTCAAGGAAAAATGTGAAAAATTAAATTTTCTAAAAATGAAATAAATGCCTTCTATACACCTCAAACATTCACTCTAAAACAGAAGATTATTGTTTTTCGCAAATTTTTAGAAATTTGGGCTCTCTTAGTAACATTAACACTTGCGCTGAAGCATCTTCTAAGCTCATTTCTTGTCTTTCGGGATTAATTATTGGTTTTATTTTGTTTATTTGATGAAAATTAACAACAATACACACCATGGAAACATTTTTGTTTGATTTGTGTCGAGTGAGATTTTCACCTAGAACCCAAAGGTGGGGGTATTGGCACTTTTCATGGAAAAATGTGAAAAATTAAATTTTCTAAAAATGAAATAAATGCCTTCTATACACCTCAAACATTCACTCTAAAACAGAAGATTGTTGTTTTTCGCAATATTTTTCGAAATTTGGGCATTCTTAGTAACATTAACACTTGCGCTGAAGTATCTTTTATGCTCATTTCTTGTCTTTCGGGATTAAAACTGGCTTTTATTTTGTTTATTTGATGAAAATGAACAACTATACACACCATGGAAACAGTTTTGTTTGATTTGTGTCGAGTGAGATTTTCACCTAGAACCCAAAGGGGGGGGTATGGGCACTTTTCATGGAAAAATGTGAAAAATTAAATTTTCTAAAAATGAAATAAATGCCTTCTATACACCTCAAACATTCATTCTAAAACAGAAGATTATTGTTTTTTCGCAATATTTTTAGAAATTTGGGCTCTCTTAGTAACATTAACACTTGCGCTGAAGCATCTTCTATGCTCATTTCTTGTCTTTCGGGATTAAAACTGGCTTTTATATTGTTTATTTGATGAAAATGAACAACAATACACACCATGGAAACATTTTTGTTTGATTTGTGTCGAGTGAGATTTTCACCTAGAACCCAAAGGGGGGTTATTGTCACTTTTCATGGAAAAATGTGAAAAATTAAATTTTCTAAAAATGAAATAAATGCCTTCTATACACCTAAACATTTACCTTAAAACTGAAGATTGTTGTTTTTCGCAATATTTTTAGAAATTTGGGCTCTTTTAGTTACATTAACACTTGCGCTGAAGCATCTTTTATGCTCATTTCTTGTCTTTCGGGATTAAAACTGGCTTTTATTTTGTTTATTTGATGAAAATGAACAACAATACACACCATGGAAACATTTTTGTTTGAATTGTGTCGAGTGAGATTTTCAGCTTGAACCCAAAGGGGGGGTATTGGCACTTTTCATGGAAAAATGTGAAAAATTAAATTTTCTAAAAATGAAATAAATGCATTCTATACCCTCAAACATTCACTCTAAAACTGAAGATTGTTGTTTTTCGCAATATTTTTAGAAATTTGGGCTCTCTTAGTAACATTAACACTTGCGCTGAAGCATCTTTTATGCTCATTTCTTGTCTTTCGGGATTAAAACTGGCTTTTATTTTGTTTATTTGATGAAAATGAACAACAATACACACCATGGAAACATTTTTGTTTGAATTGTGTCGAGTGAGATTTTCAGCTAGAAACCAAAGGGGGGGGGGATTGGCACTTTTCATGGAAAAATGTAAAAAATTAAATTTTCTAAAAATGAAATAAATGCCTTCCATACACCTCAAACATTCACTCTAAAAAAGAAGATTATTGTTTTTCGCAATATTTTTAGAAATTTGGGCTCTTTTAGTTACATTAACACTTGCGCTGAAGCATCTTTTATGCTCATTTCTTGTCTTTCGGGATTAATTATTGTTTTTATTTTGTTTATTTGATGAAAATTAACAACAATACACACCAGTGAAACATTTTTGTTTGATTTGAGTCGAGTGAAATTTTCACCTAGAACCCAAAGGGGGGGGTATTGGCACTTTTCATGGAAAAATGTGAAAAATTAAATTTTCTAAAAATGAAATAAATGCATTCTATACACCTCAAACATTCACTCTAAAACTGAAGATTGTTGTTTTTCGCAATATTTTTAGAAATTTGGGCTCTCTTAGTAACATTAACACTTGCGCTGAAGCATCTTTTATGCTCATTTCTTGTCTTTCGGGATTAAAACTGGCTTTTATTTTGTTTATTTGATGAAAATGAACAACAATACACACCATGGAAACATTTTTGTTTGAATTGTGTCGAGTGAGATTTTCAGCTAGAAACCAAAGGGGGGGGGATTGGCACTTTTCATGGAAAAATGTAAAAAATTAAATTTTCTAAAAATGAAATAAATGCCTTCCATACACCTCAAACATTCACTCTAAAAAAGAAGATTATTGTTTTTCGCAAATTTTTAGAAATTTGGGCTCTCTTAGTAACATTAACACTTGCGCTGAAGCATCTTCTATGCTCATTTCTTGTCTTTCGGGATTAATTATTGGTTTTATTTTGTTTATTTGATGAAAATTAACAACAATACACACCATGGAAACATTTTTGTTTGATTTGTGTCGAGTGAGATTTTCACCTAGAACCCAAAGGGGGGGTATTGGCACTTTTCATGGAAAAATGTGAAAAATTAAATTTTCTAAAAATGAAATAAATGCCTTCTATGCACCGCAAACATTCACTCTAAAACTGAAGATTGTTGTTTTTCGCAATATTTTTAGAAATTTGGGCTCTCTTAGTAACATTAACACTTGCGCTGAAGCATCTTTTATGCTCATTTCTTGTCTTTCGGGATTAAAACTGGCTTTTATTTTGTTTATTTGATGAAAATGAACAACAATACACACCATGGAAACATTTTTGTTTGAATTGTGTCGAGTGAGATTTTCAGCTAGAATCCAAAGGGGGGGGATTGGCACTTTTCATGGAAAAATGTAAAAAATTAAATTTTCTAAAAATGAAATAAATGCCTTCCATACACCTCAAACATTCACTCTAAAACAGAAGATTGTTGTTTTTCGCAATACTTTTAGAAATTTGGGCTCTCTTAGTAACATTAACACTTGCGCTGAAGCATCTTTTATGCTCATTTCTTGTCTTTCGGGATTAAAACTGGCTTTTATTTTGTTTATTTGATGAAAATGAACAACTATACACACCATGGAAACAGTTTTGTTTGATTAGTGTCGAGTGAGATTTTCACCTAGAACCCAAAGGGTATAGTATTGGCACTTTTCATGGAAAAATGTGAAAAATTAAATTTTCAAAAAATGAAATAAATGCCTTCTATACACCTCAAACATTCACTCTAAAACAGAAGATTATTGTTTTTCGCAAATTTTTAGAAATTTGAGCTCTCTTAGTAACATTAACACTTGCGCTGAAGCATCTTCTATGCTCATTTCTTGTCTTTCGGGATTAATTATTGGGTTTATTTTGTTTATTTGATGAAAATTAACAACAATACACACCATGGAAACATTTTTGTTTGATTTGTTTCGAGTGAGATTTTCACCTAGAACCCAAAGGGGGGGTATTGGCACTTTTCATGGAAAAATGTGAAAAATTAAATTTTCTAAAAATGAAATAAATGCCTTCTAAACATCTCAAACATTCACTCTAAAACAGAAGATTGTTGTTTTTCGCAATATTTTTTGAAATTTGGGCTCTTTTAGTAACATACCGCTTGCGCTGAAGCATCTTTAATGCTCATTTCTTGTCTTTCGGGATTAAAACTGGCTTTTATTTTGTTTATTTGATGAAAATGAACAACAATACACACCATGGAAACATTTTTGTTTGAATTGTGTCGAGTGAGATTTTCAGCTAGAAACCAAAGGGGGGGGGATTGGCACTTTTCATGGAAAAATGTAAAAAATTAAATTTTCTAAAAATGAAATAAATGCCTTCCATACACCTCAAACATTCACTCTAAAACAGAAGATTATTGTTTTTCGCAAATTTTTAGAAATTTGGGCTCTCTTAGTAACATTAACACTTGCGCTGAAGCATGTTCTATGCTCATTTCTTGTCTTTCGGGATTAATTATTGGTTTTATTTTGTTTTTTTGATGAAAATTAACAACAATACACACCATGGAAACATTTTTGTTTGATTTGTGTCGAGTGAGATTTTCACCTAGAACCCAAAGGGGGGGGTATTGGCACTTTTCATGGAAAAATGTGGAAAATTAAATTTTCTAAAAATGAAATAAATGCCTTCTATACACCTCAAACATTCACTCTAAAACAGAAGATTGTTGTTTTTCGCAATATTTTTCGAAATTTGGGCATTCTTAGTAACATTAACACTTGCGCTGAAGTATCTTTTATGCTCATTTCTTGTCTTTCGGGATTAATAATTGGTTTTATTTTGTTTATTTGATGAAAATTAACAACAATACACACCATGGAAACATTTTTGTTTGATTTGTGTCGAGTGAGATTTTCACCTAGAACCCAAAGGGGGGGGTATTGGCACTTTCATGGAAAAATGTGAAAAATTAAATTTTCTAAAAATGAAATAAATGCCTTCTAAACCCCTCAAACATTCACTCTAAAACAGAAGATTGTTGTTTTTCGCAATATATTTAGAAATTTGGGCTCTTTTAGTAACATTAACACCTGGGCTGAAGCATCTTTTATGATCATTTATTGTCTTTTAGGATTCATTCTGGGTTTTATTTTGTTTTTTTGATGAAAATGAACAACAATACACACCTTGGATACATTTTTGATTGATTTGTGTCGAGTGAGATTTTCACCTAGAACCCAAAGGGGGGGGTATTGGCACTTTTCAAGGAAAAATGTGAAAAATTAAATTTTCTAAAAATGAAATAAATGCCTTCTATACACCTCAAACATTCACTCTAAACTAGAAGATTATTGTTTTTCGCAATATTTTTAGAAATTTGGGCGCTCTTAGTAACATTAACACTTGCGATGAAGCATCTTCTATTCTCATTTCTTGTCTTTCGGGATTAAAACTGGCTTTTATATTGTTTATTTGATGAAAATGAACAACAATACACACCATGGAAACATTTTTGTTTGATTTGTGTCGAGTGAGATTTTCACCTAGAACCCAAAGGGGGGGGGGGATTGGCACTTTTCATGGAAAAATGTAAAAAATTAAATTTTCTAAAAATGAAATAAATGCCTTCTATACACCTCAAACATTCACTCTAAAACAGAAGATTATTGTTTTTCGCAAATTTTTAGAAATTTGGGCTCTCTTAGTAACATTAACACTTGCGCTGAAGCATCTTCTAAGCTCATTTCTTGTCTTTCGGGATTAATTATTGGTTTTATTTTGTTTATTTGATGAAAATTAACAACAATACACACCATGGAAACATTTTTGTTTGATTTGTGTCGAGTGAGATTTTCACCTAGAACCCAAAGGTGGGGGTATTGGCACTTTTCATGGAAAAATGTGAAAAATTAAATTTTCTAAAAATGAAATAAATGCCTTCTATACACCTCAAACATTCACTCTAAAACAGAAGATTGTTGTTTTTCGCAATATTTTTCGAAATTTGGGCATTCTTAGTAACATTAACACTTGCGCTGAAGTATCTTTTATGCTCATTTCTTGTCTTTCGGGATTAAAACTGGCTTTTATTTTGTTTATTTGATGAAAATGAACAACTATACACACCATGGAAACAGTTTTGTTTGATTTGTGTCGAGTGAGATTTTCACCTAGAACCCAAAGGGGGGGGTATTGGCACTTTTAATGGAAAAATGTGAAAAATTAAATTTTCTAAAAATGAAATAAATGCCTTCTATACACCTCAAACATTCATTCTAAAACAGAAGATTATTGTTTTTCGCAATATTTTTAGAAATTTGGGCTCTCTTAGTAACATTAACACTTGCGCTGAAGCATCTTCTATGCTCATTTCTTGTCTTTCGGGATTAAAACTGGCTTTTATATTGTTTATTTGATGAAAATGAACAACAATACACACCATGGAAACATTTTTGTTTGATTTGTGTCGAGTGACATTTTCACCTAGAACCCAAAGGGGGGTTATTGTCACTTTTCATGGAAAAATGTGAAAAATTAAATTTTCTAAAAATGAAATAAATGCCTTCTATACACCTAAACATTTACCTTAAAACTGAAGATTGTTGTTTTTCGCAATATTTTTAGAAATTTGGGCTCTTTTAGTTACATTAACACTTGCGCTGAAGCATCGTTTCTGCTCATTTCTTGTCTTTCGGGATTAATTATTGTTTTTATTTTGTTTATTTGATGAAAATTAACAACAATACACACCATGGAAACATTTTTGTTTGAGTTGAGTCGAGTGAAATTTTCACCTAGAACCCAAAGGGGGGGTATTGGCACTTTTCATGGAAAAATGTGAAAAATTAAATTTTCTAAAAATGAAATAAATGCATTCTATACACCTCAAACATTCACTCTAAAACTGAAGATTGTTGTTTTTCGCAATATTTTTAGAAATTTGGGCTCTCTTAGTAACATTAACACTTGCGCTGAAGCATCTTTTATGCTCATTTCTTGTCTTTCGGGATTAAAACTGGCTTTTATTTTGTTTATTTGATGAAAATGAACAACAATACACACCATGGAAACATTTTTGTTTGAATTGTGTCGAGTGAGATTTTCAGCTAGAAACCAAAGGGGGGGGGATTGGCACTTTTCATGGAAAATGTAAAAAATTAAATTTTCTAAAAATGAAATAAATGCCTTCCAAACACCTCAAACATTCACTCTAAAACAGAAGATTATTGTTTTTCGCAAATTTTTAGAAATTTGGGCTCTCTTAGTAACATTAACACTTGCGCTGAAGCATCTTCTATGCTCATTTCTTGTCTTTCGGGATTAATTATTGGTTTTATTTTGTTTATTTGATGAAAATTAACAACAATACACACCATGGAAACATTTTTGTTTGATTTGTGTCGAGTGAGATTTTCACCTAGAACCCAAAGGTGGGGTATTGGCACTTTTCATGGAAAAATGTGAAAAATTAAATTTTCTAAAAATGAAATAAATGCCTTCTATGCACCGCAAACATTCACTCTAAAACTGAAGATTGTTGTTTTTCGCAATATTTTTAGAAATTTGGGCTCTCTTAGTAACATTAACACTTGCGCTGAAGCATCTTTTATGCTCATTTCTTGTCTTTCGGGATTAAAACTGGCTTTTATTTTGTTTATTTGATGAAAATGAACAACAATACACACCATGGAAACATTTTTGTTTGAATTGTGTCGAGTTAGATTTTCAGCTAGAAACCAAAGGGGATTGGCACTTTTCATGGAAAAATGTAAAAAATTAAATTTTCTAAAAATGAAATAAATGCCTTCCATACACCGCAAACATTCACTCTAAAACAGAAGATTATTGTTTTTCGCAAATTTGTAGAAATTTGGGCTCTCTTAGTAACATTAACACTTGCGCTGAAGCATCTTCTATGCTCATTTCTTGTCTTTCGGGATTAATTATTGGTTTTATTTTGTTTATTTGATGAAAATTAACAACAATACACACCATGGAAACATTTTTGTTTGATTTGTGTCGAGTGAGATTTTCACCTAGAACCCAAAGGTGGGGTATTGGCACTTTTCATGGAAAAATGTGAAAAATTAAATTTTCTAAAAATGAAATAAATGCCTTCCATACACCTCAAACATTCACTCTAAAACAGAAGATTATTGTTTTTCGCAATATTTTTAGAAATTTGGGCTCTCTTAGTAACATTAACACTTGCGCTGAAGCATCTTTTATGCTCATTTCTTGTCTTTCGGGATTAAAACTGGCTTTTATTTTGTTTATTTGATGAAAATGAACAACAATACACACCATGGAAACATTTTTGTTTGAATTGTGTCGAGTTAGATTTTCAGCTAGAAACCAAAGGGGGGGGATTGGCACTTTTCATGGAAAAATGTAAAAAATTAAATTTTCTAAAAATGAAATAAATGCCTTCCATACACCTCAAACATTCACTCTAAAACAGAAGATTATTGTTTTTCGCAAATTTGTAGAAATTTGGGCTCTCTTAGTAACATTAACACTTGCGCTGAAGCATCTTCTATGCTCATTTCTTGTCTTTCGGGATTAATTATTGGTTTTATTTTGTTTATTTGATGAAAATGAACAACAATACACACCATGGAAACATTTTTGTTTGAATTGTGTCGAGTTAGATTTTCAGCTAGAAACCAAAGGGGGGGGATTGGCACTTTTCATGGAAAAATGTAAAAAATTAAATTTTCTAAAAATGAAATAAATGCCTTCCATACACCTCAAACATTCACTCTAAAACAGAAGATTATTGTTTTTCGCAAATTTGTAGAAATTTGGGCTCTCTTAGTAACATTAACACTTGCGCTGAAGCATCTTCTATGCTCATTTCTTGTCTTTCGGGATTAATTATTGGTTTTATTTTGTTTATTTGATGAAAATTAACAACAATACACACCATGGAAACATTTTTGTTTGATTTGTGTCGAGTGAGATTTTCACCTAGAACCCAAAGGGGGGGGTATATGCACTTTTCATGGAAAAATGTGAAAAATTAAATTTTCTAAAAATGAAATAAATGCCTTCCATACACCTCAAACATTCACTCTAAAACAGAAGATTGTTGTTTTTCGCAATATTTTTAGAAATTTGGGCTCTCTTAGTAACATTAACACTTGCGCTGAAGCATCTTCTATGCTCATTTCTTGTCTTTCGGGATTAAAACTGGCTTTTATATTGTTTATTTGATGAAAATGAACAACAATACACACCATGGAAACATTTTTGTTTGATTTGTGTCGAGTGAGATTTTCACCTAGAACCCAAAGGGGGGTTATTGTAACTTTTCATGGAAATATGTGAAAAATTAAATTTTCTAAAAATGAAATAAATGCCTTCTATACACCTAAACATTTACCTTAAAACTGAAGTTTGTTGTTTTTCGCAATATTTTTAGAAATTTGGGCTCTTTTAGTTACATTAACACTTGCGCTGAAGCATCGTTTACGCTCATTTCTTGTCTTTCGGGATTAATTATTGTTTTTATTTTGTTTATTTGATGAAAATTAACAACAATACACACCATGGAAACATTTTTGTTTGATTTGAGTCGAGTGAAATTTTCACCTAGAACCAAAAGGGGGGGTATTGGCACTTTTCATGGAAAAATGTGAAAAATTAAATTTTCTAAAAATGAAATAAATGCATTCTATACACCTCAAACATTTACTCTAAAACTGAAGATTGTTGTTTTTCGCAATATTTTTAGAAATTTGGGCTCTCTTAGTAACATTAACACTTGCGCTGAAGCATCTTTTATGCTCATTTCTTGCTTTCAGGATTAATTCTGGGTTTTATTTTGTTTATTTGATGAAAATGAACAACAATACACACCATGGAAACATTTTTGTTTGAATTGGTTCAAGTGAGATTTTCACCTAGAACCCAAAGGGGGGGGTATTGGCACTTTTCATGGAAAAATGTGAAAAATTAAATTTTCTAAAAATGAAATAAATGCCTTCTAAACACCTCAAACATTCACTCTAAAACAGAAGATTGTTGTTTTTCGCAATATTTTTAGAAATTTGGGCTCTTTTAGTAACATTAACACCTGGGCTGAAGCATCTTTTATGATCATTTATTGTCTTTCAGGATTCATTCTGGGTTTTATTTTGTTTATTTGATGAAAATGAACAACAATACACACCTTGGATACATTTTTGTTTGATTTGTGTTGAGTGAGATTTTCACCTAGAACCCAAAGGGGGGGGTATTGGCACTTTTCATGGAAAAATGTGAAAAATTAAATTTTCTAAAAATGAAATAAATGCCTTCTAAACACCTCAAACATTCACTCTAAAACAGAAGATTGTTGTTTTTCGCAATATTTTTAGAAATTTGGGCTCTTTTAGTAACATTAACACCTGGGCTGAAGCATCTTTTATGCTCATTTCTTGTCTTTCAGGATTAATTCTGGGTTTTATTTTGTTTATTTGATGAAAATGAACAACAATACACACCATGGAAACATTTTTGTTTGATTTGTGTCGAGTGAGATTTTCACCGTTAACCCAAAGGGGGGGGTATTGGCACTTTTCATGGAAAAATGTGAAAAATTAAATTTTCTAAAAATGAAATAAATGCCTTCTAAACACCTCAAACATTAACTCTAAAACAGAAGATTGTTGTTTTTCGAAATATTTTTAGAAATTTGGGCTCTTTTAGTAACTTTATAACTTTCGCTGAAGCAACTTTTATGCTCATTTCTTGTCTTTCAGGATTAATTCTGGGTTTTATTTTGTTTATTTGATGAAAATGAACAACAATACACACCATGGAAACATTTTTGTTTGAACTGGTTCAAGTGAGATTTTCACCTAGAACCCAAAGGGGGGGGTATTGGCACTTTTATGGAAAAATGTGAAAAATTAAATATTCTAAAAATGAAATAAATGCCTTCTAAACACCTCAACATTCACTCTAAAACAGAAGATTGTGTTTTTTCGCAATATTTTTAGAAATTTGGGCTCTTTTAGTAACATTAACACCTGGGCTGAAGCATCTTTTATGCTCATTTCTTGTCTTTCAGGATTAATTCTGGGTTTTACATTGTTTATTTGATAAAAATGAACAACAATACACACCATGGAAACATTTTTGTTTGAATTGTGTCAAGGGAGATTTTCACCTAGAAGCCAAAGGGGGGGGTATTGGCACTTTTCATGGAAAAATGTGAAAAATTAAATTTTCTAAAAATGAAATAAATGCCTTATAAACACCTCAAACATTCACTCTAATACAGAAGATTGTTGTTTTTCGCCATATTTTAAGAAATTTGGGCTCTTTTAGCAACATTAACACCTGGGCTGATGCATCTTTTATGATCATTTATTGTCTTTCAGGATACATTCTGGGTTTTATTTTGTTTATTTGATGAAAATGAACAACAATACACACCTTGGATACATTTTTGTTTGATTTGTGTCGAGTGAGATTTTCACCTAGAACCCAAAGGGGGGGTATTGGCACTTTTCATGGAAAAATGTGAAAAATTAAATTTTCTAAAAATGAAATAAATGCCTTCTAAACACCTCAAACATTCACTCTAAAACAGAAGATTGTTGTTTTTCGCAATACTTTTAGAAATTTGGGCTCTCTTAGTAACATTAACACTTGCGCTGAAGCATCTTCTATGCTCATTTCTTGTCTTTCGGGATTAAAACTGGCTTTTATATTGTTTATTTGATGAAAATGAACAACAATACACACCATGGAAACATTTTTGTTTGATTTGTGTCGAGTGACATTTTCACCTAGAACCCAAAGGGGGGTTATTGTCACTTTTCATGGAAAAATGTGAAAAATTAAATTTTCTAAAAATGAAATAAATGCCTTCTATACACCTAAACATTTACCTTAAAACTGAAGATTGTTGTTTTTCGCAATATTTTTAGAAATTTGGGCTCTTTTAGTTACATTAACACTTGCGCTGAAGCATCGTTTCTGCTCATTTCTTGTCTTTCGGGATTAATTATTGTTTTTATTTTGTTTATTTGATGAAAATTAACAACAATACACACCATGGAAACATTTTTGTTTGAGTTGAGTCGAGTGAAATTTTCACCTAGAACCCAAAGGGGGGGTATTGGCACTTTTCATGGAAAAATGTGAATAATTAAATTTTCTAAAAATGAAATAAATGCATTCTATACACCTCAAACATTCACTCTAAAACTGAAGATTGTTGTTTTTTCGCAATATTTTTAGAAATTTGGGCTCTCTTAGTAACATTAACACTTGCGCTGAAGCATCTTTTATGCTCATTTCTTGTCTTTCGGGATTAAAACTGGCTTTTATTTTGTTTATTTGATAAAAATGAACAACAATACACACCATGGAAACATTTTTGTTTGAATTGTGTCAAGGGAGATTTTCACCTAGAAGCCAAAGGGGGGGGTATTGGCACTTTTCATGGAAAAATGTGAAAAATTAAATTTTCTAAAAATGAAGTAAATGCCTTATAAACACCTCAAACATTCACTCTAATACAGAAGATTGTTGTTTTTCGCCATATTTTAAGAAATTTGGGCTCTTTTAGCAACATTAACACCTGGGCTGATGCATCTTTTATGATCATTTATTGTCTTTCAGGATACATTCTGGGTTTTATTTTGTTTATTTGATGAAAATGAACAACAATACACACCTTGGATACATTTTTGTTTGATTTGTGTCGAGTGAGATTTTCACCTAGAACCCAAAGGGGGGGTATTGGCACTTTTCATGGAAAAATGTGAAAAATTAAATTTTCTAAAAATGAAATAAATGCCTTCTAAACACCTCAAACATTCACTCTAAAACAGAAGATTGTTGTTTTTCGCAATACTTTTAGAAATTTGGGCTCTCTTAGTAACATTAACACTTGCGCTGAAGCATCTTCTATGCTCATTTCTTGTCTTTCGGGATTAAAACTGGCTTTTATATTGTTTATTTGATGAAAATGAACAACAATACACACCATGGAAACATTTTTGTTTGATTTGTGTCGAGTGACATTTTCACCTAGAACCCAAAGGGGGGTTATTGTCACTTTTCATGGAAAAATGTGAAAAATTAAATTTTCTAAAAATGAAATAAATGCCTTCTATACACCTAAACATTTACCTTAAAACTGAAGATTGTTGTTTTTCGCAATATTTTTAGAAATTTGGGCTCTTTTAGTTACATTAACACTTGCGCTGAAGCATCGTTTCTGCTCATTTCTTGTCTTTCGGGATTAATTATTGTTTTTATTTTGTTTATTTGATGAAAATTAACAACAATACACACCATGGAAACATTTTTGTTTGAGTTGAGTCGAGTGAAATTTTCACCTAGAACCCAAAGGGGGGGTATTGGCACTTTTCATGGAAAAATGTGAAAAATTAAATTTTCTAAAAATGAAATAAATGCATTCTATACACCTCAAACATTCACTCTAAAACTGAAGATTGTTGTTTTTCGCAATATTTTTAGAAATTTGGGCTCTCTTAGTAACATTAACACTTGCGCTGAAGCATCTTTTATGCTCATTTCTTGTCTTTCGGGATTAAAACTGGCTTTTATTTTGTTTATTTGATGAAAATGAACAACAATACACACCATGGAAACATTTTTGTTTGAATTGTGTCGAGTGAGATTTTCAGCTAGAAACCAAAGGGGGGGGGATTGGCACTTTTCATGGAAAAATGTAAAAAATTAAATTTTCTAAAAATGAAATAAATGCCTTCCAAACACCTCAAACATTCACTCTAAAACAGAAGATTATTGTTTTTCGCAAATTTTTAGAAATTTGGGCTCTCTTAGTAACATTAACACTTGCGCTGAAGCATCTTCTATGCTCATTTCTTGTCTTTCGGGATTAATTATTGGTTTTATTTTGTTTATTTGATGAAAATTAACAACAATACACACCATGGAAACATTTTTGTTTGATTTGTGTCGAGTGAGATTTTCACCTAGAACCCAAAGGTGGGGTATTGGCACTTTTCATGGAAAAATGTGAAAAATTAAATTTTCTAAAAATGAAATAAATGCCTTCTATGCACCGCAAACATTCACTCTAAAACTGAAGATTGTTGTTTTTCGCAATATTTTTAGAAATTTGGGCTCTCTTAGTAACATTAACACTTGCGCTGAAGCATCTTTTATGCTCATTTCTTGTCTTTCGGGATTAAAACTGGCTTTTATTTTGTTTATTTGATGAAAATGAACAACAATACACACCATGGAAACATTTTTGTTTGAATTGTGTCGAGTTAGATTTTCAGCTAGAAACCAAAGGGGGGGGATTGGCACTTTTCATGGAAAAATGTAAAAAATTAAATTTTCTAAAAATGAAATAAATGCCTTCCATACACCTCAAACATTCACTCTAAAACAGAAGATTATTGTTTTTCGCAAATTTGTAGAAATTTGGGCTCTCTTAGTAACATTACCACTTGCGCTGAAGCATCTTCTATGCTCATTTCTTGTCTTTCGGGATTAATTATTGGTTTTATTTTGTTTATTTGATGAAAATTAACAACAATACACACCATGGAAACATTTTTGTTTGATTTGTGTCGAGTGAGATTTTCACCTAGAACCCAAAGGTGGGGTATTGGCACTTTTCATGGAAAAATGTGAAAAATTAAATTTTCTAAAAATGAAATAAATGCCTTCCATACACCTCAAACATTCACTCTAAAACAGAAGATTATTGTTTTTCGCAATATTTTTAGAAATTTGGGCTCTCTTAGTAACATTAACACTTGCGCTGAAGCATCTTTTATGCTCATTTCTTGTCTTTCGGGATTAAAACTGGCTTTTATTTTGTTTATTTGATGAAAATGAACAACAATACACACCATGGAAACATTTTTGTTTGAATTGTGTCGAGTTAGATTTTCAGCTAGAAACCAAAGGGGGGGGATTGGCACTTTTCATGGAAAAATGTAAAAAATTAAATTTTCTAAAAATGAAATAAATGCCTTCCATACACCTCAAACATTCACTCTAAAACAGAAGATTATTGTTTTTCGCAAATTTGTAGAAATTTGGGCTCTCTTAGTAACATTAACACTTGCGCTGAAGCATCTTCTATGCTCATTTCTTGTCTTTCGGGATTAATTATTGGTTTTATTTTGTTTATTTGATGAAAATGAACAACAATACACACCATGGAAACATTTTTGTTTGAATTGTGTCGAGTTAGATTTTCAGCTAGAAACCAAAGGGGGGGGATTGGCACTTTTCATGGAAAAATGTAAAAAATTAAATTTTCTAAAAATGAAATAAATGCCTTCCATACACCTCAAACATTCACTCTAAAACAGAAGATTATTGTTTTTCGCAAATTTGTAGAAATTTGGGCTCTCTTAGTAACATTAACACTTGCGCTGAAGCATCTTCTATGCTCATTTCTTGTCTTTCGGGATTAATTATTGGTTTTATTTTGTTTATTTGATGAAAATTAACAACAATACACACCATGGAAACATTTTTGTTTGATTTGTGTCGAGTGAGATTTTCACCTAGAACCCAAAGGGGGGGGTATTGGCACTTTTCATGGAAAAATGTGAAAAATTAAATTTTCTAAAAATGAAATAAATGCCTTCCATACACCTCAAACATTCACTCTAAAACAGAAGATTGTTGTTTTTCGCAATATTTTTAGAAATTTGGGCTCTCTTAGTAACATTAACACTTGCGCTGAAGCATCTTCTATGCTCATTTCTTGTCTTTCGGGATTAAAACTGGCTTTTATATTGTTTATTTGATGAAAATGAACAACAATACACACCATGGAAACATTTTTGTTTGATTTGTGTCGAGTGAGATTTTCACCTAGAACCCAAAGGGGGGTTATTGTAACTTTTCATGGAAATATGTGAAAAATTAAATTTTCTAAAAATGAAATAAATGCCTTCTATACACCTAAACATTTACCTTAAAACTGAAGTTTGTTGTTTTTCGCAATATTTTTAGAAATTTGGGCTCTTTTAGTTACATTAACACTTGCGCTGAAGCATCGTTTACGCTCATTTCTTGTCTTTCGGGATTAATTATTGTTTTTATTTTGTTTATTTGATGAAAATTAACAACAATACACACCATGGAAACATTTTTGTTTGATTTGAGTCGAGTGAAATTTTCACCTAGAACCAAAAGGGGGGGTATTGGCACTTTTCATGGAAAAATGTGAAAAATTAAATTTTCTAAAAATGAAATAAATGCATTCTATACACCTCAAACATTTACTCTAAAACTGAAGATTGTTGTTTTTCGCAATATTTTTAGAAATTTGGGCTCTCTTAGTAACATTAACACTTGCGCTGAAGCATCTTTTATGCTCATTTCTTGCTTTCAGGATTAATTCTGGGTTTTATTTTGTTTATTTGATGAAAATGAACAACAATACACACCATGGAAACATTTTTGTTTGAATTGGTTCAAGTGAGATTTTCACCTAGAACCCAAAGGGGGGGGTATTGGCACTTTTCATGGAAAAATGTGAAAAATTAAATTTTCTAAAAATGAAATAAATGCCTTCTAAACACCTCAAACATTCACTCTAAAACAGAAGATTGTTGTTTTTCGCAATATTTTTAGAAATTTGGGCTCTTTTAGTAACATTAACACCTGGGCTGAAGCATCTTTTATGCTCATTTCTTGTCTTTCAGGATTAATTCTGGGTTTTATTTTGTTTATTTGATGAAAATGAACAACAATACACACCATGGAAACATTTTTGTTTGATTTGTGTCGAGTGAGATTTTCACCGTTAACCCAAAGGGGGGGGTATTGGCACTTTTCATGGAAAAATGTGAAAAATTAAATTTTCTAAAAATGAAATAAATGCCTTCTAAACACCTCAAACATTAACTCTAAAACAGAAGATTGTTGTTTTTCGAAATATTTTTAGAAATTTGGGCTCTTTTAGTAACTTTATAACTTTCGCTGAAGCAACTTTTATGCTCATTTCTTGTCTTTCAGGATTAATTCTGGGTTTTATTTTGTTTATTTGATGAAAATGAACAACAATACACACCATGGAAACATTTTTGTTTGAACTGGTTCAAGTGAGATTTTCACCTAGAACCCAAAGGGGGGGGTATTGGCACTTTTATGGAAAAATGTGAAAAATTAAATATTCTAAAAATGAAATAAATGCCTTCTAAACACCTCAACATTCACTCTAAAACAGAAGATTGTGTTTTTTCGCAATATTTTTAGAAATTTGGGCTCTTTTAGTAACATTAACACCTGGGCTGAAGCATCTTTTATGCTCATTTCTTGTCTTTCAGGATTAATTCTGGGTTTTACATTGTTTATTTGATAAAAATGAACAACAATACACACCATGGAAACATTTTTGTTTGAATTGTGTCAAGGGAGATTTTCACCTAGAAGCCAAAGGGGGGGGGTATTGGCACTTTTCATGGAAAAATGTGAAAAATTAAATTTTCTAAAAATGAAATAAATGCCTTATAAACACCTCAAACATTCACTCTAATACAGAAGATTGTTGTTTTTCGCCATATTTTAAGAAATTTGGGCTCTTTTAGCAACATTAACACCTGGGCTGATGCATCTTTTATGATCATTTATTGTCTTTCAGGATACATTCTGGGTTTTATTTTGTTTATTTGATGAAAATGAACAACAATACACACCTTGGATACATTTTTGTTTGATTTGTGTCGAGTGAGATTTTCACCTAGAACCCAAAGGGGGGGTATTGGCACTTTTCATGGAAAAATGTGAAAAATTAAATTTTCTAAAAATGAAATAAATGCCTTCTAAACACCTCAAACATTCACTCTAAAACAGAAGATTGTTGTTTTTCGCAATACTTTTAGAAATTTGGGCTCTCTTAGTAACATTAACACTTGCGCTGAAGCATCTTCTATGCTCATTTCTTGTCTTTCGGGATTAAAACTGGCTTTTATATTGTTTATTTGATGAAAATGAACAACAATACACACCATGGAAACATTTTTGTTTGATTTGTGTCGAGTGACATTTTCACCTAGAACCCAAAGGGGGGTTATTGTCACTTTTCATGGAAAAATGTGAAAAATTAAATTTTCTAAAAATGAAATAAATGCCTTCCAAACACCTCAAACATTCACTCTAAAACAGAAGATTATTGTTTTTCGCAAATTTTTAGAAATTTGGGCTCTCTTAGTAACATTAACACTTGCGCTGAAGCATCTTCTATGCTCATTTCTTGTCTTTCGGGATTAATTATTGGTTTTATTTTGTTTATTTGATGAAAATTAACAACAATACACACCATGGAAACATTTTTGTTTGATTTGTGTCGAGTGAGATTTTCACCTAGAACCCAAAGGTGGGGTATTGGCACTTTTCATAGAAAAATGTGAAAAATTAAATTTTCTAAAAATGAAATAAATGCCTTCTATGCACCGCAAACATTCACTCTAAAACTGAAGATTGTTGTTTTTCGCAATATTTTTAGAAATTTGGGCTCTCTTAGTAACATTAACACTTGCGCTGAAGCATCTTTTATGCTCATTTCTTGTCTTTCGGGATTAAAACTGGCTTTTATTTTGTTTATTTGATGAAAATGAACAACAATACACACCATGGAAACATTTTTGTTTGAATTGTGTCGAGTTAGATTTTCAGCTAGAAACCAAAGGGGGGGGATTGGCACTTTTCATGGAAAAATGTAAAAAATTAAATTTTCTAAAAATGAAATAAATGCCTTCCATACACCTCAAACATTCACTCTAAAACAGAAGATTATTGTTTTTCGCAAATTTGTAGAAATTTGGGCTCTCTTAGTAACATTAACACTTGCGCTGAAGCATCTTCTATGCTCATTTCTTGTCTTTCGGGATTAAAACTGGCTTTTATTTTGTTTATTTGATGAAAATGAACAACTATACACACCATGGAAACAGTTTTGTTTGATTAGTGTCGAGTGAGATTTTCACCTAGAACCCTAAGGGTATAGTATTGGCACTTTTCATGGAAAAATGTGAAAAATTAAATTTTCTAAAAATGAAATAAATGCCTTCTATACACCTCAAACATTCACTCTAAAACAGAAGATTATTGTTTTTCGCAAATTTTTAGAAATTTGAGCTCTCTTAGTAACATTAACACTTGCGCTGAAGCATCTTCTATGCTCATTTCTTGTCTTTCGGGATTAATTATTGGTTTTATTTTGTTTATTTGATGAAAATTAACAACAATACACACCATGGAAACATTTTTGTTTGATTTGTGTCGAGTGAGATTTTCACCTAGAACCCAAAGGGGGGGGTATTGGCACTTTTCATGGAAAAATGTGAAAAATTAAATTTTCTAAAAATGAAATAAATGCCTTCTATACACCTCAAACATTCACTCTAAAACAGAAGATTGTTGTTTTTCGCAATATTTTTCGAAATTTGGGCATTCTTAGTAACATTTACACTTGCGCTGAAGTATCTTTTATGCTCATTTCTTGTCTTTCGGGATTAATTATTGGTTTTATTTTGTTTATTTGATGAAAATTAACAACAATACACACCATGGAAACATTTTTGTTTGATTTGTGTCGAGTGAGATTTTCACCTAGAACCCAAAGGGGGGGGTGTTGGCACTTTTCATGGAAAAATGTGAAAAATTAAATTTTCTAAAAATGAAATAAATGCCTTCTATACACCTCAAACATTCATTCTAAAACAGAAGATTATTGTTTTTCGCAATATTTTTAGAAATTTGGGCTCTCTTAGTAACATTAACACTTGCGCTGAAGCATCTTCTATGCTCATTTCTTGTCTTTCGGGATTAAAACTGGCTTTTATATTGTTTATTTGATGAAAATGAACAACAATACACACCATGGAAACATTTTTGTTTGATTTGTGTCGAGTGAGATTTTCACCTAGAACCCAAAGGGGGGTTATTGTAACTTTTCATGGAAATATGTGAAAAATTAAATTTTCTAAAAATGAAATAAATGCCTTCTATACACCTAAACATTTACCTTAAAACTGAAGTTTGTTGTTTTTCGCAATATTTTTAGAAATTTGGGCTCTTTTAGTTACATTAACACTTGCGCTGAAGCATCGTTTACGCTCATTTCTTGTCTTTCGGGATTAATTATTGTTTTTATTTTGTTTATTTGATGAAAATTAACAACAATACACACCATGGAAACATTTTTGTTTGATTTGAGTCGAGTGAAATTTTCACCTAGAACCAAAAGGGGGGGTATTGGCACTTTTCATGGAAAAATGTGAAAAATTAAATTTTCTAAAAATGAAATAAATGCATTCTATACACCTCAAACATTTACTCTAAAACTGAAGATTGTTGTTTTTCGCAATATTTTTAGAAATTTGGGCTCTCTTAGTAACATTAACACTTGCGCTGAAGCATCTTTTATGCTCATTTCTTGCTTTCAGGATTAATTCTGGGTTTTATTTTGTTTATTTGATGAAAATGAACAACAATACACACCATGGAAACATTTTTGTTTGAATTGGTTCAAGTGAGATTTTCACCTAGAACCCAAAGGGGGGGGTATTGGCACTTTTCATGGAAAAATGTGAAAAATTAAATTTTCTAAAAATGAAATAAATGCCTTCTAAACACCTCAAACATTCACTCTAAAACAGAAGATTGTTGTTTTTCGCAATATTTTTAGAAATTTGGGCTCTTTTAGTAACATTAACACCTGGGCTGAAGCATCTTTTATGATCATTTATTGTCTTTCAGGATTCATTCTGGGTTTTATTTTGTTTATTTGATGAAAATGAACAACAATACACACCTTGGATACATTTTTGTTTGATTTGTGTTGAGTGAGATTTTCACCTAGAACCCAAAGGGGGGGGTATTGGCACTTTTCATGGAAAAATGTGAAAAATTAAATTTTCTAAAAATGAAATAAATGCCTTCTAAACACCTCAAACATTCACTCTAAAACAGAAGATTGTTGTTTTTCGCAATATTTTTAGAAATTTGGGCTCTTTTAGTAACATTAACACCTGGGCTGAAGCATCTTTTATGCTCATTTCTTGTCTTTCAGGATTAATTCTGGGTTTTATTTTGTTTATTTGATGAAAATGAACAACAATACACACCATGGAAACATTTTTGTTTGATTTGTGTCGAGTGAGATTTTCACCGTTAACCCAAAGGGGGGGGTATTGGCACTTTTCATGGAAAAATGTGAAAAATTAAATTTTCTAAAAATGAAATAAATGCCTTCTAAACACCTCAAACATTAACTCTAAAACAGAAGATTGTTGTTTTTCGAAATATTTTTAGAAATTTGGGCTCTTTTAGTAACTTTATAACTTTCGCTGAAGCAACTTTTATGCTCATTTCTTGTCTTTCAGGATTAATTCTGGGTTTTATTTTGTTTATTTGATGAAAATGAACAACAATACACACCATGGAAACATTTTTGTTTGAACTGGTTCAAGTGAGATTTTCACCTTGAACCCAAAGGGGGGGGTATTGGCACTTTTCATGGAAAAATGTGAAAAATTAAATTTTCTAAAAATGAAATAAATGCCTTCTATACACCTAAACATTTACCTTAAAACTGAAGATTGTTGTTTTTCGCAATATTTTTAGAAATTTGGGCTCTTTTAGTTACATTAACACTTGCGCTGAAGCATCGTTTCTGCTCATTTCTTGTCTTTCGGGATTAATTATTGTTTTTATTTTGTTTATTTGATGAAAATTAACAACAATACACACCATGGAAACATTTTTGTTTGAGTTGAGTCGAGTGAAATTTTCACCTAGAACCCAAAGGGGGGGTATTGGCACTTTTCATGGAAAAATGTGAAAAATTAAATTTTCTAAAAATGAAATAAATGCATTCTATACACCTCAAACATTCACTCTAAAACTGAAGATTGTTGTTTTTCGCAATATTTTTAGAAATTTGGGCTCTCTTAGTAACATTAACACTTGCGCTGAAGCATCTTTTATGCTCATTTCTTGTCTTTCGGGATTAAAACTGGCTTTTATTTTGTTTATTTGATGAAAATGAACAACAATACACACCATGGAAACATTTTTGTTTGAATTGTGTCGAGTGAGATTTTCAGCTAGAAACCAAAGGGGGGGGATTGGCACTTTTCATGGAAAAATGTAAAAAATTAAATTTTCTAAAAATGAAATAAATGCCTTCCAAACACCTCAAACATTCACTCTAAAACAGAAGATTATTGTTTTTCGCAAATTTTTAGAAATTTGGGCTCTCTTAGTAACATTAACACTTGCGCTGAAGCATCTTCTATGCTCATTTCTTGTCTTTCGGGATTAATTATTGGTTTTATTTTGTTTATTTGATGAAAATTAACAACAATACACACCATGGAAAAATTTTTGTTTGATTTGTGTCGAGTGAGATTTTCACCTAGAACCCAAAGGTGGGGTATTGGCACTTTTCATGGAAAAATGTGAAAAATTAAATTTTCTAAAAATGAAATAAATGCCTTCTATGCACCGCAAACATTCACTCTAAAACTGAAGATTGTTGTTTTTCGCAATATTTTTAGAAATTTGGGCTCTCTTAGTAACATTAACACTTGCGCTGAAGCATCTTTTATGCTCATTTCTTGTCTTTCGGGATTAAAACTGGCTTTTATTTTGTTTATTTGATGAAAATGAACAACAATACACACCATGGAAACATTTTTGTTTGAATTGTGTCGAGTTAGATTTTCAGCTAGAAACCAAAGGGGGGGGATTGGCACTTTTCATGGAAAAATGTAAAAAATTAAATTTTCTAAAAATGAAATAAATGCCTTCCATACACCTCAAACATTCACTCTAAAACAGAAGATTATTGTTTTTCGCAAATTTGTAGAAATTTGGGCTCTCTTAGTAACATTAACACTTGCGCTGAAGCATCTTCTATGCTCATTTCTTGTCTTTCGGGATTAATTATTGGTTTTATTTTGTTTATTTGATGAAAATTAACAACAATACACACCATGGAAACATTTTTGTTTGATTTGTGTCGAGTGAGATTTTCACCTAGAACCCAAAGGGGGGTTATTGTAACTTTTCATGGAAATATGTGAAAAATTAAATTTTCTAAAAATGAAATAAATGCCTTCTATACACCTAATCATTTACCTTAAAACTGAAGTTTGTTGTTTTTCGCAATATTTTTAGAAATTTGGGCTCTTTTAGTTACATTAACACTTGCGCTGAAGCATCGTTTACGCTCATTTCTTGTCTTTCGGGATTAAATATTGTTTTTATTTTGTTTATTTGATGAAAATTAACAACAATACACACCATGGAAACATTTTTGTTTGATTTGAGTCGAGTGAAATTTTCACCTAGAACCAAAAGGGGGGGTATTGGCACTTTTCATGGAAAAATGTGAAAAATTAAATTTTCTAAAAATGAAATAAATGCATTCTATACACCTCAAACATTTACTCTAAAACTGAAGATTGTTGTTTTTCGCAATATTTTTAGAAATTTGGGCTCTCTTAGTAACATTAACACTTGCGCTGAAGCATCTTTTATGCTCATTTCTTGCTTTCAGGATTAATTCTGGGTTTTATTTTGTTTATTTGATGAAAATGAACAACAATACACACCATGGAAACATTTTTGTTTGAATTGGTTCAAGTGAGATTTTCACCTAGAACCCAAAGGGGGGGGTATTGGCACTTTTCATGGAAAAATGTGAAAAATTAAATTTTCTAAAAATGAAATAAATGCCTTCTATACACCTCAAACATTCACTCTAAAACAGAAGATTATTGTTTTTCGCAAATTTTTAGAAATTTGAGCTCTCTTAGTAACATTAACACTTGCGCTGAAGCATCTTCTATGCTCATTTCTTGTCTTTCGGGATTAATTATTGGTTTTATTTTGTTTATTTGATGAAAATTAACAACAATACACACCATGGAAACATTTTTGTTTGATTTGTGTCGAGTGAGATTTTCACCTAGAACCCAAAGGGGGGGGTATTGGCACTTTTCATGGAAAAATGTGAAAAATTAAATTTTCTAAAAATGAAATAAATGCCTTCTATACACCTCAAACATTCACTCTAAAACAGAAGATTGTTGTTTTTCGCAATATTTTTCGAAATTTGGGCATTCTTAGTAACATTTACACTTGCGCTGAAGTATCTTTTATGCTCATTTCTTGTCTTTCGGGATTAATTATTGGTTTTATTTTGTTTATTTGATGAAAATTAACAACAATACACACCATGGAAACATTTTTGTTTGATTTGTGTCGAGTGAGATTTTCACCTAGAACCCAAAGGGGGGGGGTGTTGGCACTTTTCATGGAAAAATGTGAAAAATTAAATTTTCTAAAAATGAAATAAATGCCTTCTATACACCTCAAACATTCATTCTAAAACAGAAGATTATTGTTTTTCGCAATATTTTTAGAAATTTGGGCTCTCTTAGTAACATTAACACTTGCGCTGAAGCATCTTCTATGCTCATTTCTTGTCTTTCGGGATTAAAACTGGCTTTTATATTGTTTATTTGATGAAAATGAACAACAATACACACCATGGAAACATTTTTGTTTGATTTGTGTCGAGTGAGATTTTCACCTAGAACCCAAAGGGGGGTTATTGTAACTTTTCATGGAAATATGTGAAAAATTAAATTTTCTAAAAATGAAATAAATGCCTTCTATACACCTAAACATTTACCTTAAAACTGAAGTTTGTTGTTTTTCGCAATATTTTTAGAAATTTGGGCTCTCTTAGTAACATTAACACTTGCGCTGAAGCATCTTTTATGCTCATTTCTTGCTTTCAGGATTAATTCTGGGTTTTATTTTGTTTATTTGATGAAAATGAACAACAATACACACCATGGAAACATTTTTGTTTGAATTGGTTCAAGTGAGATTTTCACCTAGAACCCAAAGGGGGGGGTATTGGCACTTTTCATGGAAAAATGTGAAAAATTAAATTTTCTAAAAATGAAATAAATGCCTTCTAAACACCTCAAACATTCACTCTAAAACAGAAGATTGTTGTTTTTCGCAATATTTTTAGAAATTTGGGCTCTTTTAGTAACATTAACACCTGGGCTGAAGCATCTTTTATGATCATTTATTGTCTTTCAGGATTCATTCTGGGTTTTATTTTGTTTATTTGATGAAAATGAACAACAATACACACCTTGGATACATTTTTGTTTGATTTGTGTTGAGTGAGATTTTCACCTAGAACCCAAAGGGGGGGGTATTGGCACTTTTCATGGAAAAATGTGAAAAATTAAATTTTCTAAAAATGAAATAAATGCCTTCTAAACACCTCAAACATTCACTCTAAAACAGAAGATTGTTGTTTTTCGCAATATTTTTAGAAATTTGGGCTCTTTTAGTAACATTAACACCTGGGCTGAAGCATCTTTTATGCTCATTTCTTGTCTTTCAGGATTAATTCTGGGTTTTATTTTGTTTATTTGATGAAAATGAACAACAATACACACCATGGAAACATTTTTGTTTGATTTGTGTCGAGTGAGATTTTCACCGTTAACCCAAAGGGGGGGGTATTGGCACTTTTCATGGAAAAATGTGAAAAATTAAATTTTCTAAAAATGAAATAAATGCCTTCTAAACACCTCAAACATTAACTCTAAAACAGAAGATTGTTGTTTTTCGAAATATTTTTAGAAATTTGGGCTCTTTTAGTAACTTTATAACTTTCGCTGAAGCAACTTTTATGCTCATTTCTTGTCTTTCAGGATTAATTCTGGGTTTTATTTTGTTTATTTGATGAAAATGAACAACAATACACACCATGGAAACATTTTTGTTTGAACTGGTTCAAGTGAGATTTTCACCTTGAACCCAAAGGGGGGGGTATTGGCACTTTTCATGGAAAAATGTGAAAAATTAAATTTTCTAAAAATGAAATAAATGCCTTCTATACACCTAAACATTTACCTTAAAACTGAAGATTGTTGTTTTTCGCAATATTTTTAGAAATTTGGGCTCTTTTAGTTACATTAACACTTGCGCTGAAGCATCGTTTCTGCTCATTTCTTGTCTTTCGGGATTAATTATTGTTTTTATTTTGTTTATTTGATGAAAATTAACAACAATACACACCATGGAAACATTTTTGTTTGAGTTGAGTCGAGTGAAATTTTCACCTAGAACCCAAAGGGGGGGTATTGGCACTTTTCATGGAAAAATGTGAAAAATTAAATTTTCTAAAAATGAAATAAATGCATTCTATACACCTCAAACATTCACTCTAAAACTGAAGATTGTTGTTTTTCGCAATATTTTTAGAAATTTGGGCTCTCTTAGTAACATTAACACTTGCGCTGAAGCATCTTTTATGCTCATTTCTTGTCTTTCGGGATTAAAACTGGCTTTTATTTTGTTTATTTGATGAAAATGAACAACAATACACACCATGGAAACATTTTTGTTTGAATTGTGTCGAGTGAGATTTTCAGCTAGAAACCAAAGGGGGGGGATTGGCACTTTTCATGGAAAAATGTAAAAAATTAAATTTTCTAAAAATGAAATAAATGCCTTCCAAACACCTCAAACATTCACTCTAAAACAGAAGATTATTGTTTTTCGCAAATTTTTAGAAATTTGGGCTCTCTTAGTAACATTAACACTTGCGCTGAAGCATCTTCTATGCTCATTTCTTGTCTTTCGGGATTAATTATTGGTTTTATTTTGTTTATTTGATGAAAATTAACAACAATACACACCATGGAAACATTTTTGTTTGATTTGTGTCGAGTGAGATTTTCACCTAGAACCCAAAGGTGGGGTATTGGCACTTTTCATGGAAAAATGTGAAAAATTAAATTTTCTAAAAATGAAATAAATGCCTTCTATGCACCGCAAACATTCACTCTAAAACTGAAGATTGTTGTTTTTCGCAATATTTTTAGAAATTTGGGCTCTCTTAGTAACATTAACACTTGCGCTGAAGCATCTTTTATGCTCATTTCTTGTCTTTCGGGATTAAAACTGGCTTTTATTTTGTTTATTTGATGAAAATGAACAACAATACACACCATGGAAACATTTTTGTTTGAATTGTGTCGAGTTAGATTTTCAGCTAGAAACCAAAGGGGGGGGATTGGCACTTTTCATGGAAAAATGTAAAAAATTAAATTTTCTAAAAATGAAATAAATGCCTTCCATACACCTCAAACATTCACTCTAAAACAGAAGATTATTGTTTTTCGCAAATTTGTAGAAATTTGGGCTCTCTTAGTAACATTAACACTTGCGCTGAAGCATCTTCTATGCTCATTTCTTGTCTTTCGGGATTAATTATTGGTTTTATTTTGTTTATTTGATGAAAATTAACAACAATACACACCATGGAAACATTTTTGTTTGATTTGTGTCGAGTGAGATTTTCACCTAGAACCCAAAGGGGGGTTATTGTAACTTTTCATGGAAATATGTGAAAAATTAAATTTTCTAAAAATGAAATAAATGCCTTCTATACACCTAAACATTTACCTTAAAACTGAAGTTTGTTGTTTTTCGCAATATTTTTAGAAATTTGGGCTCTTTTAGTTACATTAACACTTGCGCTGAAGCATCGTTTACGCTCATTTCTTGTCTTTCGGGATTAAATATTGTTTTTATTTTGTTTATTTGATGAAAATTAACAACAATACACACCATGGAAACATTTTTGTTTGATTTGAGTCGAGTGAAATTTTCACCTAGAACCAAAAGGGGGGGTATTGGCACTTTTCATGGAAAAATGTGAAAAATTAAATTTTCTAAAAATGAAATAAATGCATTCTATACACCTCAAACATTTACTCTAAAACTGAAGATTGTTGTTTTTCGCAATATTTTTAGAAATTTGGGCTCTCTTAGTAACATTAACACTTGCGCTGAAGCATCTTTTATGCTCATTTCTTGCTTTCAGGATTAATTCTGGGTTTTATTTTGTTTATTTGATGAAAATGAACAACAATACACACCATGGAAACATTTTTGTTTGAATTGGTTCAAGTGAGATTTTCACCTAGAACCCAAAGGGGGGGGTATTGGCACTTTTCATGGAAAAATGTGAAAAATTAAATTTTCTAAAAATGAAATAAATGCCTTCTAAACACCTCAAACATTCACTCTAAAACAGAAGATTGTTGTTTTTCGCAATATTTTTAGAAATTTGGGCTCTTTTAGTAACATTAACACCTGGGCTGAAGCATCTTTTATGATCATTTATTGTCTTTCAGGATTCATTCTGGGTTTTATTTTGTTTATTTGATGAAAATGAACAACAATACACACCTTGGATACATTTTTGTTTGATTTGTGTTGAGTGAGATTTTCACCTAGAACCCAAAGGGGGGGGTATTGGCACTTTTCATGGAAAAATGTGAAAAATTAAATTTTCTAAAAATGAAATAAATGCCTTCTAAACACCTCAAACATTCACTCTAAAACAGAAGATTGTTGTTTTTCGCAATATTTTTAGAAATTTGGGCTCTTTTAGTAACATTAACACCTGGGCTGAAGCATCTTTTATGCTCATTTCTTGTCTTTCGGGATTAATTCTGGGTTTTATTTTGTTTATTTGATGAAAATGAACAACAATACACACCATGGAAACATTTTTGTTTGATTTGTGTCGAGTGAGATTTTCACCGTTAACCCAAAGGGGGGGGTATTGGCACTTTTCATGGAAAAATGTGAAAAATTAAATTTTCTAAAAATGAAATAAATGCCTTCTAAACACCTCAAACATTCACTCTAAAACAGAAGATTGTTGTTTTTCGCAATATTTTTAGAAATTTGGGCTCTTTTAGTAACATTAACACCTGGGCTGAAGCATCTTTTATGCTCATTTCTTGTCTTTCAGGATTAATTCTGGGTTTTATTTTGTTTATTTGATGAAAATGAACAACAATACACACCATGGAAACATTTTTGTTTGATTTGTGTCGAGTGAGATTTTCACCGTTAACCCAAAGGGGGGGGTATTGGCACTTTTCATGGAAAAATGTGAAAAATTAAATTTTCTAAAAATGAAATAAATGCCTTCTAAACACCTCAAACATTAACTCTAAAACAGAAGATTGTTGTTTTTCGAAATATTTTTAGAAATTTGGGCTCTTTTAGTAACTTTATAACTTTCGCTGAAGCAACTTTTATGCTCATTTCTTGTCTTTCAGGATTAATTCTGGGTTTTACATTGTTTATTTGATAAAAATGAACAACAATACACACCATGGAAACATTTTTGTTTGAATTGTGTCAAGGGAGATTTTCACCTAGAAGCCAAAGGGGGGGGTATTGGCACTTTTCATGGAAAAATGTGAAAAATTAAATTTTCTAAAAATGAAATAAATGCCTTATAAACACCTCAAACATTCACTCTAATACAGAAGATTGTTGTTTTTCGCCATATTTTAAGAAATTTGGGCTCTTTTAGCAACATTAACACCTGGGCTGATGCATCTTTTATGATCATTTATTGTCTTTCAGGATACATTCTGGGTTTTATTTTGTTTATTTGATGAAAATGAACAACAATACACACCTTGGATACATTTTTGTTTGATTTGTGTCGAGTGAGATTTTCACCTAGAACCCAAAGGGGGGGTATTGGCACTTTTCATGGAAAAATGTGAAAAATTAAATTTTCTAAAAATGAAATAAATGCCTTCTAAACACCTCAAACATTCACTCTAAAACAGAAGATTGTTGTTTTTCGCAATACTTTTAGAAATTTGGGCTCTCTTAGTAACATTAACACTTGCGCTGAAGCATCTTCTATGCTCATTTCTTGTCTTTCGGGATTAAAACTGGCTTTTATATTGTTTATTTGATGAAAATGAACAACAATACACACCATGGAAACATTTTTGTTTGATTTGTGTCGAGTGACATTTTCACCTAGAACCCAAAGGGGGGTTATTGTCACTTTTCATGGAAAAATGTGAAAAATTAAATTTTCTAAAAATGAAATAAATGCCTTCTATACACTAAACATTTACCTTAAAACTGAAGATTGTTGTTTTTCGCAATATTTTTAGAAATTTGGGCTCTTTTAGTTACATTAACACTTGCGCTGAAGCATCGTTTCTGCTCATTTCTTGTCTTTCGGGATTAATTATTGTTTTTATTTTGTTTATTTGATGAAAATTAACAACAATACACACCATGGAAACATTTTTGTTTGAGTTGAGTCGAGTGAAATTTTCACCTAGAACCCAAAGGGGGGGTATTGGCACTTTTCATGGAAAAATGTGAAAAATTAAATTTTCTAAAAATGAAATAAATGCATTCTATACACCTCAAACATTCACTCTAAAACTGAAGATTGTTGTTTTTCGCAATATTTTTAGAAATTTGGGCTCTCTTAGTAACATTAACACTTGCGCTGAAGCATCTTTTATGCTCATTTCTTGTCTTTCGGGATTAAAACTGGCTTTTATTTTGTTTATTTGATGAAAATGAACAACAATACACACCATGGAAACATTTTTGTTTGAATTGTGTCGAGTGAGATTTTCAGCTAGAAACCAAAGGGGGGGGGATTGGCACTTTTCATGGAAAAATGTAAAAAATTAAATTTTCTAAAAATGAAATAAATGCCTTCCAAACACCTCAAACATTCACTCTAAAACAGAAGATTATTGTTTTTCGCAAATTTTTAGAAATTTGGGCTCTCTTAGTAACATTAACACTTGCGCTGAAGCATCTTCTATGCTCATTTCTTGTCTTTCGGGATTAATTATTGGTTTTATTTTGTTTATTTGATGAAAATTAACAACAATACACACCATGGAAACATTTTTGTTTGATTTGTGTCGAGTGAGATTTTCACCTAGAACCCAAAGGTGGGGTATTGGCACTTTTCATGGAAAAATGTGAAAAATTAAATTTTCTAAAAATGAAATAAATGCCTTCTATGCACCGCAAACATTCACTCTAAAACTGAAGATTGTTGTTTTTCGCAATATTTTTAGAAATTTGGGCTCTCTTAGTAACATTAACACTTGCGCTGAAGCATCTTTTATGCTCATTTCTTGTCTTTCGGGATTAAAACTGGCTTTTATTTTGTTTATTTGATGAAAATGAACAACAATACACACCATGGAAACATTTTTGTTTGAATTGTGTCGAGTTAGATTTTCAGCTAGAAACCAAAGGGGGGGGATTGGCACTTTTCATGGAAAAATTTTAAAAAATTAAATTTTCTAAAAATGAAATAAATGCCTTCCATACACCTCAAACATTCACTCTAAAACAGAAGATTATTGTTTTTCGCAAATTTGTAGAAATTTGGGCTCTCTTAGTAACATTAACACTTGCGCTGAAGCATCTTCTATGCTCATTTCTTGTCTTTCGGGATTAATTATTGGTTTTATTTTGTTTATTTGATGAAAATTAACAACAATACATACCATGGAAACATTTTTGTTTGATTTGTGTCGAGTGAGATTTTCACCTAGAACCCAAAGGGGGGGGTATATGCACTTTTCATGGAAAAATGTGAAAAATTAAATTTTCTAAAAATGAAATAAATGCCTTCCATACACCTCAAACATTCACTCTAAAACAGAAGATTGTTGTTTTTCGCAATACTTTTAGAAATTTGGGCTCTCTTAGTAACATTAACACTTGCGCTGAAGCATCTTTTATGCTCATTTCTTGTCTTTCGGGATTAAAACTGGCTTTTATTTTGTTTATTTGATGAAAATGAACAACTATACACACCATGGAAACAGTTTTGTTTGATTAGTGTCGAGTGAGATTTTCACCTAGAACCCTAAGGGTATAGTATTGGCACTTTTCATGGAAAAATGTGAAAAATTAAATTTTCTAAAAATGAAATAAATGCCTTCTATACACCTCAAACATTCACTCTAAAACAGAAGATTATTGTTTTTCGCAAATTTTTAGAAATTTGAGCTCTCTTAGTAACATTAACACTTGCGCTGAAGCATCTTCTATGCTCATTTCTTGTCTTTCGGGATTAATTATTGGTTTTATTTTGTTTATTTGATGAAAATTAACAACAATACACACCATGGAAACATTTTTGTTTGATTTGTGTCGAGTGAGATTTTCACCTAGAACCCAAAGGGGGGGGTATTGGCACTTTTCATGGAAAAATGTGAAAAATTAAATTTTCTAAAAATGAAATAAATGCCTTCTATACACCTCAAACATTCACTCTAAAACAGAAGATTGTTGTTTTTCGCAATATTTTTCGAAATTTGGGCATTCTTAGTAACATTAACACTTGCGCTGAAGTATCTTTTATGCTCATTTCTTGTCTTTCGGGATTAAAACTGGCTTTTATTTTGTTTATTTGATGAAAATGAACAACTATACACACCATGGAAACATTTTTGTTTGATTTGTGTAGAGTGAGATTTTCACCTAGAACCCTAAGGGGGGGGTGTTGGCACTTTTCATGGAAAAATGTGAAAAATTAAATTTTCTAAAAATGAAATAAATGCCTTCTATACACCTCAAACATTCATTCTAAAACAGAAGATTATTGTTTTTCGCAATATTTTTAGAAATTTGGGCTCTCTTAGTAACATTAACACTTGCGCTGAAGCATCTTCTATGCTCATTTCTTGTCTTTCGGGATTAAAACTGGCTTTTATATTGTTTATTTGATGAAAATGAACAACAATACACACCATGGAAACATTTTTGTTTGATTTGTGTCGAGTGAGATTTTCACCTAGAACCCAAAGGGGGGTTATTGTAACTTTTCATGGAAATATGTGAAAAATTAAATTTTCTAAAAATGAAATAAATGCATTCTATACACCTCAAACATTTACTCTAAAACTGAAGATTGTTGTTTTTCGCAATATTTTTAGAAATTTGGGCTCTTTTAGTTACATTAACACTTGCGCTGAAGCATCGTTTACGCTCATTTCTTGTCTTTCGGGATTAATTATTGTTTTTATTTTGTTTATTTGATGAAAATTAACAACAATACACACCATGGAAACATTTTTGTTTGATTTGAGTCGAGTGAAATTTTCACCTAGAACCAAAAGGGGGGGTATTGGCACTTTTCATGGAAAAATGTGAAAAATTAAATTTTCTAAAAATGAAATAAATGCATTCTATACACCTCAAACATTTACTCTAAAACTGAAGATTGTTGTTTTTCGCAATATTTTTAGAAATTTGGGCTCTCTTAGTAACATTAACACTTGCGCTGAAGCATCTTTTATGCTCATTTCTTGCTTTCAGGATTAATTCTGGGTTTTATTTTGTTTATTTGATGAAAATGAACAACAATACACACCATGGAAACATTTTTGTTTGAATTGGTTCAAGTGAGATTTTCACCTAGAACCCAAAGGGGGGGGTATTGGCACTTTTCATGGAAAAATGTGAAAAATTAAATTTTCTAAAAATGAAATAAATGCCTTCTAAACACCTCAAACATTCACTCTAAAACAGAAGATTGTTGTTTTTCGCAATATTTTTAGAAATTTGGGCTCTTTTAGTAACATTAACACCTGGGCTGAAGCATCTTTTATGATCATTTATTGTCTTTCAGGATTCATTCTGGGTTTTATTTTGTTTATTTGATGAAAATGAACAACAATACACACCTTGGATACATTTTTGTTTGATTTGTGTTGAGTGAGATTTTCACCTAGAACCCAAAGGGGGGGGTATTGGCACTTTTCATGGAAAAATGTGAAAAATTAAATTTTCTAAAAATGAAATAAATGCCTTCTAAACACCTCAAACATTCACTCTAAAACAGAAGATTGTTGTTTTTCGCAATATTTTTAGAAATTTGGGCTCTTTTAGTAACATTAACACCTGGGCTGAAGCATCTTTTATGCTCATTTCTTGTCTTTCAGGATTAATTCTGGGTTTTATTTTGTTTATTTGATGAAAATGAACAACAATACACACCATGGAAACATTTTTGTTTGATTTGTGTCGAGTGAGATTTTCACCGTTAACCCAAAGGGGGGGGTATTGGCACTTTTCATGGAAAAATGTGAAAAATTAAATTTTCTAAAAATGAAATAAATGCGTTCTAAACACCTCAAACATTAACTCTAAAACAGAAGATTGTTGTTTTTCGAAATATTTTTAGAAATTTGGGCTCTTTTAGTAACTTTATAACTTTCGCTGAAGCAACTTTTATGCTCATTTCTTGTCTTTCAGGATTAATTCTGGGTTTTATTTTGTTTATTTGATGAAAATGAACAACAATACACACCATGGAAACATTTTTGTTTGAACTGGTTCAAGTGAGATTTTCACCTAGAACCCAAAGGGGGGGGGTATTGGCACTTTTATGGAAAAATGTGAAAAATTAAATATTCTAAAAATGAAATAAATGCCTTCTAAACACCTCAACATTCACTCTAAAACAGAAGATTGTGTTTTTTCGCAATATTTTTAGAAATTTGGGCTCTTTTAGTAACATTAACACCTGGGCTGAAGCATCTTTTATGCTCATTTCTTGTCTTTCAGGATTAATTCTGGGTTTTACATTGTTTATTTGATAAAAATGAACAACAATACACACCATGGAAACATTTTTGTTTGAATTGTGTCAAGGGAGATTTTCACCTAGAAGCCAAAGGGGGGGGTATTGGCACTTTTCATGGAAAAATGTGAAAAATTAAATTTTCTAAAAATGAAATAAATGCCTTATAAACACCTCAAACATTCACTCTAATACAGAAGATTGTTGTTTTTCGCCATATTTTAAGAAATTTGGGCTCTTTTAGCAACATTAACACCTGGGCTGATGCATCTTTTATGATCATTTATTGTCTTTCAGGATACATTCTGGGTTTTATTTTGTTTATTTGATGAAAATGAACAACAATACACACCTTGGATACATTTTTGTTTGATTTGTGTCGAGTGAGATTTTCACCTAGAACCCAAAGGGGGGGTATTGGCACTTTTCATGGAAAAATGTGAAAAATTAAATTTTCTAAAAATGAAATAAATGCCTTCTAAACACCTCAAACATTCACTCTAAAACAGAAGATTGTTGTTTTTCGCAATACTTTTAGAAATTTGGGCTCTCTTAGTAACATTAACACTTGCGCTGAAGCATCTTCTATGCTCATTTCTTGTCTTTCGGGATTAAAACTGGCTTTTATATTGTTTATTTGATGAAAATGAACAACAATACACACCATGGAAACATTTTTGTTTGATTTGTGTCGAGTGACATTTTCACCTAGAACCCAAAGGGGGGTTATTGTCACTTTTCATGGAAAAATGTGAAAAATTAAATTTTCTAAAAATGAAATAAATGCCTTCTATACACCTAAACATTTACCTTAAAACTGAAGATTGTTGTTTTTCGCAATATTTTTAGAAATTTGGGCTCTTTTAGTTACATTAACACTTGCGCTGAAGCATCGTTTCTGCTCATTTCTTGTCTTTCGGGATTAATTATTGTTTTTATTTTGTTTATTTGATGAAAATTAACAACAATACACACCATGGAAACATTTTTGTTTGAGTTGAGTCGAGTGAAATTTTCACCTAGAACCCAAAGGGGGGGTATTGGCACTTTTCATGGAAAAATGTGAAAAATTAAATTTTCTAAAAATGAAATAAATGCATTCTATACACCTCAAACATTCACTCTAAAACTGAAGATTGTTGTTTTTCGCAATATTTTTAGAAATTTGGGCTCTCTTAGTAACATTAACACTTGCGCTGAAGCATCTTTTATGCTCATTTCTTGTCTTTCGGGATTAAAACTGGCTTTTATTTTGTTTATTTGATGAAAATGAACAACAATACACACCATGGAAACATTTTTGTTTGAATTGTGTCGAGTGAGATTTTCAGCTAGAAACCAAAGGGGGGGGGATTGGCACTTTTCATGGAAAAATGTAAAAAATTAAATTTTCTAAAAATGAAATAAATGCCTTCCAAACACCTCAAACATTCACTCTAAAACAGAAGATTATTGTTTTTCGCAAATTTTTAGAAATTTGGGCTCTCTTAGTAACATTAACACTTGCGCTGAAGCATCTTCTATGCTCATTTCTTGTCTTTCGGGATTAATTATTGGTTTTATTTTGTTTATTTGATGAAAATTAACAACAATACACACCATGGAAACATTTTTGTTTGATTTGTGTCGAGTGAGATTTTCACCTAGAACCCAAAGGTGGGGTATTGGCACTTTTCATGGAAAAATGTGAAAAATTAAATTTTCTAAAAATGAAATAAATGCCTTCTATGCACCGCAAACATTCACTCTAAAACTGAAGATTGTTGTTTTTCGCAATATTTTTAGAAATTTGGGCTCTCTTAGTAACATTAACACTTGCGCTGAAGCATCTTTTATGCTCATTTCTTGTCTTTCGGGATTAAAACTGGCTTTTATTTTGTTTATTTGATGAAAATGAACAACAATACACACCATGGAAACATTTTTGTTTGAATTGTGTCGAGTTAGATTTTCAGCTAGAAACCAAAGGGGGGGGATTGGCACTTTTCATGGAAAAATGTAAAAAATTAAATTTTCTAAAAATGAAATAAATGCCTTCCATACACCTCAAACATTCACTCTAAAACAGAAGATTATTGTTTTTCGCAAATTTGTAGAAATTTGGGCTCTCTTAGTAACATTAACACTTGCGCTGAAGCATCTTCTATGCTCATTTCTTGTCTTTCGGGATTAATTATTGGTTTTATTTTGTTTATTTGATGAAAATTAACAACAATACACACCATGGAAACATTTTTGTTTGATTTGTGTCGAGTGAGATTTTCACCTAGAACCCAAAGGGGGGGGTATATGCACTTTTCATGGAAAAATGTGAAAAATTAAATTTTCTAAAAATGAAATAAATATCTTCCATACACCTCAAACATTCACTCTAAAACAGAAGATTGTTGTTTTTCGCAATACTTTTAGAAATTTGGGCTCTCTTAGTAACATTAACACTTGCGCTGAAGCATCTTTTATGCTCATTTCTTGTCTTTCGGGATTAAAACTGGCTTTTATTTTGTTTATTTGATGAAAATGAACAACTATACACACCATGGAAACAGTTTTGTTTGATTAGTGTCGAGTGAGATTTTCACCTAGAACCCTAAGGGTATAGTATTGGCACTTTTCATGGAAAAATGTGAAAAATTAAATTTTCTAAAAATGAAATAAATGCCTTCTATACACCTCAAACATTCACTCTAAAACAGAAGATTATTGTTTTTCGCAAATTTTTAGAAATTTGAGCTCTCTTAGTAACATTAACACTTGCGCTGAAGCATCTTCTATGCTCATTTCTTGTCTTTCGGGATTAATTATTGGTTTTATTTTGTTTATTTGATGAAAATTAACAACAATACACACCATGGAAACATTTTTGTTTGATTTGTGTCGAGTGAGATTTTCACCTAGAACCCAAAGGGGGGGTATTGGCACTTTTCATGGAAAAATGTGAAAAATTAAATTTTCTAAAAATGAAATAAATGCCTTCTATACACCTCAAACATTCACTCTAAAACAGAAGATTGTTGTTTTTCGCAATATTTTTCGAAATTTGGGCATTCTTAGTAACATTTACACTTGCGCTGAAGTATCTTTTATGCTCATTTCTTGTCTTTCGGGATTAATTATTGGTTTTATTTTGTTTATTTGATGAAAATTAACAACAATACACACCATGGAAACATTTTTGTTTGATTTGTGTCGAGTGAGATTTTCACCTAGAACCCAAAGGGGGGGGTATTGGCACTTTTCATGGAAAAATGTGAAAAATTAAATTTTCTAAAAATGAAATAAATGCCTTCCATACACCTCAAACATTCACTCTAAAACAGAAGATTGTTGTTTTTCGTAATACTTATAGAAATTTGGGCTCTCTTAGTAACATTAACACTTGCGCTGAAGCATCTTTTATGCTCATTTCTTGTCTTTCGGGATTAATTATTGGTTTTATTTTGTTTATTTGATGAAAATTAACAACAATACACACCATGGAAACATTTCTGTTTGATTTGTGTCGAGTGAGATTTTCACCTAGGACCCAAAGGGGGGGTATTGGCACTTTTCATGGAAAAATGTGAAAAATTAAATTTTCTAAAAATGTAATAAATGCCTTCTATACACCTCAAACATTCACTCTAAACTAGAAGATTATTGTTTTTCGCAATATTTTTAGAAATTTGGGCTCTCTTAGTAACATTAACACTTGCGCTGAAGCATCTTCTATGCTCATTTCTTGTCTTTCGGGATTAATTATTGGTTTTATTTTGTTTATTTGATGAAAATTAACAACAATACACACCATGGAAACATTTTTGTTTGATTTGTGTCGAGTGAGATTTTCACCTAGAACCCAAAGGGGGGGGGTATTGGCACTTTTCATGGAAAAATGTGAAAAATTAAATTTTCTAAAAATGAAATAAATGCCTTCTATACACCTCAAACATTCACTCAAAAACTGAAGATTGTTGTTTTTCGCAATATTTTTAGAAATTTGGGCTCTCTTAGTAACATTAACACTTGCGCTGAAGCATCTTTTATGCTCATTTCTTGTCTTTCGGGATTAAAACTGGCTTTTATTTTGTTTATTTGATGAAAATGAACAACAATACACACCATGGAAACATTTTTGTTTGAATTGTGTCGAGTGAGATTTTCAGCTAGAAACCAAAGGGGGGGGGATTGGCACTTTTCATGGAAAAATGTAAAAAATTAAATTTTCTAAAAATGAAATAAATGCCTTCTATACACCTCAAACATTCATTATAAAACAGAAGATTATTGTTTTTCGCAAATTTTTAGAAATTTGGGCTCTCTTAGTAACATTAACACTTGCGCTGAAGCATCTTCTATGCTCATTTCTTGTCTTTCGGGATTAATTATTGGTTTTATTTTGTTTATTTGATGAAAATTAACAACAATACACACCATGGAAACATTTTTGTTTGATTTGTGTCGAGTGAGATTTTCACCTAGAACCCAAAGGGGGGGGTATTGGCACTTTTCATGGAAAAATGTGAAAAATTAAATTTTCTAAAAATGAAATAAATGCCTTCTATACACCTCAAACATTCACTCTAAAACAGAAGATTGTTGTTTTTCGCAATATTTTTCGAAATTTGGGCATTCTTAGTAACATTAACACTTGCGCTGAAGTATCTTTTATGCTCATTTCTTGTCTTTCGGGATTAAAACTGGCTTTTATTTTGTTTATTTGATGAAAATGAACAACTATACACACCATGGAAACATTTTTGTTTGATTTGTGTAGAGTGAGATTTTCACCTAGAACCCAAAGGGGGGGGTGTTGGCACTTTTCATGGAAAAATGTGAAAAATTAAATTTTCTAAAAATGAAATAAATGCCTTCTATACACCTCAAACATTCATTCTAAAACAGAAGATTATTGTTTTTCGCAATATTTTTAGAAATTTGGGCTCTCTTAGTAACATTAACACTTGCGCTGAAGCATCTTCTATGCTCATTTCTTGTCTTTCGGGATTAAAACTGGCTTTTATATTGTTTATTTGATGAAAATGAACAACAATACACACCATGGAAACATTTTTGTTTGATTTGTGTCGAGTGAGATTTTCACCTAGAACCCAAAGGGGGGTTATTATAACTTTTCATGGAAATATGTGAAAAATTAAATTTTCTAAAAATGAAATAAATGCCTTCTATACACCTAAACATTTACCTTAAAACTGAAGTTTGTTGTTTTTCGCAATATTTTTAGAAATTTGGGCTCTTTTAGTTACATTAACACTTGCGCTGAAGCATCGTTTACGCTCATTTCTTGTCTTTCGGGATTAATTATTGTTTTTATTTTGTTTATTTGATGAAAATTAACAACAATACACACCATGGAAACATTTTTGTTTGATTTGAGTCGAGTGAAATTTTCACCTAGAACCAAAAGGGGGGGTATTGGCACTTTTCATGGAAAAATGTGAAAAATTAAATTTTCTAAAAATGAAATAAATGCATTCTATACACCTCAAACATTTACTCTAAAACTGAAGATTGTTGTTTTTCGCAATATTTTTAGAAATTTGGGCTCTCTTAGTAACATTAACACTTGCGCTGAAGCATCTTTTATGCTCATTTCTTGCTTTCAGGATTAATTCTGGGTTTTATTTTGTTTATTTGATGAAAATGAACAACAATACACACCATGGAAACATTTTTGTTTGAATTGGTTCAAGTGAGATTTTCACCTAGAACCCAAAGGGGGGGGTATTGGCACTTTTCATGGAAAAATGTGAAAAATTAAATTTTCTAAAAATGAAATAAATGCCTTTTAAACACCTCAAACATTCACTCTAAAACAGAAGATTGTTGTTTTTCGCAATATTTTTAGAAATTTGGGCTCTTTTAGTAACATTAACACCTGGGCTGAAGCATCTTTTATGATCATTTATTGTCTTTCAGGATTCATTCTGGGTTTTATTTTGTTTATTTGATGAAAATGAACAACAATACACACCTTGGATACATTTTTGTTTGATTTGTGTTGAGTGAGATTTTCACCTAGAACCCAAAGGGGGGGGTATTGGCACTTTTCATGGAAAAATGTGAAAAATTAAATTTTCTAAAAATGAAATAAATGCCTTCTAAACACCTCAAACATTCACTCTAAAACAGAAGATTGTTGTTTTTCGCAATATTTTTAGAAATTTGGGCTCTTTTAGTAACATTAACACCTGGGCTGAAGCATCTTTTATGCTCATTTCTTGTCTTTCAGGATTAATTCTGGGTTTTATTTTGTTTATTTGATGAAAATGAACAACAATACACACCATGGAAACATTTTTGTTTGATTTGTGTCGAGTGAGATTTTCACCGTTAACCCAAAGGGGGGGGTATTGGCACTTTTCATGGAAAAATGTGAAAAATTAAATTTTCTAAAAATGAAATAAATGCCTTCTAAACACCTCAAACATTAACTCTAAAACAGAAGATTGTTGTTTTTCGAAATATTTTTAGAAATTTGGGCTCTTTTAGTAACTTTATAACTTTCGCTGAAGCAACTTTTATGCTCATTTCTTGTCTTTCAGGATTAATTCTGGGTTTTATTTTGTTTATTTGATGAAAATGAACAACAATACACACCATGGAAACATTTTTGTTTGAACTGGTTCAAGTGAGATTTTCACCTAGAACCCAAAGGGGGGGGTATTGGCACTTTTATGGAAAAATGTGAAAAATTAAATATTCTAAAAATGAAATAAATGCCTTCTAAACACCTCAACATTCACTCTAAAACAGAAGATTGTGTTTTTTCGCAATATTTTTAGAAATTTGGGCTCTTTTAGTAACATTAACACCTGGGCTGAAGCATCTTTTATGCTCATTTCTTGTCTTTCAGGATTAATTCTGGGTTTTACATTGTTTATTTGATAAAAATGAACAACAATACACACCATGGAAACATTTTTGTTTGAATTGTGTCAAGGGAGATTTTCACCTAGAAGCCAAAGGGGGGGGTATTGGCACTTTTCATGGAAAAATGTGAAAAATTAAATTTTCTAAAAATGAAATAAATGCCTTATAAACACCTCAAACATTCACTCTAATACAGAAGATTGTTGTTTTTCGCCATATTTTAAGAAATTTGGGCTCTTTTAGCAACATTAACACCTGGGCTGATGCATCTTTTATGATCATTTATTGTCTTTCAGGATACATTCTGGGTTTTATTTTGTTTATTTGATGAAAATGAACAACAATACACACCTTGGATACATTTTTGTTTGATTTGTGTCGAGTGAGATTTTCACCTAGAACCCAAAGGGGGGGTATTGGCACTTTTCATGGAAAAATGTGAAAAATTAAATTTTCTAAAAATGAAATAAATGCCTTCTAAACACCTCAAACATTCACTCTAAAACAGAAGATTGTTGTTTTTCGCAATATTTTTAGAAATTTGGGCTCTTTTAGTAACATTAACACATGCGCTGAAGCAACTTTTATGCTCATTTCTTGTCTTTCAGGATTAATTCAGGGTTTTATTTTTTTTATTTGATGAAAATGAACAAGAATACACACCATGGAAACATTTTTGTTTGATTTGTGTCGAGTGAGATTTTCACCTAGAACCCAAAGGGGGGGGTATTGGCACTTTTCATGGAAAAATGTGAAAAATTAAATATTCTAAAAATGAAATAAATGCCTTCTAAACACCTCAAACATTTACTCTAAAACAGAAGATTTTTGTTTTTCGCAATATTTTTAGAAATTTGGGCTCTTTTAGTAACATTAACACCTGGGCTGAAGCATCTTTAATGCTCATTTCTTGTCTTTCAGGATTAATTCTGGGTTTTACTTGTTTATTTGATAAAAATGAACAACAATACACACCATGGAAACATTTTTGTTTGAATTGTGTCAAGGGAGATTTTCACCTAGAAGCCAAAGGGGGGGGGTATTGGCACTTTTCATGGAAAAATGTGAAAAATTAAATTTTCTAAAAATGAAATAAATGCCTTATAAACACCTCAAACATTCACTCTAATACAGAAGATTGTATTTTTTCGCAATATTTTAAGAAATTTGGGCTCTTTTAGCAACATTAACACCTGGGCTGATGCCTCTTTTATGATCATTTATTGTCTTTCAGGATACATTCTGGGTTTTATTTTGTTTATTTGATGAAAATGAACAACAATACACACCTTGGATACATTTTTGTTTGATTTGTGTCGAGTGAGATTTTCACCTAGAACCCAAAGGTTCTTTGGGGGGTATTGGCACTTTTCATGGAAAAATGTGAAAAATTAAATTTTCTAAAAATGAAATAAATGCCTTCTAAACACCACAAACATTCACTCTAAAACAGAAGATTGTGGTTTTTCGCAATATTTTTAGAAATTTGGGCTCTTTTAGTAACATTAACACATGCGCTGAAGCAACTTTTATGCTCATTTCTTGTCTTTCAGGATTAATTCTGGGTTTTATTTTGTTTATTTGATGAAAATGAACAACAATACACACCATGGAAACATTTTTGTTTGATTTATGTCAAGTGAGATTTTCACCTTGAACCCAAAGGGGGGGGTATTGGCACTTTTCATGGAAAAATGTGAAAAATTAAATTTTCTAAAAATGAAATAAATGCCTTATAAACACCTCAAACATTCACTCTAAAACAGAAGATTGTTGTTTTTCGCAATATTTTTAGAAATTTCGGCTCTTTTTGTAACATTAAAACCTCGGCTGAAGCATCTTTTATGATCATTTATTGTCTTTCAGGATACATTCTGGGTTTTATTTTGTTTATTTGATGAAAATGAACAACAATACACACCTTGGTACATTTTTGTTTGATTTGTGTCGAGTGAGATTTTCACCTAGAACCCAAAGGGGGGGTATTGGCACTTTTCATGGAAAAATGTGAAAAATTAAATTTTCTAAAAATGAAATAAATGCCTTCTAAACTCCAAAAACATTCACTCTAAAACAGAAGATTGTCGTTTTTCGCAATATTTTTAGAAATTTGGCCTCTTTTAGTAACATTAACACCTGGGCTGAAGCATCTTTAATGATCATATATTGTCTTTCAGGATTCATTCTAGGTTTTATTTTGTTTATTTGATGAAAATGAACAACAATACACACCATGGAAATATTTTTGATTGATTTGTGTCGAGTGAGATTTTCACCTAGAACCCAAAGGGGGGGTATATGCACTTTTCATGGAAAAATGTGAAAAACTAAATTTTTTAAAAAAGAAATAAATTCCTTCTAAACACCTCAAACATTCACTCTAAAACAGAAGATTTTTGTTTTTCGCAATATTTTTAGATATTTGGGCTCTTTTAGTAACATTAACACTTGCACTAAAGCATCTTTTATGCTAATTTCTTGTCTTTCAGGTTTAATTCTGGGTTTTATTTTGTTTATTTGATGAATATGAACAACAATACACACCAAGGAAACATTTTTGTTTGATTTGTGTCGAGTGAGATTTTCACCTAGATCCCAAAGGGGGGGGTATTGGCATTTTTCATGGAAAAATGTGAAAAATTAAATTTTCTAAAAATGAAATAAATGCCTTATAAACACCTCAAACATTCACTCTAATACAGAAGATTGTATTTTTTCGCAATATTTTAAGAAATTTGGGCTCTTTTAGCAACATTAACACCTGGGCTGATGCATCTTTTATGATCATTTATTGTCTTTCAGGATACATTCTGGGTTTTATTTTGTTTATTTGATGAAAATGAACAACAATACACACCTTGGATACATTTTTGTTTGATTTGTGTCGAGTGAGATTTTCACCTAGAACCCAAAGGGGGGGTATTGGCACTTTTCATGGAAAAATGTGAAAAATTAAATTTTCTAAAAATGAAATAAATGCCTTCTAAACACCTCAAACATTCACTCTAAAACAGAAGATGGTTGTTTTTCGCAATATTTTTAGAAATTTTGGGCTCTTTTAGTAACATTAACACTTTCGCTGAAGCAACTTTTATGCTCATTTCTTGTCTTTCAGGATTAATTCTGGGTTTTATTTTGTTTATTTCATGAAAATGAACATCAATACACACCATGGAAACATTTTTGTTTGATTTGTGTCAAGTGAGATTTTCACCTAGATCCCAAAGGGGGGGGTATTGGCACTTTTCATGGAAAAATGTGAAAAATTAAATTTTCTAAAAATGAAATAAATGCCTTATAAACACCTCAAACATTCACTCTAAAACAGAAGATTGTTGTTTTTCGCAATATTTTTAGAAATTTGGGCTCTTTTAGTAACATTAACACCTCGGCTGAAGCATCTTTTATGATCATTTATTGTCTTTCAGGATACATTCTGGGTTTTATTTTGTTTATTTGATGAAAATGAACAACAATACACACCTTGGTACATTTTTGTTTGATTTGTGTCGAGTGAGATTTTCACCTAGAACCCAAAGGGGGGGGTATTGGCACTTTTCATGGAAAAATGTGAAAAATTAAATATTCTAAAAATGAAATAAATGCCTTCTAAACACCTCAACATTCACTCTAAAACAGAAGATTGTGTTTTTTCGCAATATTTTTAGAAATTTGGGCTCTTTTAGTAACATTAACACCTGGGCTGAAGCATCTTTTATGCTCATTTCTTGTCTTTCAGGATTAATTCTGGGTTTTACATTGTTTATTTGATAAAAATGAACAACAATACACACCATGGAAACATTTTTGTTTGAATTGTGTCAAGGGAGATTTTCACCTAGAAGCCAAAGCACTGGCACTTTTCATGGAAATGCCTTAAATGCCTTATAAACACCTCAAACATTCACTCTAAAACAGAAGATTGTTGTTTTTCGCAATATTTTTAGAAATTTGGGCTCTTTTTGTAACATTAACACCTCGGCTGAAGCATCTTTTATGATCATTTATTGTCTTTCAGGATACATTCTGGGTTTTATTTTGTTTATTTGATGAAAATGAACAACAATACACACCTTGGTACATTTTTGTTTGATTTGTGTCGAGTGAGATTTTCACCTAGAACCCAAAGGGGGGGGTATTGGCACTTTTCATGGAAAAATGTGAAAAATTAAATTTTCTAAAAATGAAATAAATGCCTTCTAAACACCAAAAACATTCACTCTAAAACAGAAGATTGTCGTTTTTCGCAATATTTTTAGAAATTTGGGCTGTTTTAGTAACATTAACACCTGGGCTGAAGCATCTTTTATGATCATATATTGTCTTTCAGGATTCATTCTAGGTTTTATTTTGTTTATTTGATGAAAATGAACAACAATACACACCATGGAAACATTTTTGATTGATTTGTGTCGAGTGAGATTTTCACCTAGAACCCAAAGGGGGGGTATATGCACTTTTCATGGAAAAATGTGAAAAACTAAATTTTTTAAAAAAGAAATAAATTCCTTCTAAACACCTCAAACATTCACTCTAAAACAGAAGATTTTTGTTTTTCGCAATATTTTTAGATATTTGGGCTCTTTTAGTAACATTAACACTTGCACTAAAGCATCTTTTATGCTAATTTCTTGTCTTTCAGGTTTAATTCTGGGTTTTATTTTGTTTATTTGATGAATATGAACAACAATACACACCAAGGAAACATTTTTGTTTGATTTGTGTCGAGTGAGATTTTCACATAGATCCCAAAGGGGGGGGTATTGGCATTTTTCATGGAAAAATGTTAAAAATTAAATTTTCTAAAAATAAAATAAACGCCTTCTAAACACCTCAAACATTCACTCTTATACAGAAGATTGTTGTTTTTCGCAATTATTTTAGAAATGTGGGCTCTTTTAGTAACATTAACACCTGGGCTGAAGCATCTTTTATGCTAATTTCTTGTCTTTCAGGATTCATTCTGGGTATTATTTTGTTTATTTGATGAAAATGAACAACAATACACACCTTGGATACATTTTTGATTGATTTGTGTCGAGTGAGATTTTCACCTAGAACCCAAGGGGGGGGGGGTATTGGCACTTTTCATTAAAAAATGTGAAAAATTAAATTTTCTAAAAATGAAATAAATGCCTTCTAAACACCTCAAACATTCACTCTAAAACAGAAGATGGTTGTTTTTCGCAATATTTTTAGAAATTTTGGGCTCTTTTAGTAACATTAACACTTTCGCTGAAGCAACTTTTATGCTCATTTCTTGTCTTTCAGGATTAATTCTGGGTTTTATTTTGTTTATTTCATGAAAATGAACAACAATACACACCATGGAAACATTTTTGTTTGATTTGTGTCAAGTGAGATTTTCACCTAGATCCCAAAGGGGGGGGTATTGGCACTTTTCATGGAAAAATGTAAAAAATTAAATTTTCTAAAAATGAAATAAATGCCTTATGAACACCTCAAACATTCACTCTAAAACAGAAGATTGTTGTTTTTCGCAATATTTTTAGAAATTTGGGCTCTTTTAGTAACATTAACACCTCGGCTGAAGCATCTTTTATGATCATTTATTGTCTTTCAGGATACATTCTGGGTTTTATTTTGTGTATTTGATGAAAATGAACAACAATACACACCTTGGTACATTTTTGTTTGATTTGTGTCGAGTGAGATTTTCACCTAGAACCCAAAGGGGGGGGTATTGGCACTTTTCATGGAAAAATGTGAAAAATTAAATTTTCTAAAAATGAAATAAATGCCTTCTAAACACCAAAAACATTCACTCTAAAACAGAAGATTGTCGTTTTTCGCAATATTTTTAGAAATTTGGGCTCTTTTAGTAACATTCACACCTGGGCTGAAGCATCTTTTATGATCATATATTGTCTTTCAGGATTCATTCTAGGTTTTATTTTGTTTATTTGATGAAAATGAACAACAATACACACCATGGAAACATTTTTGATTGATTTGTGTCGAGTGAGATTTTCACCTAGAACCCAAAGGGGGGGTATATGCACTTTTCATGGAAAAATGTGAAAAACTAAATTTTTTAAAAAAGAAATAAATTCCTTCTAAACACCTCAAACATTCACTCTAAAACAGAAGATTTTTGTTTTTCGCAATATTTTTAGATATTTGGGCTCTTTTAGTAACATTAACACTTGCACTAAAGCATCTTTTATGCTAATTTCTTGTCTTTCAGGTTTAATTCTGGGTTTTATTTTGTTTATTTGATGAATATGAACAACAATACACACCAAGGAAACATTTTTGTTTGATTTGTGTCGAGTGAGATTTTCACCTAGATCCCAAAGGGGGGGGTATTGGCATTTTTCATGGAAAAATGTTAAAAATTAAATTCTCTAAAAATAAAATAAACGCCTTCTAAACACCTCAAACATTCACTCTTATACAGAAGATTGTTGTGTTTCGCAATTATTTTAGAAATGTGGGCTCTTTTAGTAACATTAACACCTGGGCTGAAGCATCTTTTATGCTAATTTCTTGTCTTTCAGGATTCATTCTGGGTTTTATTTTGTTTATTTGATGAAAATGAACAACAATACACACCTTGGATACATTTTTGATTGATTTGTGTCGAGTGAGATTTTCACCTAGAACCCAAGGGGGGGGTATTGGCACTTTTCATGGAAAAATGTGAAAAATTAAATTTTCTAAAAATGAAATAAATGCCTTCTAAACACCTCAAACATTCACTCTAAAACAGAAGATGGTTGTTTTTCGCAATATTTTTAGAAATTTTGGGCTCTTTTAGTAACATTAACACTTTCGCTGAAGCAACTTTTATGCTCATTTCTTGTCTTTCAGGATTAATTCTGGGTTTTATTTTGTTTATTTCATGAAAATGAACAACAATACACACCATGGAAACATTTTTGTTTGATTTGTGTCAAGTGAGATTTTCACCTAGATCCCAAAGGGGGGGGTATTGGCACTTTTCATGGAAAAATGTGAAAAATTTAATTTTCTAAAAATGAAATAAATGCCTTCTAAACACCTCAAACATTTACTCTAAAACAGAAGATTGTGTTTTTTCGCAATATTTTTAGAAATTTGGGCTCTTTTAGTAACATTAACACCTGGGCTGAAGCATCTTTTATGCTCATTTCTTGTCTTTCAGGATTAATTCTGGGTTTTACATTGTTTATTTGATAAAAATGAACAACAATACACACCATGGAAACATTTTTGTTTGAATTGTGTCAAGGGAGATTTTCACCTAGAAGCCAAAGGGGGGGGGGTATTGGCACTTTTCATGGAAAAATGTGAAAAATTAAATTTTCTAAAAATGAAATAAATGCCTTATAAACACCTCAAACATTCACTCTAATACAGAAGATTGTTGTTTTTCGCAATATTTTAAGAAATTTGGGCTCTTTTAGCAACATTAACACCTGGGCTGATGCATCTTTTATGATCATTTATTGTCTTTCAGGATACATTCTGGGTTTTATTTTGTTTATTTGATGAAAATGAACAACAATACACACCTTGGATACATTTTTGTTTGATTTGAGTCGAGTGAGATTTTCACCTAGAACCCAAAGGGGGGGTATTGGCACTTTTCATGGAAAAATGTGAAAAATTAAATTTTCTAAAAATGAAATAAATGCCTTCTAAACACCTCAAACATTCACTCTAAAACAGAAGATTGTCGTTTTTCGCAATATTTTTAGAAATTTGGGCTCTTTTAGTAACATTAACACCTGGGCTGAAGCATCTTTATGATCATTTCTTGTCTTTCAGGATTAATTCTGGGTTTTATTTTGTTTATTTGATGAAAATGAACAACAATACACACCATGGAAACATTTTTGTTTGATTTATGTCAAGTGAGATTTTCACCTTGAACCCAAAGGGGGGGGTATTGGCACTTTTCATGGAAAAATGTGAAAAATTAAATTTTCTAAAAATGAAATAAATGCCTTATAAACACCTCAAACATTCACTCTAAAACAGAAGATTGTTGTTTTTCGCAATATTTTTAGAAATTTGGGCTCTTTTAGTAACATTTACACCTCGGCTGAAGCATCTTTTATGATCATTTATTGTCTTTCAGGATACATTCTGGGTTTTATTTTGTTTATTTGATGAAAATGAACAACAATACACACCATGGAAACATTTTTGATTGATTTGTGTCGAGTGAGATTTTCACCTAGAACCCAAAGGGTGGTATATGCACTTTTCATGGAAAAATGTGAAAAACTAAATTTTTTAAAAATGAAATAAATTCCTTCTAAACACCTCAAACATTCACTCTTAAACAGAAGATTTTTGTTTTTCGCAATATTTTTAGATATTTTGGGCTCTTTTAGTAACATTAACACTTGCACTAAAGCATCTTTTATGCTAATTTCTTGTCTTTCAGGTTTAATTTTGGGTTTTATTTTGTTTATTTGATGAATATGAACAACAATACACACCAAGGAAACATTTTTGTTTGATTTGTGTCGAGTGAGATTTTCACCTAGATCCCAAAGGGGGGGTATTGGCATTTTTTATGGAAAAATGTTAAAAATTAAATTTTCTAAAAATAAAATAAACGCCTTCTAAACACCTCAAACATTCACTCTAATACAGAAGATTGTTGTTTTTCGCAATTATTTTAGAAATGTGGGCTCTTTTAGTAACATTAACACCTGGGCTGAAGCATCTTTTATGATCATTTATTGTCTTTCAGGATTCATTCTGGGTTTTATTGTTTATTTGATGAAAATGAACAACAATACACACCTTGGATACATTTTTGATTGATTAGTGTCGATTGAGATTTTCACCTAGAACCCAAGGGGGGGGTATTGGCACTTTTCATGGAAAAATGTGAAAAATTAAATTTTCTAAAAATGAAATAAATGCCTTCTAAACACCTCAAACATTCACTCTAAAACAGAAGATGGTTGTTTTTCGCAATATTTTTAGTAATTTTGGGCTCTTTTAGTAACATAAACACTTTCGCTGAAGCAACTTTTATGATCATTTCTTGTCTTTCAGGATTAATTCTGGGTTTTATTTTGTTTATTTCATGAAAATGAACAACAATACACACCATGGAAACATTTTTGTTTGATTTGTGTCAAGTTGGATTTTCACCTAGATCCCAAAGGGGGGGGTATTGGCACTTTTCATGGAAAAATGTGAAAAATTAAATTTTCTAAAAATGAAATAAATGCCTTCTAAACACCTCAAACATTCACTCTAAAACAGAAGATTGTTGTTTTTCGCAATATTTTTAGAAATTTGGGCTCTTTTAGTAACATTAACACATGCGCTGAAGCAACTTTTATGCTCATTTATTGTCTTTCAGGATTAATTCTGGGTTTTATTTTGTTTATTTGATAAAAATGAACAACAATACACACCATGGAAACATTTTTGTTTGATATATGTCAAGTGAGATTTTCACCTTGAACCCAAAGGGGGGGGTATTGGCACTTTTCATGGAAAAATGTGAAAAATTAAATTTTCTAAAAATGAAATAAATTCCTTCTAAACACCTCAAACATTCACTCTAAAACAGAAGATTGTTGTTTTTTGCAATATTTTAAGAAATTTAGGCTCTTTTAGTAACATTAACACCTGGGCTGAAGCATCTTTTATGATCATTTTTTGTCCTTCAGGATACATTCTGGGTTTTATTTTGTTTATTTGATGAAAATGAACAACAATACACACCATGGAAACATTTTTGATTGATTTGTATCTAGTGAGATTTTCACCTAGAACCCAAAGGGGGGGTATATGCACTTTTCATGGAAAAATGTGAAAAACTAAATTTTTTAAAAATGAAATAAATTCCCTCTAAACACCTCAAACATTCACTCTAAAACAGAAGATTTTTGTTTTTCGCAATATTTTTAGATATTTGGGCTCTTTTAGTAACATTAACACTTGCACTAAAGCATCTTTTATGCTAATTTCTTGTCTCTCAGGTATAATTCTGGGTTTTATTTTGTTTATTTGATGAAAATGAACAACAAGACACACCAAGGAAACATTTTTGTTTCATTTGTGTCGAGTGAGATTTTCACCTAGATCCCAAAGGGGGGTTATTGGCATTTTTCATGGAAAAATGTTAAAAATTAAATTTTCTAAAAATAAAATAAACGCCTTCTAAACACCTCAAACATTCACTCTAATACAGAAGATTGTTGTTTTTCGCAATTATTTTTGAAATGTGGGCTCTTTTAGTAACATTAACACCTGGGCTGAAGCATCTTTTATGATCATTTATTGTCTTTCAGGATTCATTCTGGGTTTTATTTTGTTTATTTGATGAAAATGAACAACAATACACACCTTGGATACATTTTTGATTGATTTGTGTCGAGAGAGATTTTCACCTAGAACCCAAGGGGGTATTGGCACTTTTCATGGAAAAATGTGAAAAATTAAATTTTCTAAAAATGAAATGAATGCCTTCTAAACACCTCAAACATTCACTCTAAAACAGAAGATTTTTGTTTTTCGCAATATTTTTAGATATTTGGGCTCTTTGAGTAACATTAACACTTGCACTTAAGCATCTTTTATGCTAATTTCTTGTCTTTCAGGTTTAATTCTGGGTTTTATTTTGTTTATTTGATGAATATGAACAACAATACACACCATGGAAACATTTTTGTTTGATTTGTGTCAAGTGAGATTTTCACCTAGATCCCAAAGGGGGGGGTATTGTCATTTTTCATGGAAAAATGTTAAAAATTGAATTTTCTAAAAATAAAATAAACGCCTTCTAAACACCTCAAACATTCACTCTAATACAGAAGATTGTTGTTTTTCGCAATTATTTTAGAAATGTGGGCTCTTTTAGTAACATTAACACCTGGGCTGAAGCATCTTTTATGATCATTTATTGTCTTTCAGGATTCATTCTGGGTTTTATTTTGTTTATTTGATGAAAATGAACAACAATACACACCATGGAAACATTTTTGTTTGATTTATGTCAAGTGATATTTTCACCTAGAACCCAAAGGGCACTGTATTGGCACTTTTCATGGAAAAATGTGAAAAATTAAACTTTCTAAAAATGAAATAAATGCCTTATAAACACCTCAAACATTCACTCTAAAACAGAAGATTGTTGTTTTTCGCAATATTTTTAGAAATTTGGGCTCTTTTAGTAACATTAACACCTCGGCTGAAGCATCTTTTATGATCATTTATTGTCTTTCAGGATACATTCTGGGTTTTATTTTGTTTATTTGATGAAAATGAACAACAATACACACCTTGGTACATTTTTGTTTGATTTGTGTCGAGTGAGATTTTCACCTAGAACCCAAAGGGGGGGTATTGGCACTTTTCATGGAAAAATGTGAAAAATTAAATTTTCAAAAAATGAAATAAATGCCTTCTAAACACCTCAAACATTCACTCTAAAACAGAAGATTGTGGTTTTTCGCAATATTTTTAGAAATTTGGGCTCTTTTAGTAACATTAACACATGCGCTGAAGCAACTTTTATGCTCATTTCTTGTCTTTCAGGATTAATTCTGGGTTTTATTTTGTTTATTTGACGAAAATGAACAACAATACACACCATGGAAACATTTTTGTTTGATTTATGTCAAGTGAGATTTTCACCTTGAACCCAAAGGGGGGGGGTATTGGCACTTTTCATGGAAAAATGTGAAAAATTATATTTTCTAAAAATGAAATAAATGCCTTATAAACACCTCAAACATTCACTCTAAAACAGAAGATTGTTGTTTTTCGCAATATTTTTAGAAATTTGGGCTCTTTTAGTAACATTAACACCTCGGCTGAAGCATCTTTTATGATCATTTTTTGTCTTTCAGGATACATTCTGGGTTTTATTTTGTTTATTTGATGAAAATGAACAACAATACACACCTTGGTACATTTTTGTTTTATTTGTGTCGAGTGAGATTTTCACCTAGAACCCAAAGTGGGGGGTATTGGCACTTTTCATGGAAAAATGTGAAAAATTAAATTTTCTAAAAATGAAATAAATGCCTTCTAAACACTAAAAACATTCACTCTAAAACAGATGATTGTCGTTTTTCGCAATATTTTTAGAAATTTGGGCTCTTTTAGTAACATTAACACCTGGGCTGAAGCATCTTTTATGATCATTTATTGTCTTTCAGGATTCATTCTGGGTTTTATTTTGTTTATTTGATGAAAATGAACAACAATACACACCATGGAAACATTTTTGATTGATTTGTGTCGAGTGAGATTTTTACCTAGAACCCAAAGGGGGGGTATATGCACTTTTCATGGAAAAATGTGAAAAACTAAATTTTTTAAAAATGAAATAAATTCCTTCTAAACACCTCAAACATTCACTCTAAAACAGAATATTTTTGTTTTTCGCAATATTTTTAGATATTTGGGCTCTTTTAGTAACATTAACACTTGCACTAAAGCATCTTTTATGCTAATTTCTTGTCTTTCAGGTTTAATTCTGGGTTTTATTTTGTTTATTTGATGAATATGAACAACAATACACACCAAGGAAACATTTTTGTTTGATTTGTGTCGAGTGAGATTTTCACCTAGATCCCAAAGGGGGGGTATTGGCATTTTTCATGGAAAAATGTTAAAAATTAAATTTTCTAAAAATAAAATAAACGCCTTCTAAACACCTCAAACATTCACTCTAATACAGAAGATTGTTGTTTTTCGCAATTATTTTAGAAATGTGGGCTCTTTTAGTAACATTAACACCTGGGCTGAAGCTTCTTTTATAATCATTTATTGTCTTTCAGGATTCATTCTGGGTTTTATTTTGTTTATTTGATGAAAATGAACAACAATACACACCTTGGATACATTTTTGATTGATTAGTGTCGATTGAGATTTTCACCTATAACCCAAAGGGGGGGTATATGCACTTTTCATGGAAAAATGTGAAAAATTAAATTTTCTAAAAATGAAATAAATGCCTTCTAAACACCTCAAACATTTACTCTAAAACAGAAGATGGTTGTTTTTCGCAATATTTTTAGAAATTTTGGGCTCTTTTAGTAACATTAACACTTTCGCTGAAGCAACTTTTATGATCATTTCTTGTCTTTCAGGATTAATTCTGGATTTTATTTTGTTTATTTCATGAAAATGAACAACAATACACACCATGGAAACATTTTTGTTTGATTTGTGTCAAGTGAGATTTTCACCTAGATCCCAAAGGGGGGGGAATTGGCACTTTTCATGGAAAAATGTGAAAAATTAAATTTTCTAAAAATGAAATAAATGCCTTCTAAACACCTCAAACATTCACTCTAAAACAGAAGATTGCTGTTTTTCGCAATATTTTTAGAAATTTGGGCTCTTTTAGTAACATTAACGCATGCGCTGAAGCAACTTTTATGCTCATTTATTGTCTTTCAGGATTAATTCTGGGTTTTATTTTGTTTATTTGATAAAAATGAACAACAATACACACCATGGAAACATTTTTGTTTGATATATGTGAAGTGAGATTTTCACCTTGAACCCAAAGGGGGGGGTATTGGCACTTTTCATGGAAAAATGTGAAAAATTAAATTTTCTAAAAATGAAATAAATGCCTTATAAACACCTCAAACATTCACTCTAAAACAGAAGATTGTTGTTTTTCGAAATATTTTTAGAAATTTGGGCTCTTTTAGTAACTTTATAACTTGCGCTGAAGCAACTTTTATGCTCATTTCTTGTCTTTCAGGATTAATTCTGGGTTTTATTTTGTTTATTTGATGAAAATGAACAACAATACACACCATGGAAACATTTTTGTTTGATTTGTGTCGAGTGAGATTTTCACCTATAACCCAAAGGGGGGGGTATTGGCACTTTTCATGGAAAAATGTGAAAAATTAAATTTTCTAAAAATGAAATAAATGCCTTATAAACACCTCAAACATTCACTCTAATACAGAAGATTGTTGTTTTTCGCAATATTTTAAGAAATTTGGGCTCTTTTAGCAACATTAACACCTGGGCTGATGCATCTTTTATGATCATTTATTGTCTTTCAGGATACATCCTGGGTTTTATTTTCTTTGTTTGATGAAAATGAACAACAATACACACCTTGAATACATTTTTGTTTGATTTGTGTCGAGTGAGATTTTCACCTAGAACCCAAAGGGGGGGTATTGGCACTTTTCATGGAAAAATGTGAAAAATTAAATATTCTAAAAATGAAGTAAATGCCTTCTAAACACCTCAAACATTCACTCTAAAACAGAAGATTGTGTTTTTTCGCAATATTTTTAGAAATTTGGGCTCTTTTAGTAACATTAACACCTGGGCTGAAGCATCTTTTATGCTCATTTCTTGTCTTTCAGGATTAATTCTGGGTTTTACATTGTTTATTTGATAAAAATGAACAACAATACACACCATGGAAACATTTTTGTTTGAATTGTGTCAAGGGAGATTTTCACCTTGAACCCAAAGGGGGGGGTATTGGCACTTTTCATGGAAAAATGTGAAAAATTAAATTTTCTAAAAATGAAATAAATGCCTTATAAACACCTCAAACATTCACTCTAATACAGAAGATTGTTGTTTTTCGCAATTATTTTTGAAATGTGGGGTCTTTTAGTAACATTAACACCTGGGCTGAAGCATCTTTTATGATCATTTATTGTCTTTCAGGATTCATTCTGGGTTTTATTTTGTTTATTTGATGAAAATGAACAACAATACACACCTTGGATACATTTTTGATTGATTTGTGTCGAGTGAGATTTTCACCTAGAACCCAAGGGGGGTATTGGCACTTTTCATGGAAAAATGTGAAAAATTAAATTTTCTAAAAATGAAATAAATGCCTTCTAAACACCTCAAACATTCACTCTAAAACAGAAGATTTTTGTTTTTCGCAATACTTTTACATATTTGGGCTCTTTTAGTAACATTAACACTTGCACTAAAGCATCTTTTATGCTAATTTCTTGTCTTTCAGATTTAATTCTGGGTTTTATTTTGTTTATTTGATGAATATGAACAACAATACACACCATGGAAACATTTTTGTTTGATTTGTGTCAAGTGAGATTTTCACCTAGATCCCAAAGGGGCATTATATTAGGGGTATTGGCATTTTTCATGGAAAAATGTTAAAAATTGAATTTTCTAAAAATAAAATAAACGCCTTCTAAACACCTCAAACATTCACTCTAATACAGAAGATTATTGTTTTTCGCAATTATTTTAGAAATGTGGGCTCTTTTAGTAACATTAACACCTGGGCTGAAGCATCTTTTATGATCATTTATTGTCTTTCAGGATTCATTCTGGGTTTTATTTTGTTTATTTGATGAAAATGAACAACAATACACACCATGGAAACATTTTTGTTTGATTTATGTCAAGTGATATTTTCACCTAGAACCCAAAGGGGGGGGTATTGGCACTTTTCATGGAAAAATGTGAAAAATTAAATTTTCTAAAAATGAAATAAATGCCTTATAAACACCTCAAACATTCACTCTAAAACAGAAGATTGTGGTTTTTCGCAATATTTTTAGAAATTTGGGCTCTTTTAGTAACGTTAACACCTCGGCTGAAGCATCTTTTATGATCATTTATTGTCTTTCAGGATTCATTCTGGGTTTTATTTTGTTTATTTGATGAAAATGAACAACAATACACACCTTGGATACATTTTTGTTTGATTTGTGTCGAGTGTGATTTTCACCTAGAACCTAAAGGGGGGGGTATTGGCACTTTTCATGGAAAAATGTGAAAAATTAAATTTTCTAAAAATGAAATAAATGCCTTCTAAACACCTCAAACATTCACTCTAAAACAGAAGATTATTGTTTTTCGAAATATTTTTAGAAATTTGGGCTCTTTTAGTAACTTTATAACTTGCGCTGAAGCAACTTTTATGCTCATTTCTTGTCTTTCAGGATTAATTCTGGGTTTTACATTGTTTATTTGATAAAAATGAACAACAATACACACCATGGAAACATTTTTGTTTGATTTGTGTTGAGTGAGATTTTCACCTAGAACCCAAAGGGGGGGGTATTGGCACATTTCATGGAAAAATGTGAAAAATTAAATTTTCTAAAAATGAAATAAATGCCTTCTAAACACCTCAAACATTCACTCTAAAACAGAAGATTGTTGTTTTTCGCAATATTTTTAGAAATTTGGGCTCTTTTAGTAACATTAACACCTGGGCTGAAGCATCTTTTATGATCATTTATTGTCTTTCAGGATACATTCTGGGTTTTATTTTGTTTATTTGATGAAAATGAACAACAATACACACCTTGGATATATTTTTGTTTGATTTGTGTCGAGTGAGATTTTCACCTAGAACCCAAAGGGGGGGGTATTGGCTCTTTTCATGGAAAAATGTGAAAAATTAAATTTTCTAAAAATGAAATAAATGCCTTCTTAACACCTCAAACATTCACTCTAAAACAGAAGATGGTTGTTTTTCGCAATATTTTTAGAAATTTGGGCTCTTTTAGTAACATTAACACCTGGGCTGAAGCATCTTTTATGATCATTTATTGTCTTTCAGGATTCATTCTGGGTTTTATTTTGTTTATTTGATGAAAATGAACAACAATACACACCTTGGATACATTTTTGTTTGATTTGTGTCGAGTGAGATTTTCACCTAGAACCCAAAGGGGGGGGGTATTGGCACTTTTCATGGAAAAATGTGAAAAATTAAATTTTCTAAAAATGAAATAAATGCCTTCTAAACACCTCAAACATTCACTCTAAAACAGAAGATTGTTGTTTTTCGCAATATTCTTAGAAATTTGGGCTCTTTTAGTAACATTAACACCTGGGCTGAAGCATCTTTTTTGCTCATTTCTTGTCTTTCAGGATTAATTCTGGGTTTTATTTTGTTTATTTGATGAAAATGAACAACAATACACACCATGGAAACATTTTTGTTTGATTTGAGTCGAGTGAGATTTTCACCTAGAACCCAAAGGGTGGGGGGGTATTGGCACTTTTCATGGAAAAATGTGAAAAATTAAATTTTCTAAAAATGAAATAAATGCCTTATAAACACCTCAAACATTCACTCTTATACAGAAGATTGTTGTTTTTCGCCATATTTTAAGAAATTTGGGCTCTTTTAGCAACATTAACACCTGGGCTGATGCATCTTTTATGATCATTTATTGTCTTTCAGGATACATTCTGGGTTTTATTTTGTTTATTTGATGAAAATGAACAACAATACACACCTTGGATACATTTTTGTTTGATTTGTGTCGAGTGAGATTTTCACCTAGAACCCAAAGGGTATTGGCACTTTTCATGGAAAAATGTGAAAAATTAAATTTTCTAAAAATGAAATAAATGCCTTCTAAACACCTCAAACATTCACTCTAAAACAGAAGATTGTTGTTTTTCGCAATATTTTTAGAAATTTGGGCTCTTTTTGTAACATTAACACATGCGCTGAAGCAACTTTTATGCTCATTTCTTGACTTTCAGGATACATTCTGGGTTTTATTTTGTTTATTTGATGAAAATGAACAACAATACACACCTTGGTACATTTTTGTTTGATTTGTGTCGAGTGAGATTTTCACCTAGATCCCAAAGGGGGGGTATTGGCACTTTTCATGGAAAAATGTGAAAAATTAAATTTTCTAAAAATGAAATAAATGCCTTCTAAACACCTCAAACATTCACTCTAAAACAGAAGATTGTTGTTTTTCGCAATATTTTTAGAAATTTGGGCTCTTTTAGTAACATTAACACCTGGGCTGAAGCATCTTTTATGATCATTTATTGTCTTTCAGGATTCATTCTGGGTTTTATTTTGTTTATTTGATGAAAATGAACAACAATACACACCTTGGATACATTTTTGTTTGGTTTGTGTCGAGTGAGATTTTCACCTAGAACCCAAAGGGGGGGGTATTGGCACTTTTAATGGAAAAATGTGAAAAATTAAATTTTCTAAAAATGAAATAAATGCCTTCTAAACACCTCAAACATTCACTCTAAAACAGAAGATTATTGTTTTTCGCAATATTTTTAGAAATTTGGGCTCTTTTAGTAACATTAACACCTGGGCTGAAGCATCTTTTATGCTCATTTCTTGTCTTTCAGGATTAATTCTGGGTTTTATTTTTGTTATTTGATGAAAATGAACAACAATACACACCATGGAAACATTTTTGTTTGATTTGTGTCGAGTAAGATTTTCACCTAGAACCCAAAGGGGGGGGTTTTGCCACTTTTCATGGAAAAATGGGAAAAATTAAATTTTCTAAAAATGAAATAAATGCCTTCTAAACACCTCAAACATTCACTCTATAACAGAAGATTGTTGTTTTTCGAAATATTTTTAGAAATTTGGGCTCTTTTAGTAACATTAACACCTGGGCTGAAGCATCTTTTATGCTCATTTCTTGTCTTTCAGGATTTATTCTGGGTTTTATTTTGTTTATTTGATGAAAATGAACAACAATACACACCATGGAAACATTTTTGTTTGATTTGTGTCGATTGACATTTTCACCTAGAACCCAAAGGGGGGGGGTATTGGCACTTTTCATGGAAAAATGTGAAAAATTAAATTTTCTAAAAATGAAATAAATGCCTTCTAAACACCTCAAACATTCACTCTAAAACAGAAGATTGTTGTTTTTCGAAATATTTTTAGAAATTTGGGCTCTTTTAGTAACTTTATTAATTGCGCTGAAGCAACTTTTATGCTCATTTCTTGTCTTTCAGGATTAATTCTGGGTTTTACATTGTTTATTTGATAAAAATGAACAACAATACACACCATGGAAACATTTTTGTTTGAATTGTGTCAAGTGAGATTTTCACCTAGAAGCCAAAGGGGGGGGTATTGGCACTTTTCATGGAAAAATGTGAAAAATTAAATTTTCTAAAAATGAAATAAATGCCTTATAAACACCTCAAACATTCACTCTAATACAGAAGATTGTTGTTTTTCGCCATATTTTAAGAAATTTGGGCTCTTTTAGCAACATTAACACCTGGGCTGATGCATCTTTTATGATCATTTATTGTCTTTCAGGATACATTCTTGGTTTTATTTTGTTTATTTGATGAAAATGAACAACAATACACACCTTGGATACATTTTTGTTTGATTTGTGTCGAGTGAGATTTTCACCTAGAACCCAAAGGGTATTGGCACTTTTCATGGAAAAATGTGAAAAATTAAATTTTCTAAAAATGAAATAAATGCCTTCTAAACACCTCAAACATTCACTCTAAAACAGAAGATTGTTGTTTTTCGCAATATTTTTAGAAATTTGGGCTCTTTTAGTAACATTCACACATGCGCTGAAGCAACTTTTATGCTCATTTCTTGTCTTTCAGGATTAATTCTGGGTTTTATTTTGTTTATTTGATGAAAATGAACAACAATACACACCATGGAAACATTTTTGTTTGATTTATGTCAAGTGAGATTTTCACCTTGAACCCAAAGGGCGGGGTATTGGCACTTTTCATGGAAAAATGTGAAAAATTAAATTTTCTAAAAATGAAATAAATGCCTTATAAACACCTCAAACATTCACTCTAAAACAGAAGATTGTTGTTTTTCGCAATATTTTTAGAAATTTGGGCTCTTTTAGTAACTTTATAACTTGCGCTGAAGCAACTTTTATGCTCATTTCTTGTCTTTCAGGATTAATTCTGGGTTTTATTTTGTTTATTTGATGAAAATGAACAACAATACACACCTTGGTACATTTTTGTTTGATTTATGTCGAGTGAGATTTTCACCTAGAACCCAAAGGGGGGGGTATTGGCACTTTTCATGGAAAAATGTGAAAAATTAAATTTTCTAAAAATGAAATAAATGCCTTCTAAACACCAAAAACATTCACTCTAAAACAGAAGATTGTCGTTTTTCGCAATATTTTTAGATATTTGGGCTCTTTTAGTAACATTAACACCTGGGCTGAAGCATCTTTTATGATCATTTATTGTCTTTCAGGATTCATTCTGGGTTTTATTTTGTTTATTTGATGAAAATGAACAACAATACACACCATGGAAACATTTTTGATTGATTTGTGTCGAGTGAGATTTTCACCTAGAACCCAAAGGGGGGGTATATGCACTTTTCATGGAAAAATGTGAAAAACTAAATTTTTTAAAAATGAAATAAATTCCTTCTAAACACCTCAAACATTCACTCTAAAACAGAAGATTTTTGTTTTTCGCAATATTTTTAGATATTTTGGCTCTTTTAGTAACATTAACACTTGCACTAAAGCATCTTTTATGCTAATTTCTTGTCTTTCAGGTTTAATTCTGGGTTTTATTTTATTTATTTGATGAATATGAACAACAATACACACCAAGGAAACATTTTTGTATGATTTGTGTCGAGTGAGATTTTCACCTACATCCCAAAGGGGGGGGTATTGGCATTTTTCATGGAAAAATGTTAAAAATTAAATTTTCTAAAAATAAAATAAACGCCTTATAAACACCTCAAACATTCACTCTAATACAGAAGATTGTTGTTTTTCGCAATTATTTTAGAAATGTGGGCTCTTTTAGTAACATTAACACCTGGGCTGAAGCATCTTTTATGATCATTTATTGTCTTTCAGGATTCATTCTGGGTTTTATTTTGTTTATTTGATGAAAATGAACAACAATACACACCTTGGATACATTTTTGATTGATTTGTGTCGAGTGAGATTTTCACCTAGAACCCAAGGGGGGGGGCGCTTTTCATGGAAAAATGTGAAAAATTAAATTTTCTAAAAATGAAATAAATGCCTTCTAAACACCTCAAACATTCACTCTAAAACAGAAGATGGTTGTTTTTCGCAATATTTTTAGAAATTTTGGGCTCTTTTAGTAACATTATCACTTTCGCTGAAGCAACTTTTATGCTCATTTCTTGTCTTTCAGGATTAATTCTGGGTTTTATTTTGTTTATTTCATGAAAATGAACAACAATACACACCATGGAAACATTTTTGTTTGATTTGTGTCAAGTGAGATTTTCACCTAGATCCCAAAGGGGGGGTATTGGCATTTTTCATGGAAAAATGTTAAAAATTGAATTTTCTAAAAATAAAATAAACGCCTTCTAAACACCTCAAACATTCACTCTAATACAGAAGATTGTTGTTTTTCGCAATTATTTTAGAAATGTGGGCTCTTTTAGTAACATTAACACCTGGGCTGAAGCATCTTTTATGATCATTTATTGTCTTGCAGGATTCATTCTGGGTTTTATTTTGTTTATTTGATGAAAATGAACAACAATACACACCATGGAAACATTTTTGTTTGATATATGTCAAGTGATATTTTCACCTAGAACCCAAAGGGGGGGGTATTGGCACATTTCATGGAAAAATGTGAAAAATTAAATTTTCTAAAAATGAAATAAATGCCTTATAAACACCTCAAACATTCACTCTAATAGAGAAGATTGTCGTTTTTCGCAATATTTTAAGAAATTTGGGCTCTTTTAGCAACATTAACACCTGGGCTGCTGCATCTTTTATGATCATTTATTGTCTTTCAGGATACATTCTGGGTTTTATTTTGTTTATTTGATGAAAATGAACAACAATACACACCTTGGATACATTTTTGTTTGATTTCTGTCGAGTGAGATTTTCACCTAGAACCCAAAGGGGGGGTATTGGCACTTTTCATGGAAAAATGTGAAAAATTAAATTTTCTAAAAATGAAATAAATACCTTCTAAACACCCCAAACATTCACTCAAAAACAGAAGATTGTTGTTTTTCGCAATATTTTTAGAAATTTCGGCTCTTTAATAACTTTAATACTTGCGCTGAAGCGACTTTTATGCTCATTTCTTGCTTTCAGGATTAATTCTGGGTTTTATTTTGTTTATTTGATGAAAATGAACAACAATACACACCATGGAAACATTTTTGTTTGAATTGGTTCAAGTGAGATTTTCACATAGAACCCAAAGGGGGGGGTATTGGCACTTTTCATGGAAAAATGTTTAAAATTAAATTTTCTAAAAATGAAATAAATGCCTTCTAAACACCTCAAACATTCACTCTAAAATAGAAGATTGTTTTTTTTCGCAATATTTTTAGAAATTTGGGCTCTTTTAGCAACTTTAACACTTGTGCTGAAGCAACTTTTATGCTCATTTCTTGTCTTTCAGGAATAATTCTGGGTTTTATTTTGTTTATTTGATGAAAATGAACAACAATACACACCATGGAAACATTTTTGTTTGAATTGGTTCAAGTGAGATTTTCACCTTGAATCCAAAGGGGGGGGTATTGGCACTTTTCATGGAAAAATGTGAAAAATTAAATTTTCTAAAAATGAAATAAATGCCTTCTAAACACCTCAAACATTCACTCTAAAACAGAAGATTGTTGTTTTTCGCAATATTTTTAGAAATTTGGGCTCTTTTAGTAACATTAACACCTGGGCTGAAGCATCTTTTATGATCATTTATTGTCTTTCAGGATTCATTCTGGGTTTTATTTTGTTTATTTGATGAAAATGAACAACAATACACACCTTGGATACATTTTTGTTTGATTTGTGTCGAGTGAGATTTTCACCTATAACCAAAAGGGGGGGGTATTGGCACTTTTCATGGAAAAATGTGAAAAATTAAATTTTCTGAAAATGAAATAAATGCCTTCTAAACACCTCAAACATTCACTCTTAAACAGAAGATTGTTGTTTTTCGAAATATTTTTAGAAATTTGGGCTCTTTTAGTAACTTTATAACTTGCGCTGAAGCAACTTTTATGCTCATTTCTTGTCTTTCAGGATTAATTCTGGGTTTTATTTTGTTTATTTGATGAAAATGAACAACAATACACACCATGGAAACAATTTTGTTTGAACTGGTTCAAGTGAGATTTTCACCTAGAACCCAAAGGGGGGGGTATTGGCACTTTTATGGAAAAATGTGAAAAATTAAATATTCTAAAAATGAAATAAATGCCTTCTAAACACCTCAAACATTCACTCTAAAACAGAAGATTGTATTTTTTCGCAATATTTTTAGAAATTTGGGCTCTTTTAGTATCATTAACACCTGGGCTGAAGAATCTTTTATGCTCATTTCTTGTCTTTCAGGATTAATTCTGGGTTTTACATTGTTTATTTGATAAAAATGAACAACAATACACACCATGGAAACATTTTTGTTTGAATTGTTTCAAGGGAGATTTTCACCTAGAAGCAAAAGGGGGGGGTATTGGCACTTTTCATGGAAAAATGTGAAAAATTAAATTTTCTAAAAATGAAATAAATGCCTTATAAACACCTCAAACATTCACTCTAAAACAGAAGATTGTTGTTTTTCGCATTATTTTTAGAAATTTGGGCTCTTTTAGTAACATTAACACCTGGGCTGAAGCATCTTTTATGATCATTTATTGTCTTTCAGGATTCATTCTGGGTTTTATTTTGTTTATTTGATGAAAATGAACAACAATACACACCTTGGATACATTTTTGTTTGATTTGTGTCGAGTGAGATTTTTACCTATAACCCAAAGGGGGGGGTATTGGCACTTTTCATGGAAAAATGTGAAAAATTAAATTTTCTGAAAATGAAATAAATGCCTTCTAAACACCTCAAACATTCACTCTTAAACAGAAGATTGTTGTTTTTCGAAATATTTTAAGAAATTTGGGCTCTTTTAGTAACTTTATAACTTGCGCTGAAGCAACTTTTATGCTCATTTCTTGTCTTTCAGGATTAATTCTGGGTTTTATTTTTTTTATTTGATGAAAATGAACAACAATACACACCATGGAAACATTTTTGTTTGATTTGTGTCGAGTGAGATTTTCACCTAGAACCCAAAGGGGGGGGTATTGGCACTTTTCATGGAAAAATGTGAAAAATTAAATTTTCTAAAAATGAAATAAATGCCTTCTAAACACCTCAAACATTCACTCTATAACAGAAGATTGTTGTTTTTCGAAATATTTTTCGAAATTTGGGCATTCTTAATAACATTTACACTTGCGCTGAAGTATCTTTTATGCTCATTTCTTGTCTTTCGGGATTAATTATTGGTTTTATTTTGTTTATTTGATGAAAATTAACAACAATACACACCATGGAAACATTTTTGTTTGATTTGTGTCGAGTGAGATTTTCACCTAGAAGCAAAAGGGGGGTATTGGCACTTTTCATGGAAAAATGTGAAAAATTAAATTTTCTAAAAATGAAATAAATGCCTTCTAAACACCTCAAACATTCACTCTAAAACAGAAGATTGTTGTTTTTAGCAATATTTTTAGAAATTTGGGCTCTTTTAGTAACATTAACACATGCGCTGAAGCATCTTTTATGATCATTTATTGTCTTTCAGGATTAATTCAGGGTTTTATTTTGTTTATTTGATGAAAATGAACAACAATACACACCATGGAAACATTTTTGTTTGATTTATGTCAAGTGAGATTTTCACCTTAACCCAAAGGGGGGGGTATTGGCACTTTTCATGGAAAAATGTGAAATATTAAATTTTCTAAAATTGAAATAAATGCCTTCTAAACACCTCAAACATTCACTCTAAAACAGAAGATGGTTGTTTTTCGCAATATTTTTAGAAATTTTGGGCTCTTTTAGTAACATCATCACTTTCGCTGAAGCAACTTTTATGCTCATTTCTTGTCTTTCAGGATTAATTCTGGGTTTTATTTTGTTTATTTCATGAAAATGAACAACAATACACACCATGGAAACATTTTTGTTTGATTTGTGTCAAGTGAGATTTTCACCTAGATCCCAAAGGGGGGGTATTGGCATTTTTCATGGAAAAATGTTAAAAATTGAATTTTCTAAAAATAAAATAAACGCCTTCTAAACACCTCAAACATTCACTCTAATACAGAAGATTGTTGTTTTTCGCAATTATTTTAGAAATGTGGGCTCTTTTAGTAACATTAACACCTGGGCTGAAGCATCTTTTATGATCATTTATTGTCTTGCAGGATTCATTCTGGGTTTTATTTTGTTTATTTGATGAAAATGAACAACAATACACACCATGGAAACATTTTTGTTTGATATATGTCAAGTGATATTTTCACCTAGAACCCAAAGGGGGGGGTATTGGCACATTTCATGGAAAAATGTGAAAAATTAAATTTTCTAAAAATGAAATAAATGCCTTATAAACACCTCAAACATTCACTCTAATAGAGAAGATTGTCGTTTTTCGCAATATTTTAAGAAATTTGGGCTCTTTTAGCAACATTAACACCTGGGCTGCTGCATCTTTTATGATCATTTATTGTCTTTCAGGATACATTCTGGGTTTTATTTTGTTTATTTGATGAAAATGAACAACAATACACACCTTGGATACATTTTTGTTTGATTTCTGTCGAGTGAGATTTTCACCTAGAACCCAAAGGGGGGGTATTGGCACTTTTCATGGAAAAATGTGAAAAATTAAATTTTCTAAAAATGAAATAAATACCTTCTAAACACCCCAAACATTCACTCAAAAACAGAAGATTGTTGTTTTTCGCAATATTTTTAGAAATTTCGGCTCTTTAATAACTTTAATACTTGCGCTGAAGCGACTTTTATGCTCATTTCTTGCTTTCAGGATTAATTCTGGGTTTTATTTTGTTTATTTGATGAAAATGAACAACAATACACACCATGGAAACATTTTTGTTTGAATTGGTTCAAGTGAGATTTTCACATAGAACCCAAAGGGGGGGGTATTGGCACTTTTCATGGAAAAATGTGTAAAATTAAATTTTCTAAAAATGAAATAAATGCCTTCTAAACACCTCAAACATTCACTCTAAAATAGAAGATTGTTTTTTTTCGCAATATTTTTAGAAATTTGGGCTCTTTTAGCAACTTTAACACTTGTGCTGAAGCAACTTTTATGCTCATTTCTTGTCTTTCAGGAATAATTCTGGGTTTTATTTTGTTTATTTGATGAAAATGAACAACAATACACACCATGGAAACATTTTTGTTTGAATTGGTTCAAGTGAGATTTTCACCTTGAATCCAAAGGGGGGGGTATTGGCACTTTTCATGGAAAAATGTGAAAAATTAAATTTTCTAAAAATGAAATAAATGCCTTCTAAACACCTCAAACATTCACTCTAAAACAGAAGATTGTTGTTTTTCGCAATATTTTTAGAAATTTGGGCTCTTTTAGTAACATTAACACCTGGGCTGAAGCATCTTTTATGATCATTTATTGTCTTTCAGGATTCATTCTGGGTTTTATTTTGTTTATTTGATGAAAATGAACAACAATACACACCTTGGATACATTTTTGTTTGATTTGTGTCGAGTGAGATTTTCACCTATAACCAAAAGGGGGGGGTATTGGCACTTTTCATGGAAAAATGTGAAAAATTAAATTTTCTGAAAATGAAATAAATGCCTTCTAAACACCTCAAACATTCACTCTTAAACAGAAGATTGTTGTTTTTCGAAATATTTTTAGAAATTTGGGCTCTTTTAGTAACTTTATAACTTGCGCTGAAGCAACTTTTATGCTCATTTCTTGTCTTTCAGGATTAATTCTGGGTTTTATTTTGTTTATTTGATGAAAATGAACAACAATACACACCATGGAAACAATTTTGTTTGAACTGGTTCAAGTGAGATTTTCACCTAGAACCCAAAGGGGGGGGTATTGGCACTTTTATGGAAAAATGTGAAAAATTAAATATTCTAAAAATGAAATAAATGCCTTCTAAACACCTCAAACATTCACTCTAAAACAGAAGATTGTATTTTTTCGCAATATTTTTAGAAATTTGGGCTCTTTTAGTATCATTAACACCTGGGCTGAAGAATCTTTTATGCTCATTTCTTGTCTTTCAGGATTAATTCTGGGTTTTACATTGTTTATTTGATAAAAATGAACAACAATACACACCATGGAAACATTTTTGTTTGAATTGTTTCAAGGGAGATTTTCACCTAGAAGCAAAAGGGGGGGGTATTGGCACTTTTCATGGAAAAATGTGAAAAATTAAATTTTCTAAAAATGAAATAAATGCCTTATAAACACCTCAAACATTCACTCTAAAACAGAAGATTGTTGTTTTTCGCATTATTTTTAGAAATTTGGGCTCTTTTAGTAACATTAACACCTGGGCTGAAGCATCTTTTATGATCATTTATTGTCTTTCAGGATTCATTCTGGGTTTTATTTTGTTTATTTGATGAAAATGAACAACAATACACACCTTGGATACATTTTTGTTTGATTTGTGTCGAGTGAGATTTTTACCTATAACCCAAAGGGGGGGGTATTGGCACTTTTCATGGAAAAATGTGAAAAATTAAATTTTCTGAAAATGAAATAAATGCCTTCTAAACACCTCAAACATTCACTCTTAAACAGAAGATTGTTGTTTTTCGAAATATTTTAAGAAATTTGGGCTCTTTTAGTAACTTTATAACTTGCGCTGAAGCAACTTTTATGCTCATTTCTTGTCTTTCAGGATTAATTCTGGGTTTTATTTTTTTTATTTGATGAAAATGAACAACAATACACACCATGGAAACATTTTTGTTTGATTTGTGTCGAGTGAGATTTTCACCTAGAACCCAAAGGGGGGGGTATTGGCACTTTTCATGGAAAAATGTGAAAAATTAAATTTTCTAAAAATGAAATAAATGCCTTCTAAACACCTCAAACATTCACTCTATAACAGAAGATTGTTGTTTTTCGAAATATTTTTCGAAATTTGGGCATTCTTAATAACATTTACACTTGCGCTGAAGTATCTTTTATGCTCATTTCTTGTCTTTCGGGATTAATTATTGGTTTTATTTTGTTTATTTGATGAAAATTAACAACAATACACACCATGGAAACATTTTTGTTTGATTTGTGTCGAGTGAGATTTTCACCTAGAAGCAAAAGGGGGGGGTATTGGCACTTTTCATGGAAAAATGTGAAAAATTAAATTTTCTAAAAATGAAATAAATGCCTTCTAAACACCTCAAACATTCACTCTAAAACAGAAGATTGTTGTTTTTAGCAATATTTTTAGAAATTTGGGCTCTTTTAGTAACATTAACACATGCGCTGAAGCATCTTTTATGATCATTTATTGTCTTTCAGGATTAATTCAGGGTTTTATTTTGTTTATTTGATGAAAATGAACAACAATACACACCATGGAAACATTTTTGTTTGATTTATGTCAAGTGAGATTTTCACCTTAACCCAAAGGGGGGGGTATTGGCACTTTTCATGGAAAAATGTGAAATATTAAATTTTCTAAAAATGAAATAAATGCCGTCTAAACACCTCAAACTTTCACTCTAAAACATAAGATTGTTGTATTTCGCCATATTTTTAGAAATTTGGGCTCTTTTAGTAACATTAATACTCTCGCTGAAGCAACTTTTATGCTCATTTCTTGTCTTTCAAGATTAATTCTGGGTTTTATTTTGTTTATTTGATGAAAATGAACAACAATACACACCATGGAAACATTCTTGATTGATTTGTGTCGAATGAGTTTTTCACCTAGAACCCAGACGGGGGGGTATTGGCACTTTTCATGGAAAAATGTGAAAAATTAAATTTTCTAAAAATGAAATAAATGCCGTCTAAACACCTCAAACATTCTTTCTAAAACAGAAGATTGTTGTTTTTCGCAATATTTTTAGAAATTTGGGCTCTTTTAGTAACATTAACACCTGGGCTGAAGCATCTTTTATGATCATTTATTGTCTTTCAGGATTCATTCTGGGTTTTATTTTGTTTATTTGATGAAAATGAACAACAATACACACCTTGGATACATTTTTGTTTGATTTGTGTCGATTGAGATTTTCACCTAGAACCCAAAGGCGGGGGTATTGGCACATTTCATGGAAAAATGTGAAAAATTAAATTTTCTAAAAATGAAATAAATGCCTTCTAAACACCTCAAACATTCACTCTTAAACAGAAGATTGTTGTTTTTCGCAATATTTTTAGAAATTTGGGCTCTTTTAGTAACTTTATAACTTGCGCTGAAGCAACTTTTATGCTCATTTCTTGTCTTTCAGGATTAATTCTGGGTTTTATTTTGTTTATTTGATGAAAATGAACAACAATACACACCATGGAAACATTTTTGTTTGAACTGGTTCAAGTGAGATTTTCACCTAGAACCCAAAGGGTTCTATTTGATACCCAAAGGGGGGGGTATTGGCACTTTTCATGGAAAAATGTGAAAAATAAAATATTCTAAAAATGAAATAAATGCCTTCTAAACACCTCAAACATTCACTCTAAAACAGAAGATTGTTGTTTTTCGCAATATTTTTAGAAATTTGGGCTCTTTTAGTAACATTAACACCTGGGCTGAAGCATCTTTAATGATCATTTATTGTCTTTCAGGATACATTCTGGGTTTTATTTTGTTTATTTGATGAAAATGAACAACAATACACACCATGGAAACATTCTTGATTGATTTGTGTCGAATGAGTTTTTCACCTAGAACCCAAACGGGGGGGTATTGGCACTTTTCATGGAAAAATGTGAAAAATTAAATTTTCTAAAAATGAAATAAATGCCGTCTAAACACCTCAAACATTCTTTCTAAAACAGAAGATTGTTGTTTTTCGCAATATTTTTAGAAATTTGGGCTCTTTTAGTAACATTAACACCTGGGCTGAAGCATCTTTTATGATCATTTATTGTCTTTCAGGATTCATTCTGGGTTTTATTTTGTTTATTTGATGAAAATGAACAACAATACACACCTTGGATACATTTTTGTTTGATTTGTGTCGATTGAGATTTTCACCTAGAACCCAAAGGCGGGGGTATTGGCACATTTCATGGAAAAATGTGAAAAATTAAATTTTCTAAAAATGAAATAAATGCCTTCTAAACACCTCAAACATTCACTCTTAAACAGAAGATTGTTGTTTTTCGCAATATTTTTAGAAATTTGGGCTCTTTTAGTAACTTTATAACTTGCGCTGAAGCAACTTTTATGCTCATTTCTTGTCTTTCAGGATTAATTCTGGGTTTTATTTTGTTTATTTGATGAAAATGAACAACAATACACACCATGGAAACATTTTTGTTTGAACTGGTTCAAGTGAGATTTTCACCTAGAACCCAAAGGGGGGGGTATTGGCACTTTTCATGGAAAAATGTGAAAAATAAAATATTCTAAAAATGAAATAAATGCCTTCTAAACACTTTAAACATTCACTCTAAAACAGAAGATTGTTGTTTTTCGCAATATTTTTAGAAATTTGGGCTCTTTTAGTAACATTAACACCTGGGCTGAAGCATCTTTTATGATCATTTATTGTCTTTCAGGATACATTCTGGGTTTTATTTTGTTTATTTGATGAAAATGAACAACAATACACACCTTGGTACATTTTTGTTTGATTTGTGTCGAGTGAGATTTTCACCTAGAACCCAAAGGGGGGGGGTATTGGCACTTTTCATGGAAAAATGTGAAAAATTACATTTTCTAAAAATGAAATAAATGCCTTCTAAACACCTCAAACATTCACTCTAAAACAGAAGATTGTTGTTTTTCGCAATATTTTTAGAAATTTGGGCTCTTTTAGTAACATTAACACCTGGGCTGAAGCATCTTTTATGATCATTTATTGTCTTTCAGGATTCATTCTGGGTTTTATTTTGTTTATTTGATGAAAATGAACAACAATACACACCTTGGATACATTTTTTTTGATTTGTGTCGTGTGAGATTTTCACCTAGAACCCAAAGGGGGGGGTATTGGCACTTTTCATGGAAAAATGTGAAAAATTAAATTTTCTAAAAATGAAATAAATGCCTTCTAAACACCTCAAACATTCACTCAAAAACAGAAGATTGTTGTTTTTCGCAATATTTTTAGAAATTTGGGCTCTTTTAGTAACATTAACACCTGGGCTGAAGCATCTTTTATGCTCATTTCTTGTCTTTCAGGATTAATTCAGGGTTTTATTTTGTTTATTTGATGAAAATGAACAACAATACACACCATGGAAACATTTTTGTTTGATTTGTGTCGAGTGAGATTTTCACCTAGAACCCAAAGGGGGGGTATTGGCACTTTTCATGGAAAAATGTGAAAAATTAAATTTTCTAAAAATGAAATAAATGCCTTCTAAACACCTCAAACATTCACTCTAAAACAGAAGATTGTTGTTTTTCGCAATTATTTTAGAAATGTGGGCTCTTTTAGTAACATTAACACCTGGGCTGAAGCATCTTTTATGATCATTTATTGTCTTTCAGGATTCATCCTGGGTTTTATTTTGTTTATTTGATGAAAATGAACAACAATACACACCATGGAAACATTTTTGTTTGATATATGTCAAGTGATATTTTCACCTAGAACCCAAAGGGGGGGGTATTGGCACTTTTCATGGAAAAATGTGAAAAATTAAATTTTATAAAAATGAAATAAATGCCTTATAAACACCTCAAACATTCACTCTAAAACAGAAGATTGTTGTTTTTCGCAATATTTTTAGAAATTTGGACCCTTTTAAAAACATTAACACCTCGGCTGAAGCATCTTTAATGATCATTTATTGTCTTTCAGGATACATTCTGGGTTTTATTTTGTTTATTTGATGAAAATGAACAACAATACACACCTTGGTACATTTTTGTTTGATTTGTGTCGAGTGAGATTTTCACCTAGAACCCAAAGGGGGGGGTATTGGCACTTTTCATGGAAAAATGTGAAAAATTAAATTTTCTAAAAATGAAATAAATGCCTTCTAAACACCTCAAACATTCACTCTAAAACAGAAGATTGTTGTTTTTCGCAATATTTTTAGAAATTTGGGCTCTTTTAGTAACATTAACACCTGGGCTGAAGCATCTTTTATGATCATTTATTGTCTTTCAGGATTCATTCTGGGTTTTATTTAGTTTATTTGATGAAAATGAACAACAATACACACCTTGGATACATTTTTGCTTGATTTGTGTCGAGTGAGATTTTCACCTAGAACCCAAAGGGGGGGGTATTGGCACTTTTCATGGAAAAATGTGAAAAATTAAATTTTCTAAAAATGAAATAAATGCCTTCTAAACACCTCAAACATTCACTCTAAAACAGAAGATTGTTGTTTTTTCGCAATATTTTTAGAAATTTGGGCTCTTTTAGTATCATTAACACCTGGGCTGAAGCAACTTTTATGCTCATTTCTTGTCTTTCAAGATTAATTCTGGGTTTTATTTTGTTTATTTGATGAAAATGAACAACAATACACACCATGGAAACATTCTTGATTGATTTGTGTCAAATGAGTTTTTCACCTAGAACCCAAACGGGGGGGTATTGGCACTTTTCATGGAAAAATGTGAAAAATTAAATTTTCTAAAAATGAAATAAATGCCGTCTAAACACCTCAAACATTCTTTCTAAAACAGAAGATTGTTGTTTTTCGCAATATTTTTAGAAATTTGGGCTCTTTTAGTAACATTAACACCTGGGCTGAAGCATCTTTTATGATCATTTATTGTCTTTCAGTATTCATTCTGGGTTTTATTTTGTTTATTTGATGAAAATGAACAACAATACACACCTTGGATACATTTTTGTTTGATTTGTGTCGATTGAGATTTTCACCTAGAACCCAAAGGCGGGGGTATTGGCACATTTCATGGAAAAATGTGAAAAATTAAATTTTATAAAAATGAAATAAATGCCTTATAAACACCTCAAACATTCACTCTAAAACAGAAGATTGTTGTTTTTCGCAATATTTTTAGAAATTTGGGCCCTTTTAAAAACATTAACACCTCGGCTGAAGCATCTTTTATGATCATTTATTGTCTTTCAGGATACATTCTGGGTTTTATTTTGTTTATTTGATGAAAATGAACAACAATACACACCTTGGTACATTTTTGTTTGATTTGTGTCGAGTGAGATTTTCACCTAGAACCCAAAGGGGGGGGTATTGGCACTTTTCATGGAAAAATGTGAAAAATTAAATTTTCTAAAAATGAAATAAATGCCTTCTAAACACCTCAAACATTCACTCTAAAACAGAAGATTGTTGTTTTTCGCAATATTTTTAGAAATTTGGGCTCTTTTAGTAACATTAACACCTGGGCTGAAGCATCTTTTATGATCATTTATTGTCTTTCAGGATTCATTCTGGGTTTTATTTAGTTTATTTGATGAAAATGAACAACAATACACACCTTGGATACATTTTTGCTTGATTTGTGTCGAGTGAGATTTTCACCTAGAACCCAAAGGGGGGGGTATTGGCACTTTTTCATGGAAAAATGTGAAAAATTAAATTTTCTAAAAATGAAATAAATGCCTTCTAAACACCTCAAACATTCACTCTAAAACAGAAGATTGTTGTTTTTCGCAATATTTTTAGAAATTTGGGCTCTTTTAGTATCATTTACACCTGGGCTGAAGCAACTTTTATGCTCATTTCTTGTCTTTCAAGATTAATTCTGGGTTTTATTTTGTTTATTTGATGAAAATGAACAACAATACACACCATGGAAACATTCTTGATTGATTTGTGTCGAATGAGTTTTTCACCTAGAACCCAAACGGGGGGGTATTGGCACTTTTCATGGAAAAATGTGAAAAATTAAATTTTCTAAAAATGAAATAAATGCCGTCTAAACACCTCAAACATTCTTTCTAAAACAGAAGATTGTTGTTTTTCGCAATATTTTTAGAAATTTGGGCTCTTTTTAGTAACATTAACACCTGGGCTGAAGCATCTTTTATGATCATTTATTGTCTTTCAGTATTCATTCTGGGTTTTATTTTGTTTATTTGATGAAAATGAACAACAATACACACCTTGGATACATTTTTGTTTGATTTGTGTCGATTGAGATTTTCACCTAGAACCCAAAGGCGGGGGGTATTGGCACATTTCATGGAAAAATGTGAAAAATTAAATTTTCTAAAAATGAAATAAATGCCTTCTAAACACCTCAAACATTCACTCTTAAACAGAAGATTGTTGTTTTTCGCAATATTTTTAGAAATTTGGGCTCTTTTAGTAACTTTATAACTTGCGCTGAAGCAACTTTTATGCTCATTTCTTGTCTTTTCAGGATTAATTCTGGGTTTTATTTTGTTTATTTGATGAAAATGAACAACAATACACACCATGGAAACATTTTTGTTTGAACTGGTTCAAGTGAGATTTTCACCTAGAACCCAAAGGGGGGGGGTATTGGCACTTTTCATGGAAAAATGTGAAAAATAAAATATTCTAAAAATGAAATAAATGCCTTCTAAACACCTCAAACATTCACTCTAAAACAGAAGATTGTTGTTTTTCGCAATATTTTTAGAAATTTGGGCTCTTTTAGTAACATTAACACCTGGGCTGAAGCATCTTTTATGATCATTTATTGTCTTTCAGGATACATTCTGGGTTTTATTTTGTTTATTTGATGAAAATGAACAACAATACACACCATGGAAACATTCTTGATTGATTTGTGTCGAATGAGTTTTTCACCTAGAACCCAAACGGGGGGGGTATTGGCACTTTTCATGGAAAAATGTGAAAAATTAAATTTTCTAAAAATGAAATAAATGCCGTCTAAACACCTCAAACATTCTTTCTAAAACAGAAGATTGTTGTTTTTCGCAATATTTTTAGAAATTTGGGCTCTTTTAGTAACATTAACACCTGGGCTGAAGCATCTTTTATGATCATTTATTGTCTTTCAGGATTCATTCTGGGTTTTATTTTGTTTATTTGATGAAAATGAACAACAATACACACCATGGAAACATTTTTGTTTGATTTGTGTCGAGTGAGATTTTCACCTAGAACCCAAAGGGGGGGGTATTGGCACTTTTCATGGAAAAATGTGAAAAATTATATTTTCTAAAAATGAAATAAATGCCTTCTAAACACCTCAAACATTCACTCTAAAACAGAAGATTGTTGTTTTTCGCAATTATTTTAGAAATGTGGGCTCTTTTAGTAACATTAACACCTGGGCTGAAGCATCTTTTATGATCATTTATTGTCTTTCAGGATTCATCCTGGGTTTTATTTTGTTTATTTGATGAAAATGAACAACAATACACACCATGGAAACATTTTTGTTTGATATATGTCAAGTGATATTTTCACCTAGAACCCAAAGGGGGGGGTATTGGCACTTTTCATGGAAAAATGTGAAAAATTAAATTTTATAAAAATGAAATAAATGCCTTATAAACACCTCAAACATTCACTCTAAAACAGAAGATTGTTGTTTTTCGCAATATTTTTAGAAATTTGGGCCCTTTTAAAAACATTAACACCTCGGCTGAAGCATCTTTTATGATCATTTATTGTCTTTTAGGATACATTCTGGGTTTTATTTTGTTTATTTGATGAAAATGAACAACAATACACACCTTGGTACATTTTTGTTTGATTTGTGTCGAGTGAGATTTTCACCTAGAACCCAAAGGGGGGGGTATTGGCACTTTTCATGGAAAAATGTGAAAAATTAAATTTTCTAAAAATGAAATAAATGCCTTCTAAACACCTCAAACATTCACTCTAAAACAGAAGATTGTTGTTTTTCGCAATATTTTTAGAAATTTGGGCTCTTTTAGTAACATTAACACCTGGGCTGAAGCATCTTTTATGATCATTTATTGTCTTTCAGGATTCATTCTGGGTTTTATTTAGTTTATTTGATGAAAATGAACAACAATACACACCTTGGATACATTTTTGCTTGATTTGTGTCGAGTGAGAGTTTCACCTAGAACCCAAAGGGGGGGGTATTGGCACTTTTCATGGAAAAATGTGAAAAATTAAATTTTCTAAAAATGAAATAAATGCCTTCTAAACACCTCAAACATTCACTCTAAAACAGAAGATTGTTGTTTTTCGCAATATTTTTAGAAATTTGGGCTCTTTTAGTATCATTAACACCTGGGCTGAAGCAACTTTTATGCTCATTTCTTGTCTTTCAAGATTAATTCTGGGTTTTATTTTGTTTATTTGATGAAAATGAACAACAATACACACCATGGAAACATTCTTGATTGATTTGTGTCGAATGAGTTTTTCACCTAGAACCCAAACGGGGGGGTATTGGCACTTTTCATGGAAAAATGTGAAAAATTAAATTTTCTAAAAATGAAATAAATGCCGTCTAAACACCTCAAACATTCTTTCTAAAACAGAAGATTGTTGTTTTTCGCAATATTTTTAGAAATTTGGGCTCTTTTAGTAACATTAACACCTGGGCTGAAGCATCTTTTATGATCATTTATTGTCTTTCAGTATTCATTCTGGGTTTTATTTTGTTTATTTGATGAAAATGAACAACAATACACACCTTGGATACATTTTTGTTTGATTTGTGTCGATTGAGATTTTCACCTAGAACCCAAAGGCGGGGGTATTGGCACATTTCATGGAAAAATGTGAAAAATTAAATTTTCTAAAAATGAAATAAATGCCTTCTAAACACCTCAAACATTCACTCTTAAACAGAAGATTGTTGTTTTTCGCAATATTTTTAGAAATTTGGGCTCTTTTAGTAACTTTATAACTTGCGCTGAAGCAACTTTTATGCTCATTTCTTGTCTTTCAGGATTAATTCTGGGTTTTATTTTGTTTATTTGATGAAAATGAACAACAATACACACCATGGAAACATTTTTGTTTGATATATGTCAAGTGATATTTTCACCTAGAACCCAAAGGGGGGGGTATTGGCACTTTTCATGGAAAAATGTGAAAAATAAAATATTCTAAAAATGAAATAAATGCCTTCTAAACACCTCAAACATTCACTCTAAAACAGAAGATTGATGTTTTTCGCAATATTTTTAGAAATTTGGGCTCTTTTAGTAACATTAACACCTGGGCTGAAGCATCTTTTATGATCATTTATTGTCTTTCAGGATACATTCTGGGTTTTATTTTGTTTATTTGATGAAAATGAACAACAATACACACCATGGAAACATTCTTGATTGATTTGTGTCGAATGAGTTTTTCACCTAGAACCCAAACGGGGGGGTATTGGCACTTTTCATGGAAAAATGTGAAAAATTAAATTTTCTAAAAATGAAATAAATGCCGTCTAAACACCTCAAACATTCTTTCTAAAACAGAAGATTGTTGTTTTTCGCAATATTTTTAGAAATTTGGGCTCTTTTAGTAACATTAACACCTGGGCTGAAGCATCTTTTATGATCATTTATTGTCTTTCAGGATTCATTCTGGGTTTTATTTTGTTTATTTGATGAAAATGAACAACAATACACACCTTGGATACATTTTTGTTTGATTTGTGTCGATTGAGATTTTCACCTAGAACCCAAAGGCGGGGGTATTGGCACATTTCATGGAAAAATGTGAAAAATTAAATTTTCTAAAAATGAAATAAATGCCTTCTAAACACCTCAAACATTCACTCTTAAACAGAAGATTGTTGTTTTTTCGCAATATTTTTAGAAATTTGGGCTCTTTTAGTAACTTTATAACTTGCGCTGAAGCAACTTTTATGCTCATTTCTTGTCTTTCAGGATTAATTCTGGGTTTTATTTTGTTTATTTGATGAAAATGAACAACAATACACACCATGGAAACATTTTTGTTTGATATATGTCAAGTGATATTTTCACCTAGAACCCAAAGGGGGGGGGTATTGGCACTTTTCATGGAAAAATGTGAAAAATAAAATATTCTAAAAATGAAATAAATGCCTTCTAACACCTCAAACATTCACTCTAAAACAGAAGATTGTTGTTTTTCGCAATATTTTTAGAAATTTGGGCTCTTTTAGTAACATTAACACTTGCACTAAAGCATCTTTTATGCTAATTTATTGTCTTTCAGGATACATTCTGGGTTTTATTTTGTTTATTTGATGAAAATGAACAACAATACACACCTTGGTACATTTTTGTTTGATTTGTGTCGAGTGAGATTTTCACCTAGAACCCAAAGGGGGGGGGGTATTGGCACTTTTCATGGAAAAATGTGAAAAATTACATTTTCTAAAAATGAAATAAATGCCTTATAAACACCTCAAACATTCACTCTAAAACAGAAGATTGTTGTTTTTTCGCAATATTTTTAGAAATTTGGGCTCTTTTAGTAACATTAACACCTGGGCTGAAGCATCTTTTATGATCATTTATTGTCTTTCAGGATTCATTCTGGGTTTTATTTTGTTTATTTGATGAAAATGAACAACAATACACACCTTGGATACATTTTTGTTTGATTTGTGTCGTGTGAGATTTTCACCTAGAACCCAAAGGGGGGGGGTTTTGGCACTTTTCATGGAAAAATGTGAAAAATTATATTTTCTAAAAATGAAATAAATGCCTTCTAAACACCTCAAACATTCACTCTAAAACAGAAGATTGTTGTTTTTCGCAATTATTTTAGAAATGTGGGCTCTTTTAGTAACATTAACACCTGGGCTGAAGCATCTTTTATGATCATTTATTGTCTTTCAGGATTCATCCCGGGTTTTTATTTTGTTTATTTGATGAAAATGAACAACAATACACACCATGGAAACATTTTTGTTTGATATATGTCAAGTGATATTTTCACCTAGAACCCAAAGGGGGGGGTATTGGCACTTTTCATGGAAAAATGTGAAAAATTAAATTTTATAAAAATGAAATAAATGCCTTATAAACACCTCGAACATTCACTCTAAAACAGAAGATTGTTGTTTTTCGCAATATTTTTAGAAATTTGGGCTCTTTTAAAAACATTAACACCTCGGCTGAAGCATCTTTTATGATCATTTATTGTCTTTCAGGATACATTCTGGGTTTTATTTTGTTTATTTGATGAAAATGAACAACAATACACACCATGGAAACATTCTTGATTGATTTGTGTCGAATGAGTTTTTCACCTAGAACCCAAACGGGGGGGGTATTGGCACTTTTCATGGAAAAATGTGAAAAATTAAATTTTCTAAAAATGAAATAAATGCCTTCTAAACACCTCAAACATTCACTCTGAAACAGAAGATTGTTGTTTTTCGCAATATTTTTAGAAATTTGGGCTCTTTTAGTAACATTAACACCTGGGCTGAAGCATCTTTTATGATCATTTATTGTCTTTCAGGATTCATTCTGGGTTTTATTTAGTTTATTTGATGAAAATGAACAACAATACACACCTTGGATACATTTTTGCTTGATTTGTGTCGAGTGAGATTTTCACCTAGAACCCAAAGGGGGGGTATGGCACTTTTCATGGAAAAATGTGAAAAATTAAATTTTCTAAAAATGAAATAAATGCCTTCTAAACACCTCAAACATTCACTCTAAAACAGAAGATTGTTGTTTTTCGCAATATTTTTAGAAATTTGGGCTCTTTTAGTATCATTAACACCTGGGCTGAAGCATCTTTTATGCTCATTTCTTGTCTTTCAGGATTAATTCAGGGTTTTATTTTGTTTATTTGATGAAAATGAACAACAAGACACACCAAGGAAACATTTTTGTTTCATTTGTGTCGAGTGAGATTTTCACCTAGATCCCAAAGGGGGGGGTATTGGCATTTTTCATGGAAAAATGTTAAAAATTAAATTTTCTAAAAATAAAATAAACGCCTTCTAAACACCTCAAACATTCACTCTAATACAGAAGATTGTTGTTTTTCGCAATTATTTTTGAAATGTGGGCTCTTTTAGTAACATTAACACCTGGGCTGAAGCATCTTTTATGATCATTTATTGTCTTTCAGGATTCATTCTGGGTTTTATTTTGTTTATTTGATGAAAATGAACAACAATACACACCTTGGATACATTTTTGATTGATTTGTGTCGAGAGAGATTTTCACCTAGAACCCAAGGGGGTATTGGCACTTTTCATGGAAAAATGTGAAAAATTAAATTTTCTAAAAATGAAATGAATGCCTTCTAAACACCTCAAACATTCACTCTAAAACAGAAGATTGTTGTTTTTCGCAATATTTTTAGAAATTTGGGCTCTTTTAGTAACTTTATAACTTGCGCTGAAGCAACTTTTATGCTCATTTCTTGTCTTTCAGGATTAATTCTGGGTTTTATTTTGTTTATTTGATGAAAATGAACAACAATACACACCATGGAAACATTTTTGTTTGAACTGGTTCAAGTGAGATTTTCACCTAGAACCCAAAGGGGGGGGTATTGGCACTTTTCATGGAAAAATGTGAAAAATAAAATATTCTAAAAATGAAATAAATGCCTTCTAAACACCTCAAACATTCACTCTAAAACAGAAGATTGTTGTTTTTCGCAATATTTTTAGAAATTTGGGCTCTTTTAGTAATATTAACACCTGGGCTGAAGCATCTTTTATGATCATTTATTGTCTTTCAGGATACATTCTGGGTTTTATTTTGTTTATTTGATGAAAATGAACAACAATACACAACATGGAAACATTCTTGATTGATTTGTGTCGAATGAGTTTTTCACCTAGAACCCAAACGGGGGGGTATTGGCACTTTTCATGGAAAAATGTGAAAAATTAAATTTTCTAAAAATGAAATAAATGCCGTCTAAACACCTCAAACATTCTTTCTAAAACAGAATATTGTTGTTTTTCGCAATATTTTTAGAAATTTGGGCTCTTTTAGTAACATTAACACCTGGGCTGAAGCATCTTTTATGATCATTTATTGTCTTTCAGGATTCATTCTGGGTTTTATTTTGTTTATTTGATGAAAATGAACAACAATACACACCTTGGATACATTTTTGTTTGATTTGTGTCGATTGAGATTTTCACCTAGAACCCAAAGGCGGGGGTATTGGCACATTTCATGGAAAAATGTGAAAAATTAAATTTTCTAAAAATGAAATAAATGCCTTCTAAACACCTCAAACATTCACTCTTAAACAGAAGATTGTTGTTTTTCGCAATATTTTTAGAAATTTGGGCTCTTTTAGTAACTTTATAACTTGCGCTGAAGCAACTTTTATGCTCATTTCTTGTCTTTCAGGATTAATTCTGGGTTTTATTTTGTTTATTTGATGAAAATGAACAACAATACACACCATGGAAACATTTTTGTTTGAACTGGTTCAAGTGAGATTTTCACCTAGAACCCAAAGGGGGGGGTATTGGCACTTTTCATGGAAAAATGTGAAAAATAAAATATTCTAAAAATGAAATAAATGCCTTCTAAACTCCTCAAACATTCACTCTAAAACAGAAGATTGTTGTTTTTCGCAATATTTTTAGAAATTTGGGCTCTTTTAGTAACATTAACACCTGGGCTGAAGCATCTTTTATGATCATTTATTGTCTTTCAGGATACATTCTGGGTTTTATTTTGTTTATTTGATGAAAATGAACAACAATACACACCATGGAAACATTCTTGATTGATTTGTGTCGAATGAGTTTTTCACCTAGAACCCAAACGGGGGGGTATTGGCACTTTTCATGGAAAAATGTGAAAAATTAAATTTTCTAAAAATGAAATAAATGCCGTCTAAACACCTCAAACATTCTTTCTAAAACAGAAGATTGTTGTTTTTCGCAATATTTTTAGAAATTTGGGCTCTTTTAGTAACATTAACACCTGGGCTGAAGCATCTTTTATGATCATTTATTGTCTTTCAGGATTCATTCTGGGTTTTATTTTGTTTATTTGATGAAAATGAACAACAATACACACCTTGGATACATTTTTGTTTGATTTGTGTCGATTGAGATTTTCACCTAGAACCCAAAGGCGGGGGTATTGGAACATTTCATGGAAAAATGTGAAAAATTAAATTTTCTAAAAATGAAATAAATGCCTTCTAAACACCTCAAACATTCACTCTTAAACAGAAGATTGTTGTTTTTCGCAATATTTTTAGAAATTTGGGCTCTTTTAGTAACTTTATAACTTGCGCTGAAGCAACTTTTATGCTCATTTCTTGTCTTTCAGGATTAATTCTGGGTTTTATTTTGTTTATTTGATGAAAATGAACAACAATACACACCATGGAAACATTTTTGTTTGAACTGGTTCAAGTGAGATTTTCACCTAGAACCCAAAGGGGGGGGTATTGGCACTTTTCATGGAAAAATGTGAAAAATAAAATATTCTAAAAATGAAATAAATGCCTTCTAAACACCTCAAACATTCACTCTAAAACAGAAGATTGTTGTTTTTCGCAATATTTTTAGAAATTTGGGCTCTTTTAGTAACATTAACACTTGCACTAAAGCATCTTTTATGCTAATTTATTGTCTTTCAGGATACATTCTGGGTTTTATTTTGTTTATTTGATAAAAATGAACAACAATACACACCTTGGTACATTTTTGTTTGATTTGTGTCGAGTGAGATTTTCACCTAGAACCCAAAGGGGGGGGTATTGGCACTTTTCATGGAAAAATGTGAAAAATTACATTTTCTAAAAATGAAATAAATGCCTTCTAAACACCTCAAACATTCACTCTTAAACAGAAGATTGTTGTTTTTCGCAATATTTTTAGAAATTTGGGCTCTTTTAGTAACATTAACACCTGGGCTGAAGCATCTTTTATGATCATTTATTGTCTTTCAGGATTCATTCTGGGTTTTATTTTGTTTATTTGATGAAAATGAACAACAATACACACCTTGGATACATTTTTGTTTGATTTGTGTCGTGTGAGATTTTCACCTAGAACCCAAAGGGGGGGGTTTTGGCACTTTTCATGGAAAAATGTGAAAAATTAAATTTTCTAAAAATGAAATAAATGCCTTCTAAACACCTCAAACATTCACTCAAAAACAGAAGATTGTTGTTTTTCGCAATATTTTTAGAAATTTGGGCTCTTTTAGTAACATTAACACCTGGGCTGAAGCATCTTTTATGCTCATTTCTTGTCTTTCAGGATTAATTCAGGGTTTTATTTTGTTTATTTGAAGAAAATGAACAACAATACACACCATGGAAACATTTTTGTTTGATTTGTGTCGAGTGAGATTTTCACCTAGAACCCAAAGGGGGGGTATTGGCACTTTTCATGGAAAAATGTGAAAAATTATATTTTCTAAAAATGAAATAAATGCCTTCTAAACACCTCAAACATTCACTCTAAAACAGAAGATTGTTGTTTTTCGCAATTATTTTAGAAATGTGGGCTCTTTTAGTAACATTAACACCTGGGCTGAAGCATCTTTTATGATCATTTATTGTCTTTCAGGATTCATCCTGGGTTTTATTTTGTTTATTTGATGAAAATGAACAACAATACACACCATGGAAACATTTTTGTTTGATATATGTCAAGTGATATTTTCACCTAGAACCCAAAGGGGGGGGTATTGGCACTTTTCATGGAAAAATGTGAAAAATTAAATTTTATAAAAATGAAATAAATGCCTTATAAACACCTCGAACATTCACTCTAAAACAGAAGATTGTTGTTTTTCGCAATATTTTTAGAAATTTGGGCTCTTTTAAAAACATTAACACCTCGGCTGAAGCATCTTTTATGATCATTTATTGTCTTTCAGGATACATTCTGGGTTTTATTTTGTTTATTTGATGAAAATGAACAACAATACACACCTTGGTACATTTTTGTTTGATTTGTGTCGAGTGAGATTTTCACCTAGAACCCAAAGGGGGGGGTATTGGCACTTTTCATGGAAAAATGTGAAAAATTAAATTTTCTAAAAATGAAATAAATGCCTTCTAAACACCTCAAACATTCACTCTGAAACAGAAGATTGTTGTTTTTCGCAATATTTTTAGAAATTTGGGCTCTTTTAGTAACATTAACACCTGGGCTGAAGCATCTTTTATGATCATTTATTGTCTTTCAGGATTCATTCTGGGTTTTATTTAGTTTATTTGATGAAAATGAACAACAATACACACCTTGGATACATTTTTGCTTGATTTGTGTCGAGTGAGATTTTCACCTAGAACCCAAAGGGGGGGGTATTGGCACTTTTCATGGAAAAATGTGAAAAATTAAATTTTCTAAAAATGAAATAAATGCCTTCTAAACACCTCAAACATTCACTCTAAAACAGAAGATTGTTGTTTTTCGCAATATTTTTAGAAATTTGGGCTCTTTTAGTATCATTAACACCTGGGCTGAAGCATCTTTTATGCTCATTTCTTGTCTTTCAGGATTAATTCAGGGTTTTATTTTGTTTATTTGATGAAAATGAACAACAATACACACCATGGAAACATTTTTGTTTGATTTGTGTCGAGTGAGATTTTCACCTAGAACCCAAAGGGGGGGTATTGGCATTTTTCATGGAAAAATGTTAAAAATTAAATTTTCTAAAAATAAAATAAACGCCTTCTAAACACCTCAAACATTCACTTTAATACAGAAGATTGTTGTTTTTCGCAATTATTTTAGAAATGTGGGCTCTTTTAGTAACATTAACACCTGGGCTGAAGCATCTTTTATGATCATTTATTGTCTTTCAGGATTCATTCTGGGTTTTATTTTGTTTATTTGTTGAAAATGAACAACAATACACACCTTGGATACATTTTTGCTTGATTTGTGTCGAGTGAGATTTTCACCTAGAACCCAAAGGGGGGGGTATTGGCACTTTTCATGGAAAAATGTGAAAAATTAAATTTTCTAAAAATGAAATAAATGCCTTCTAAACACCTCAAACATTCACTCTAAAACAGAAGATTGTTGTTTTTTGCAATATTTTAAGAAATTTAGGCTCTTTTAGTAACATTAACACCTGGGCTGAAGCATCTTTTATGATCATTTTTTGTCCTTCAGGATACATTCTGGGTTTTATTTTGTTTATTTGATGAAAATTAACAACAATACACACCATGGAAACATTTTTGATTGATTTGTATCTAGTGAGATTTTCACCTAGAACCCAAAGGGGGGGTATATGCACTTTTCATGGAAAAATGTGAAAAACTAAATTTTTTAAAAATGAAATAAATTCCTTCTAAACACCTCAAACATTCACTCTAAAACAGAAGATTTTTGTTTTTCGCAATATTTTTAGATATTTGGGCTCTTTTAGTAACATTAACACTTGCACTAAAGCATCTTTTATGCTAATTTCTTGTCTTTCAGGTTTAATTCTGGGTTTTATTTTGTTTATTTGATGAAAATGAACAACAAGACACACCAAGGAAACATTTTTGTTTCATTTGTGTCGAGTGAGATTTTCACCTAGATCCCAAAGGGGGGGGTATTGGCATTTTTCATGGAAAAATGTTAAAAATTAAATTTTCTAAAAATAAAATAAACGCCTTCTAAACACCTCAAACATTCACTCTAATACAGAAGATTGTTGTTTTTCGCAATTATTTTTGAAATGTGGGCTCTTTTAGTAACATTAACACCTGGGCTGAAGCATCTTTTATGATCATTTATTGTCTTTCAGGATTCATTCTGGGTTTTATTTTGTTTATTTGATGAAAATGAACAACAATACACACCTTGGATACATTTTTGATTGATTTGTGTCGAGAGAGATTTTCACCAAGAACCCAAGGGGGTATTGGCACTTTTCATGGAAAAATGTGAAAAATTAAATTTTCTAAAAATGAAATGAATGCCTTCTAAACACCTCAAACATTCACTCTAAAACAGAAGATTTTTGTTTTTCGCAATATTTTTAGATATTTGGGCTCTTTGAGTAACATTAACACTTGCACTTAAGCATCTTTTATGCTAATTTCTTGTCTTTCAGGTTTAATTCTGGGTTTTATTTTGTTTATTTGATGAATATGAACAACAATACACACCATGGAAACATTTTTGTTTGATTTGTGTCAAGTGAGATTTTCACCTAGATCCCAAAGGGGGGGTATTGTCATTTTTCATGGAAAAATGTTAAAAATTGAATTTTCTAAAAATAAAATAAACGCCTTCTAAACACCTCAAACATTCACTCTAATACAGAAGATTGCTGTTTTTCGCAATTATTTTAGAAATGTGGGCTCTTTTAGTAACATTAACACCTGGGCTGAAGCATCTTTTATGATCATTTATTGTCTTTCAGGATTCATTCTGGGTTTTATTTTGTTTATTTGATGAAAATGAACAACAATACACACCATGGAAACATTTTTGTTTGATTTATGTCAAGTGATATTTTCACCTAGAACCCAAAGGGGGGGGTATTGGCACTTTTCATGGAAAAATGTGAAAAATTAAACTTTCTAAAAATGAAATAAATGCCTTATAAACACCTCATACATTCACTCTAAAACAGAAGATTGTTGTTTTTCGCAATATTTTTAGAAATTTTGGCTCTTTTAGTAACATTAACACCTCGGCTGAAGCATCTTTAATGATCATTTATTGTCTTTCAGGATACATTCTGGGTTTTATTTTGTTTATTTGATGAAAATGAACAACAATACACACCTTGGTACATTTTTGTTTGATTTGTGTCGAGTGAGATTTTCACCTAGAACCCAAAGGGGGGGTATTGGCACTTTTCATGGAAAAATGTGAAAAATTAAATTTTCAAAAAATGAAATAAATGCCTTCTAAACACCTCAAACATTCACTCTAAAACAGAAGATTGTGGTTTTTCGCAATATTTTTAGAAATTTGGGCTCTTTTAGTAACATTAACACATGCGCTGAAGCAACTTTTATGCTCATTTCTTGTCTTTCAGGATTAATTCTAGGTTTTATTTTGTTTATTTGACGAAAATGAACAACAATACACACCATGGAAACATTTTTGTTTGATTTATGTCAAGTGAGATTTTCACCTTGAACCCAAAGGGGGGGGTATTGGCACTTTTCATGGAAAAATGTGAAAAATTATATTTTCTAAAAATGAAATAAATGCCTTATAAACACCTCAAACATTCACTCTAAAACAGAAGATTGTTGTTTTTCGCAATATTTTTAGAAATTTGGGCTCTTTTAGTAACATTAACACCTCGGCTGAAGCATCTTTTATGATCATTTTTTGTCTTTCAGGATACATTCTGGGTTTTATTTTGTTTATTTGATGAAAATGAACAACAATACACACCTTGGTACATTTTTGTTTTATTTGTGTCGAGTGAGATTTTCACCTAGAACCCAAAGGGGGGGGTATTGGCACTTTTCATGGAAAAATGTGAAAAATTAAATTTTCTAAAAATGAAATAAATGCCTTCTAAACACTAAAAACATTCACTCTAAAACAGATGATTGTCGTTTTTCGCAATATTTTTAGAAATTTGGGCTCTTTTAGTAACATTAACACCTGGGCTGAAGCATCTTTTATGATCATTTATTGTCTTTCAGGATTCATTCTGGGTTTTATTTTGTTTATTTGATGAAAATGAACAACAATACACACCATGGAAACATTTTTGATTGATTTGTGTCGAGTGAGATTTTCACCTAGAACCCAAAGGGGGGGTATATGCACTTTTCATGGAAAAATGTGAAAAACTAAATTTTTTAAAAATGAAATAAATTCCTTCTAAACACCTCAAACATTCACTCTAAAACAGAATATTTTTGTTTTTCGCAATATTTTTAGATATTTGGGCTATTTTAGTAACATTAACACTTGCACTAAAGCATCTTTTATGCTAATTTCTTGTCTTTCAGGTTTAATTCTGGGTTTATTTTGTTTATTTGATGAATATGAACAATACACACCAAGGAAACATTTTTGTTTGATTTGTGTCGAGTGAGATTTTCACCTAGATCCCAAAGGGGGGGGTATTGGCATTTTTCATGGAAAAATGTTAAAAATTAAATTTTCTAAAAATAAAATAAACGCCTTCTAAACACCTCAAACATTCACTCTAATACAGAAGATTGTTGTTTTTCGCAATTATTTTAGAAATGTGGGCTCTTTTAGTAACATTAACACCTGGGCTGAAGCATCTTTTATAATCATTTATTGTCTTTCAGGATTCATTCTGGGTTTTATTTTGTTTATTTGATGAAAATGAACAACAATACACACCTTGGATACATTTTTGATTGATTAGTGTCGATTGAGATTTTCACCTAGAACCCAAAGGGGGGGTATATGCACTTTTCATGGAAAAATGTGAAAAATTAAATTTTCTAAAAATGAAATAAATGCCTTCTAAACACCTCAAACATTCACTCTAAAACAGAAGATGGTTGTTTTTCGCAATATTTTTAGAAATTTGGGCTCTTTTAGTAACATTAACGCATGCGCTGAAGCAACTTTTATGCTCATTTATTGTCTTTCAGGATTAATTCTGGGTTTTATTTTGTTTATTTGATAAAAATGAACAACAATACACACCATGGAAACATTTTTGTTTGATATATGTGAAGTGAGATTTTCACCTTGAACCCAAAGGGGGGGGGTATTGGCACTTTTCATGGAAAAATGTGAAAAATTAAATTTTCTAAAAATGAAATAAATGCCTTATAAACACCTCAAACATTCACTCTAAAACAGAAGATTGTTGTTTTTCGCAATATTTTTTGAAATTTGCACTCTTTTAGTAACATAAACACCTCGGCTGAAGCATCTTTTATGATCATTTATTGTCTTTCAGGATACATTCTGGGTTTTATTTTGTTTTTTTGATGAAAATGAACAACAATACACACCTTGGTACATTTTTGTTTGATTTGTGTCGAGTGAGATTTTCCCCTAGAACCCAAAGGGGGGGGGGGATTGGCACTTTTCATGGAAAAATGTAAAAAATTAAATTTTCTAAAAATGAAATAAATGCCTTCTAAACACCAAAAACATTCACTCTAAAACAGAAGATTGTCGTTTTTCGCAATATTTTTAGAAATTTGGGCTCTTTTAGTAACATTAACACCTGGGCTGAAGCATCTTTTATGATCATTTATTGTCTTTCAGGATTCATTCTGGGTTTTATTTTGTTTATTTGATGAAAATGAACAACAATACACACCATGGAAACATTTTTGATTGATTTGTGTCTAGTGAGATTTTCACCTAGAACCCAAAGGGGGGGTATATGCACTTTTCATGGAAAAATGTGAAAAACTAAATTTTTTTAAAATGAAATAAATTCCTTCTAAACACCTCAAACATTCACTCTAAAACAGAAGATTTTTGTTTTTCGCAATATTTTTAGATATTTGGGCTCTTTTAGTAACAATAACACTTGCACTAAAGCATCTTTTATGCTAATTTCTTGTATTTCAGGTTTAATTCTGGGTTTTAAATTGTTTATTTGATGAATATGAACAACAATACACACCAAGGAAACATTTTTGTTTCATTTGTGTCGAGTGAGATTTTCACCTAGATCCCAAAGGGGGGGGGGTATTGGCATTTTTCATGGAAAAATGTTAAAAATTAAATTTTCTAAAAATAAAATAAACGCCTTCTAAACACCTCAAACATTCACTCTAATACAGAAGATTGTTGTTTTTCGCAATTATTTTTGAAATGTGGGGTCTTTTAGTAACATTAACACCTGGGCTGAAGCATCTTTTATGATCATTTATTGTCTTTCAGGATTCATTCTGGGTTTTATTTTGTTTATTTGATGAAAATGAACAACAATACACACCTTGGATACATTTTTGATTGATTTGTGTCGAGTGAGATTTTCACCTAGAACCCAAGGGGGGGGGTATTGGCACTTTTCATGGAAAAATGTGAAAAATTAAATTTTCTAAAAATGAAATAAATGCCTTCTAAACACCTCAAACATTCACTCTAAAACAGAAGATTTTTGTTTTTCGCAATACTTTTACATATTTGGGCTCTTTTAGTAACATTAACACTTGCACTAAAGCATCTTTTATGCTAATTTCCCTTCTTTCAGGTTTAATTCTGGGTTTTATTTTGTTTATTTGATGAATATGAACAACAATACACACCATGGAAACATTTTTGTTTGATTTGTGTCAAGTGAGATTTTCACCTAGATCCCAAAGGGGCATTATATTAGGGGTATTGGCATTTTTCATGGAAAAATGTTAAATATTGAATTTTCTAAAAATAAAATAAACGCCTTCTAAACACCTCAAACATTCACTCTAATACAGAAGATTGTTGTTTTTCGCAATTATTTTAGAAATGTGGGCTCTTTTAGTAACATTAACACCTGGGCTGAAGCATCTTTTATGATCATTTATTGTCTTTCAGGATTCATTCTGGGTTTTATTTTGTTTATTTGATGAAAATGAACAACAATACACACCATGGAAACATTTTTGTTTGATTTATGTCAAGTGATATTTTCACCTAGAACCCAAAGGGGGGGGTATTGGCACTTTTCATGGAAAAATGTGAAAAATTAAATTTTCTAAAAATGAAATAAATGCCTTATAAACACCTCAAACATTCACTCTAAAACAGAAGATTGTGGTTTTTCGCAATATTTTTAGAAATTTGGGCTCTTTTAGTAACGTTAACACCTCGGCTGAAGCATCTTTTATGATCATTTGTTGTCTTTCAGGATTCATTCTGGGTTTTATTTTGTTTATTTGATGAAAATGAACAACAATACACACCTTGGATACATTTTTGTTTGATTTGTGTAAGGTGTGATTTTCACCTAGAACCCAAAGGGGGAGGTATTGGCACTTTTCATGGAAAAATGTGAAAAATTAAATTTTCTAAAAATGAAATAAATGCCTTCTAAACACCTCAAACATTCACTCTAAAACAGAAGATTATTGTTTTTCGAAATATTTTTAGAAATTTGGGCTCTTTTAGTAACTTTATAACTTGCGCTGAAGCAACTTTTATGCTCATTTCTTGTCTTTCAGGATTAATTCTGGGTTTTACATTGTTTATTTGATAAAAATGAACAACAATACACACCATGGAAACATTTTTGTTTGATTTGTGTCGAGTGAGATTTTCACCTAGAACCCAAAGGGGGGGGTATTGGCACATTTCATGGAAAAATGTGAAAAATTAAATTTTCTAAAAATGAAATAAATGCCTTCTAAACACCTCAAACATTCACTCTAAAACAGAAGATTGTTGTTTTTCGCAATATTTTTAGAAATTTGGGCTCTTTTAGTAACATTAACACCTGGGCTGAAGCATCTTTTATGATCATTTATTGTCTTTCAGGATACATTCTGGGTTTTATTTTGTTTATTTGATGAAAATGAACAACAATACACACCTTGGATACATTTTTGTTTGATTTGTGTCGAGTGAGATTTTCACCTAGAACCCAAAGGGGGGGGTATTGGCTCTTTTCATGGAAAAATGTGAAAAATTAAATTTTCTAAAAATGAAATAAATGCCTTCTTAACACCTCAAACATTCACTCTAAAACAGAAAATGGTTGTTTTTCGCAAAATTTTAGAAATTTGGGCTCTTTTAGTAACATTAACACCTGGGCTGAAGCATCTTTTATGATCATTTATTGTCTTTCAGGATTCATTCTGGGTTTTATTTTGTTTATTTGATGAAAATGAACAACAATACACACCTTGGATACATTTTTGTTTGATTTGTGTCGAGTGAGATTTTCACCTAGAACCCAAAGGGGGGGGTATTGGCACTTTTCATGGAAAAATGTGAAAAATAAATTTTCTAAAAATGAAATAAATGCCTTCTAAACACCTCAAACATTCACTCTAAAACAGAATATTGTTGTTTTTCGCAATATTCTTAGAAATTTGGGCTCTTTTAGTAACATTAACACCTGGGCTGAAGCATCTTTTATGCTCATTTCTTGTCTTTCAGGATTAATTCTGGGTTTTATTTTGTTTATTTGATGAAAATGAACAACAATACACACCATGGAAACATTTTTGTTTGATTTGTGTCGAGTGAGATTTTCACCTAGAACCCAAAGGGTGGGGGGGTATTGGCACTTTTCATGGAAAAATGTGAAAAATTAAATTTTCTAAAAATGAAATAAATGCCTTATAAACACCTCAAACATTCACTCTTATACAGAAGATTGTTGTTTTTCGCCATATTTTAAGAAATTTGGGCTCTTTTAGCAACATTAACACCTGGGCTGATGCATCTTTTATGATCATTTATTGTCTTTCAGGATACATTCTGGGTTTTATTTTGTTTATTTGATGAAAATGAACAACAATACACACCTTGGATACATTTTTGTTTGATTTGTGTCGAGTGAGATTTTCACCTAGAACCCAAAGGGTTTTGGCACTTTTCATGGAAAAATGTGAAAAATTAAATTTTCTAAAAATGAAATAAATGCCTTCTAAACACCTCAAACATTCACTCTAAAACAGAAGATTGTTGTTTTTCGCAATATTTTTAGAAATTTGGGCTCTTTTAAAAACATTAACACATGCGCTGAAGCAACTTTTATGCTCATTTCTTGACTTTCAGGATACATTCTGGGTTTTATTTTGTTTATTTGATGAAAATGAACAACAATACACACCTTGGAAACATTTTTGTTTGATATATGTCAAGTGATATTTTCACCTAGAACCCAAAGGGGGGGGTATTGGCACATTTCATGGAAAAATGTGAAAAATTAAATTTTCTAAAAATGAAATAAATGCCTTATAAACACCTCAAACATTCACTCTAATACAGAAGATTGTCGTTTTTCGCAATATTTTAAGAAATTTGGGCTCTTTTAGCAACATTAACACCTGGGCTGCTGCATCTTTTATGATCATTTATTGTCTTTCAGGATACATTTTGGGTTTTATTTTGTTTATTTGATGAAAATGAACAACAATACACACCTTGGTACATTTTTGTTTGATTTATGTCGAGTGAGATTTTCACCTAGAACCCAAAGGGGGGGTATTGGCACTTTTCATGGAAAAATGTGAAAAATTAAATTTTCTAAAAATGAAATAAATACCTTCTAAACACCCCAAACATTCACTCAAAAACAGAAGATTGTTGTTTTTCGCAATATTTTTAGAAATTTCGGCTCTTTAATAACTTTAATACTTGCGCTGAAGCGACTTTTATGCTCATTTCTTGCTTTCAGGATTAATTCTGGGTTTTATTTTGTTTATTTGATGAAAATGAACAACAATACACACCATGGAAACATTTTTGTTTGAATTGGTTCAAGTGAGATTTTCACATAGAACCCAAAGGGGGGGGTATTGGCACTTTTCATGGAAAAATGTGTAAAATCAAATTTTCTAAAAATGAAATAAATGCCTTCTAAACACCTCAAACATTCACTCTAATATAGAAGATTGTTTTTTTTCGCAATATTTTTAGAAATTTGGGCTCTTTTAGCAACTTTAACACTTGTGCTGAAGCAACTTTTATGCTCATTTCTTGTCTTTCAGGATTAATTCTGGGTTTTATTTTGTTTATTTGATGAAAATGAACAACAATACACACCATGGAAACATTTTTGTTTGAATTGGTTCAAGTGAGATTTTCACCTTGAACCCAAAGGGGGGGGTATTGGCACTTTTCATGGAAAAATGTGAAAAATTAAATTTTCTAAAAATGAAATAAATGCCTTCTAAACACCTCAAACATTCACTCTAAAACAGAAGATTGTTGTTTTTCGCAATATTTTTAGAAATTTGGGCTCTTTTAGTAACATTAACACCTGGGCTGAAGCATCTTTTATGATCATTTATTGTCTTTCAGGATTCATTCTGGGTTTTATTTTGTTTATTTGATGAAAATGAACAACAATACACACCTTGGATACATTTTTGTTTGATTTGTGTCGAGTGAGATTTTCACCTATAACCCAAAGGGGGGGGTATTGGCACTTTTCATGGAAAAATGTGAAAAATTAAATTTTCTGAAAATGAAATAAATGCCTTCTAAACACCTCAAACATTCACTCTTAAACAGAAGATTGTTGTTTTTCGAAATATTTTTAGAAATTTGGGCTCTTTTAGTAACTTTATAACTTGCGCTGAAGCAACTTTTATGCTCATTTCTTGTCTTTCAGGATTAATTCTGGGTTTTATTTTGTTTATTTGATGAAAATGAACAACAATACACACCATGGAAACATTTTTGTTTGATTTATGTCAAGTGAGATTTTCACCTTGAACCCAAAGGGCGGGGTATCGGCACTTTTCATGGAAAAATGTGAAAAATTAAATTTTCTAAAAATGAAATAAATGCCTTATAAACACCTCAAACATTCACTCTAAAACAGAAGATTGTTGTTTTTCGCAATATTTTTAGAAATTTGGGCTCTTTTAGTAACATTAACACCTCGGCTGAAGCATCTTTTATGATCATTTATTGTCTTTCAGGATACATTCTGGGTTTTATTTTGTTTATTTGATGAAAATGAACAACAATACACACCTTGGTACATTTTTGTTTGATTTATGTCGAGTGAGATTTTCACCTAGAACCCAAAGGGGGGGGTATTGGCACTTTTCATGGAAAAATGTGAAAAATTAAATTTTCTAAAAATGAAATAAATGCCTTCTAAACACCAAAAACATTCACTCTAAAACAGAAGATTGTCGTTTTTCGCAATATTTTTAGATATTTGGGCTCTTTTAGTAACATTAACACCTGGGCTGAAGCATCTTTTATGATCATTTATTGTCTTTCAGGATTCATTCTGGGTTTTATTTTGTTTATTTGATGAAAATGAACAACAATACACACCATGGAAACATTTTTGATTGATTTGTGTCGAATGAGATTTTCACCTAGAACCCAAAGGGGGGGTATATGCACTTTTCATGGAAAAATGTGAAAAACTAAATTTTTTAAAAATGAAATAAATTCCTTCTAAACACCTCAAACATTCACTCTAAAACAGAAGATTTTTGTTTTTCGCAATATTTTTAGATATTTTGGCTCTTTTAGTAACATTAACACTTGCACTAAAGCATCTTTTATGCTAATTTCTTGTCTTTCAGGTTTAATTCTGGGTTTTATTTTATTTATTTGATGAATATGAACAACAATACACACCAAGGAAACATTTTTGTATGATTTGTGTCGAGTGAGATTTTCACCTACATCCCAAAGGGGGGGGTATTGGCATTTTTCATGGAAAAATGTTAAAAATTAAATTTTCTAAAAATAAAATAAACGCCTTATAAACACCTCAAACATTCACTCTAATACAGAAGATTGTTGTTTTTCGCAATTATTTTAGAAATGTGGGCTCTTTTAGTAACATTAACACCTGGGCTGAAGCATCTTTTATGATCATTTATTGTCTTTCAGGATTCATTCTGGGTTTTATTTTGTTTATTTGATGAAAATGAACAACAATACACACCTTGGATACATTTTTGATTGATTTGTGTCGAGTGAGATTTTCACCTAGAACCCAAGGGGGGGGGCACTTTTCATGGAAAAATGTGAAAAATTAAATTTTCTAAAAATGAAATAAATGCCTTCTAAACACCTCAAACATTCACTCTAAAACAGAAGATGGTTGTTTTTCGCAATATTTTTAGAAATTTTGGGCTCTTTTAGTAACATTATCACTTTCGCTGAAGCAACTTTTATGCTCATTTCTTGTCTTTCAGGATTAATTCTGGGTTTTATTTTGTTTATTTCATGAAAATGAACAACAATACACACCATGGAAACATTTTTGTTTGATTTGTGTCAAGTGAGATTTTCACCTAGATCCCAAAGGGGGGGTATTGGCATTTTTCATGGAAAAATGTTAAAAATTGAATTTTCTAAAAATAAAATAAACGCCTTCTAAACACCTCAAACATTCACTCTAATACAGAAGATTGTTGTTTTTCGCAATTATTTTAGAAATGTGGGCTCTTTTAGTAACATTAACACCTGGGCTGAAGCATCTTTTATGATCATTTATTGTCTTTCAGGATTCATTCTGGGTTTTATTTTGTTTATTTGATGAAAATGAACAACAATACACACCATGGAAACATTTTTGTTTGATATATGTCAAGTGATATTTTCACCTAGAACCCAAAGGGGGGGGTATTGGCACATTTCATGGAAAAATGTGAAAAATTAAATTTTCTAAAAATGAAATAAATGCCTTATAAACACCTCAAACATTCACTCTAATAGAGAAGATTGTCGTTTTTTCGCAATATTTTAAGAAATTTGGGCTCTTTTAGCAACATTAACACCTGGGCTGCTGCATCTTTTATGATCATTTATTGTCTTTCAGGATACATTTTGGGTTTTATTTAGTTTATTTGATGAAAATGAACAACAATACACACCTTGGATACATTTTTGTTTGATTTCTGTCGAGTGAGATTTTCACCTAGAACCCAAAGGGGGGGTATTGGCACTTTTCATGGAAAAATGTGAAAAATTAAATTTTCTAAAAATGAAATAAATACCTTCTAAACACCCCAAACATTCACTCAAAAACAGAAGATTGTTGTTTTTCGCAATATTTTTAGAAATTTCGGCTCTTTAATAACTTTAATACTTGCGCTGAAGCGACTTTTATGCTCATTTCTTGCTTTCAGGATTAATTCTGGGTTTTATTTTGTTTATTTGATGAAAATGAACAACAATACACACCATGGAAACATTTTTGTTTGAATTGGTTCAAGTGAGATTTTCACATAGAACCCAAAGGGGGGGGTATTGGCACTTTTCATGGAAAAATGTGTAAAATCAAATTTTCTAAAAATGAAATAAATGCCTTCTAAACACCTCAAACATTCACTCTAATATAGAAGATTGTTTTTTTTCGCAATATTTTTAGAAATTTGGGCTCTTTTAGCAACTTTAACACTTGTGCTGAAGCAACTTTTATGCTCATTTCTTGTCTTTCAGGATTAATTCTGGGTTTTATTTTGTTTATTTGATGAAAATGAACAACAATACACACCATGGAAACATTTTTGTTTGAATTGGTTCAAGTGAGATTTTCACCTTGAACCCAAAGGGGGGGGTATTGGCACTTTTCATGGAAAAATGTGAAAAATTAAATTTTCTAAAAATGAAATAAATGCCTTCTAAACACCTCAAACATTCACTCTAAAACAGAAGATTGTTGTTTTTCGCAATATTTTTAGAAATTTGGGCTCTTTTAGTAACATTAACACCTGGGCTGAAGCATCTTTTATGATCATTTATTGTCTTTCAGGATTCATTCTGGGTTTTATTTTGTTTATTTGATGAAAATGAACAACAATACACACCTTGGATACATTTTTGTTTGATTTGTGTCGAGTGAGATTTTCACCTATAACCCAAAGGGGGGGGTATTGGCACTTTTCATGGAAAAATGTGAAAAATTAAATTTTCTGAAAATGAAATAAATGCCTTCTAAACACCTCAAACATTCACTCTTAAACAGAAGATTGTTGTTTTTCGAAATATTTTTAGAAATTTGGGCTCTTTTAGTAACTTTATAACTTGCGCTGAAGCAACTTTTATGCTCATTTCTTGTCTTTCAGGATTAATTCTGGGTTTTATTTTGTTTATTTGATGAAAATGAACAACAATACACACCATGGAAACAATTTTGTTTGAACTGGTTCAAGTGAGATTTTCACCTAGAACCCAAAGGGGGGGGTATTGGCACTTTTATGGAAAAATGTGAAAAATTAAATATTCTAAAAATGAAATAAATGCCTTCTAAACACCTCAAACATTCACTCTAAAACAGAAGATTGTGTTTTTTCGCAATATTTTTAGAAATTTGGGCTCTTTTAGTAACATTAACACCTGGGCTGAAGAATCTTTTATGCTCATTTCTTGTCTTTCAGGATTAATTCTGGGTTTTACATTGTTTATTTGATAAAAATGAACAACAATACACACCATGGAAACATTTTTGTTTGAATTGTGTCAAGGGAGATTTTCACCTAGAAGCAAAAGGGGGGGGTATTGGCACTTTTCATGGAAAAATGTGAAAAATTAAATTTTCTAAAAATGAAATAAATGCCTTATAAACACCTCAAACATTCACTCTAAAACAGAAGATTGTTGTTTTTCGCATTATTTTTAGAAATTTGGGCTCTTTTAGTAACATTAACACCTGGGCTGAAGCATCTTTTATGATCATTTATTGTCTTTCAGGATTCATTCTGGGTTTTATTTTGTTTATTTGATGAAAATGAACAACAATACACACCTTGGATACATTTTTGTTTGATTTGTGTCGAGTGAGATTTTTACCTATAACCCAAAGGGGGGGGTATTGGCACTTTTCATGGAAAAATGTGAAAAATTAAATTTTCTGAAAATGAAATAAATGCCTTCTAAACACCTCAAACATTCACTCTTAAACAGAAGATTGTTGTTTTTCGAAATATTTTTAGAAATTTGGGCTCTTTTAGTAACTTTATAACTTGCGCTGAAGCAACTTTTATGCTCATTTCTTGTCTTTCAGGATTAATTCTGGGTTTTATTTTGTTTATTTGATGAAAATGAACAACAATACACACCATGGAAACATTCTTGATTGATTTGTGTCGAATGAGTTTTTCACCTAGAACCCAAACGGGGGGGTATTGGCACTTTTCATGGAAAAATGTGAAAAATTAAATTTTCTAAAAATGAAATAAATGCCGTCTAAACACCTCAAACATTCTTTCTAAAACAGAAGATTGTTGTTTTTCGCAATATTTTTAGAAATTTGGGCTCTTTTAGTAACATTAACACCTGGGCTGAAGCATCTTTTATGATCATTTATTGTCTTTCAGGATTCATTCTGGGTTTTATTTTGTTTATTTGATGAAAATGAACAACAATACACACCTTGGATACATTTTTGTTTGATTTGTGTCGATTGAGATTTTCACCTAGAACCCAAAGGCGGGGGTATTGGCACATTTCATGGAAAAATGTGAAAAATTAAATTTTCTAAAAATGAAATAAATGCCTTCTAAACACCTCAAACATTCACTCTTAAACAGAAGATTGTTGTTTTTCGCAATATTTTTAGAAATTTGGGCTCTTTTAGTAACTTTATAACTTGCGCTGAAGCAACTTTTATGCTCATTTCTTGTCTTTCAGGATTAATTCTGGGTTTTATTTTTTTTATTTGATGAAAATGAACAACAATACACACCATGGAAACATTTTTGTTTGAACTGGTTCAAGTGAGATTTTCACCTAGAACCCAAAGGGGGGGGTATTGGCACTTTTCATGGAAAAATGTGAAAAATAAAATATTCTAAAAATGAAATAAATGCCTTCTAAACACCTCAAACATTCACTCTAAAACAGAAGATTGTTGTTTTTCGCAATATTTTTAGAAATTTGGGCTCTTTTAGTAACATTAACACCTGGGCTGAAGCATCTTTTATGATCATTTATTGTCTTTCAGGATCATTCTGGGTTTTATTTTGTTTATTTGATGAAAAATGAACAACAATACACACCTTGGTACATTTTTGTTTGATTTGTGTCGAGTGAGATTTTCACCTAGAACCCAAAGGGGGGGGGTATTGGCACTTTTCATGGAAAAATGTGAAAAATTAATTTTCTAAAAATTGAAATAAATGCCTTCTAAACACCTCAAACATTCACTCTAAAACAGAAGATTGTTGTTTTTCGCAATATTTTTAGAAATTTGGGCTCTTTAGTAACATTAACACCTGGGCTGAAGCATCTTTTATGATCATTTATTGTCTTTCAGGATTCATTCTGGGTTTTATTTTGTTTATTTGATGAAAATGAACAACAATACACACCTTGGATACATTTTTGTTTGATTTGTGTCGTGTGAGATTTCACCTAGAACCCAAAGGGGGGGGTATTGGCACTTTTCATGGAAAAATGTGAAAAATTAAATTTTCTAAAAATGAAATAAATGCCTTCTAAACACCTCAAACATTCACTCAAAAACAGAAGATTGTTGTTTTTCGCAATATTTTTAGAAATTTGGGCTCTTTTAGTAACATTAACACCTGGGCTGAAGCATCTTTTATGCTCATTTCTTGTCTTTCAGGATTAATTCAGGGTTTTATTTTGTTTATTTGATGAAAATGAACAACAATACACACCATGGAAACATTTTTGTTTGATTTGTGTCGAGTGAGATTTTCACCTAGAACCCAAAGGGGGGGGTATTGGAACTTTTCATGGAAAAATGTGAAAAAATTAAATTTTCTAAAAATGAAATAAATGCCTTCTAAACACCTAAACATTCACTCTAAAACAGAAGATTGATGTTTTTCGCAATTATTTTAGAAATGTGGGCTCTTTTAGTAACATTAACACCTGGGCTGAAGCATCTTTTATGATCATTTATTGTCTTTCAGGATTCATCCTGGGTTTTATTTTGTTTATTTGATGAAAATGAACAACAATACACACCATGGAAACATTTTTTGTTTGATATATGTCAAGTGATATTTTCACCTTGAACCCAAAGGGGGGGGGTATTGGCACTTTTCATGGAAAAATGTGAAAAATTAAATTTTATAAAAATGAAATAAATGCCTTATAAACACCTCAAACATTCACTCTAAAACAGAAGATTGTTGTTTTTCGCAATATTTTTAGAAATTTGGGCTCTTTTAAAAACATTAACACCTCGGCTGAAGCATCTTTTATGATCATTTATTGTCTTTCAGGATACATTCTGGGTTTTATTTTGTTTATTTATTGAAAATGAACAACAATACACACCTTGGTACATTTTTGTTTGATTTGTGTCGAGTGTGATTTTCACCTAGAACCCAAAGGGGGGGGGTATTGGCACTTTTCATGGAAAAATGTTAAAAATTAAATTTTCTAAAAATGAAATAAATGCCTTCTAAACACTCAAACATTCACTCTAAAACAGAAGATTGTTGTTTTTCGCAATATTTTTAGAAATTTGGGCTCTTTTAGTAACATTAACACCTGGGCTGAAGCATCTTTTATGATCATTTATTGTCTTTCAGGATTCATTCTGGGTTTTATTTAGTTTATTTGATGAAAATGAACAACAATACACACCTTGGATACATTTTTGCTTGATTTGTGTCGAGTGAGATTTTCACCTAGAACCCAAAGGGGGGGTATTGGCACTTTTCATGGAAAAATGTGAAAATTAAATTTTCTAAAAATGAAATAAATGCCTTCTAAACACTCAAACATTCACTCTAAAACAGAAGATTGTTGTTTTTCGCAATATTTTTAGAAATTTGGGCTCTTTTAGTATCATTAACACCTGGGCTGAAGCATCTTTTATGCTCATTTCTTGTCTTTCAGGATTAATTCAGGGTTTTATTTTGTTTATTTGATGAAAATGAACAACAATACACACCATGGAAACATTTTTGTTTGATTTGTGTCGAGTGAGATTTTCACCTAGAACCCAAAGGGGGGGGTATTGGCATTTTTCATGGAAAAATGTTAAAAATTAAATTTTCTAAAAATAAAATAAACGCCTTCTAAACACCTCAAACATTCACTCTAATACAGAAGATTGTTGTTTTTCGCAATTATTTTAGAAATGTGGGCTCTTTTAGTAACATTAACACCTGGGCTGAAGCATCTTTTATGATCATTTATTGTCTTTCAGGATTCATTCTGGGTTTTATTTTGTTTATTTGATGAAAATGAACAACAATACACACCTTGGATACATTTTTGATTGATTGTGTCAAGTGAGATTTTCACCTAGAACCCAAGGGGGGGGGTATTGGCACTTTTCATGGAAAAATGTGAAAAATTAAATTTTCTAAAAATGAAATAAATGCCTTCTAAACACCTCAAACATTTACTCTAAAACAAAGGATGGTTGTTTTTCGCAATATTTTTAGAAATTTTGGGCTCTTTTAGTAACATTAACACTTTATCTGAAGCAACTTTTATGCTCATTTCTTGTCTTTCAGGATTAATTCTGGGGTTTTATTTTGTTTATTTCATGAAAATGAACAACAATACACACCATGGAAACATTTTTGTTTGATTTGTGTCAAGTGAGATTTTCACCTAGATCCCAAAGGGGGGGGTATTGGCACTTTTCATGGAAAAATGTGAAAAATTAAATTTTCTAAAAATGAAATAAATGCCTTCTAAACACCTCAAACATTACTCTAAAACAGAAGATTGTTGTTTTTCGCAATATTTTTAGAAATTTGGGCTCTTTTAAAAACATTAACACCTCGGCTGAAGCATCTTTTATGATCATTTATTGACTTTCAGGATACATTCTGGGTTTTATTTTGTTTATTTGATGAAAATGAACAACAATACACACCTTGGTACATTTTTGTTTGATTTATGTCAGGTGAGATTTTCACCTTGAACCCAAAGGGGGGGGGGGTATTGGCACTTTTCATGGAAAAATGTGAAAAATAAATTTTCTAAAAATGAAATAAATGCCTTCTAAACACCAAAAACATTCACTCTAAAACAGAAGATTGTCGTTTTTTCGCAATATTTTTAGAAATTTGGGCTCTTTTAGTAAACATTAACACCTGGGCTGAAGCATCTTTTATGATCATTTATTGTCTTTCAGGATTCATTCTGGGTTTTATTTTGTTTATTTGATGAAAATGAACAACAATACACACCATGGAAACATTTTTGATTGATTTGTGTCGAGTGAGATTTTCACCTAGAACCCCAAAGGGGGGGTATATGCACTTTCATGGAAAAATGTGAAAAACTAAATAATTTAAAAATGAAATAAATTCCTTCTAAACACCTCAAACATTCACTCTAAAACAGAAGATTTTTGTTTTTCGCAATATTTTTAGATATTTGGGCTCTTTTAGTAACATTAACACTTGCACTAAAGCATCTTTTATGCTAATTTCTTGTCTTTCAGGTTAATTCTGGGTTTTATTTTGTTTATTTGATGAATATGAACAACAATACACACCAAGGAAACATTTTTGTTTGATTTGTGTCGAGTGAGATTTTTCACCTAGATCCCAAAAGGGGGGGGTATTGGCATTTTTCATGGAAAAATGTTAAAAATTAAATTTTCTAAAAATAAAATAAACGCCTTCTAAACACCTCAAACATTCACTCTAATAACAGAAGATTGTTGTTTTTCGCAATTATTTTAGAAATGTGGGCTCTTTTAGTAACATTAACACCTGGGCTGAAGCATCTTTTATGATCATTTATTGTCTTTCAGGATTCATTCTGGGTTTTATTTTGTTTATTTGATGAAAATGAACAACAATACACACCTTGGATACATTTTTGATTGATTTGTGTCGAGTGAGATTTTCACCTAGAACCCAAGGGGGGGGGGGTATTGGCACTTTTCATGAAAAATGTGAAAAATTAAATTTTCTAAAAATGAAATAAATGTCTTCTAAACACCTCAAACATTCACTCTAAAACAGAAGATGGTTGTTTTTCGCAATATTTTTAGAAATTTTGGGCTCTTTTAGTAACATTAACACTTTCGCTGAAGCAACTTTTATGCTCATTTCTTGTCTTTCAGGATTAATTCTGGGTTTCATTTTGTTTATTTCATGAAAATGAACAACAATACACACCATGGAAACATTTTTGTTTGATTTGTGTCAAGTGAGATTTTCACCTAGATCCCAAAGGGGGGGGTATTGGCACTTTTCATGGAAAAATGTGAAAAATTAAATTTCTAAAAATGAAATAAATGCCTTCTAAACACCTCAAACATTTACTCTAAAACAGAAGATTGTTGTTTTTCGCAATATTTTTAGAAATTTGGGCTCTTTTAAAAACATTAACACCTCGGCTGAAGCATCTTTATGATCATTTATTGTCTTTCAGGATACATTCTGGGTTTTATTTTGTTTATTTGATGAAAATGAACAACAATACACACCTTGGTACATTTTTGTTTGATTTGTGTCGAGTGAGATTTTCACCTAGAACCCAAAGGGGGGGGGTATTGGCACTTTTCATGGAAAAATGTGAAAAATTAAATTTCTAAAAATGAAATAAATGCCTTCTAAACACCTCAAACATTTACTCTAAAACAGAAGATTGTTGTTTTTCGCAATATTTTTAGAATTTTGGGCTCTTTTAGTACATTAACACCTGGGCTGAAGCATCTTTTATGATCATTTATTGTCTTTCAGGATTCATTCTGGGTTTTATTTTGTTTATTTGATGAAAAATGAACAACAATACACACCTTGGTACATTTTTGTTTGAATTGTTTCGAGTGAGATTTTCACCTAGAACCCAAAGGGGGGGGGGGTATTGGCACTTTTCATGGAAAAATGTGAAAAATTAAAATTTCTAAAAATGAAATAAATGCCTTCCAAACACCTCAAACATTCACTCTAAAACAGAAGATTGTTGTTTTTCGCAATATTTTTAGAAATTTGGGCTCTTTTAGTATCATTAACACCTGGGCTGAAGCATCTTTTATGCTCATTTCTTGTCTTTCAGGATTAATTCAGGGGTTTTTATTTTGTTTATTTGATGAAAATGAACAACAATACACACCATGGAAACATTTTTGTTTGATTTGTGTCGAGTGAGATTTTCACCTAGAACCCAAAGGAGGGGTATTGGCACTTTTCATGGAAAAATGTGAAAAATTAAATTTTCTAAAAATGAAATAAATGCCTTCTAAACACCTCAAACATTCCACTCTAAAACAGAAGATTGTTGTTTTTCGAAATATTTTTAGAAATTTGGGCTCTTTAAGTAACTTTATAACTTGCGCTGAAGCACCTTTTATGCTCATTTCTTGTGTTTCAGGATTAATTCTGGGTTTTATTTTGTTTATTTGATGAAAATGAACAACAATACACACCATGGAAACATTTTTGTTTGAACTGGTTCAAGTGAGATTTTCACCTAGAACCCAAAGGGGGGGTATTGCACTTTTCATGGAAAAATGTGAAAAATTAAATATTCTAAAAATGAAATAAATGCCTTCTAAACACCTCAAACATTTACTCTAAAACAGAAGATTGTGTTTTTTCGCAATATTTTTAGAAATTTGGGCTCTTTTAGTAACATTACCACCTGGGGCTGAAGCATCTGTTATGCTCATTTCTTGTCTTTCAGGATTAATTCTGGGTTTTACATTGTTTATTTGATAAAAATGAACAACAATACACACCATGGAAACATTTTTGTTTGAATTGTGTCAAGGGAGATTTTCACCTAGAAGCCAAAAGGGGGGGGTATTGGCACTTTTCATGGAAAAATGTGAAAAATTAAATTTCTAAAAATGAAATAAATTCCTTCTAAACACCTCAAACATTCACTCTAAAACAGAAGATTGTGGTTTTTCGCAATATTTTTAGAAATTTGGGCTCTTTTAGTAACATTAACACCTCGGCTGAAGCATCTTTTATGATCATTTATTGTCTTTCAGGATACATTCTGGGTTTTATTTTGTTATTTGATGAAAATGAACAACAATACACACCTTGGTACATTTTTGTTTGATTTGTGTCGAGTGAGATTTTCACCTAGAACCCAAAGTGGGGGGGTATTGGCACTTTTCATGGAAAAATGTAAAAAATTAAATTTTCTAAAAATGAAATAAATGCCTTCTAAACACCGAAAACATTCACTCTAAAACAGAAGATTGTCGTTTTTCGCAATATTTTTAGAAATTTGGGCTCTTTTAGTAACATTTACACCTGGGCTGAAGCATCTTTTATGATCATTTATTGTCTTTCAGGATTCATTCTGGGTTTTATTTTGTTTATTTGATGAAAATGAACAACAATACACACCATGGAAACATTTTTGATTGATTTGTGTCGAGTGAGATTTTCACCTAGAACCCAAAGTGGGGGTATATGCACTTTTCATGGAAAAATGTGAAAAACTAAATTTTTTAAAAATGAAATAAATTCCTTCTAAACACCTCAAACATTCACTCTAAAACAGAAGATTGTTGTTTTTCGCAATATTTTTAGAAATTTGGGCTCTTTTAGTATCATTAACACCTGGGCTGAAGCATCTTTTATGCTCATTTCTTGTCTTTCAGGATTAATTCAGGGTTTTATTTTGTTTATTTGATGAAAATGAACAACAATACACACCATGGAAACATTTTTGTTTGATTTGTGTCGAGTGAGATTTTCACCTAGAACCCAAAGGGGGGGTATTGGCATTTTTCATGGAAAAATGTTAAAAATTAAATTTTCTAAAAATAAAATAAACGCCTTCTAAACACCTCAAACATTCACTCTAATACAGAAGATTGTTGTTTTTCGCAATTATTTTAGAAATGTGGGCTCTTTTAGTAACATTAACACCTGGGCTGAAGCATCTTTTATGATCATTTATTGTCTTTCAGGATTCATTCTGGGTTTTATTTTGTTTATTTGATGAAAATGAACAACAATACACACCTTGGATACATTTTTGATTGATTTGTGTCAAGTGAGATTTTCACCTAGAACCCAAGGGGGGGGGTATTGGCACTTTTCATGGAAAAATGTGAAAAATTAAATTTTCTAAAAATGAAATAAATGCCTTCTAAACACCTCAAACATTTACTCTAAAACAAAGGATGGTTGTTTTTCGCAATATTTTTAGAAATTTTGGGCTCTTTTAGTAACATTAACACTTTATCTGAAGCAACTTTTATGCTCATTTCTTGTCTTTCAGGATTAATTCTGGGTTTTATTTTGTTTATTTCATGAAAATGAACAACAATACACACCATGGAAACATTTTTGTTTGATTTGTGTCAAGTGAGATTTTCACCTAGATCCCAAAGGGGGGGGGTATTGGCACTTTTCATGGAAAAATGTGAAAAATTAAATTTTCTAAAAATGAAATAAATGCCTTCTAAACACCTCAAACATTTACTCTAAAACAGAAGATTGTTGTTTTTCGCAATATTTTTAGAAATTTGGGCTCTTTTAAAAACATTAACACCTCGGCTGAAGCATCTTTTATGATCATTTATTGACTTTCAGGATACATTCTGGGTTTTATTTTGTTTATTTGATGAAAATGAACAACAATACACACCTTGGTACATTTTTGTTTGATTTATGTCAGGTGAGATTTTCACCTTGAACCCAAAGGGGGGGGGGGGTATTGGCACTTTTCATGGAAAAATGTGAAAAATTAAATTTTCTAAAAATGAAATAAATGCCTTCTAAACACCAAAAACATTCACTCTAAAACAGAAGATTGTCGTTTTTCGCAATATTTTTAGAAATTTGGGCTCTTTTAGTAACATTAACACCTGGGCTGAAGCATCTTTTATGATCATTTATTGTCTTTCAGGATTCATTCTGGGTTTTATTTTGTTTATTTGATGAAAATGAACAACAATACACACCATGGAAACATTTTTGATTGATTTGTGTCGAGTGAGATTTTCACCTAGAACCCAAAGGGGGGGTATATGCACTTTTCATGGAAAAATGTGAAAAACTAAATTTTTTAAAAATGAAATAAATTCCTTCTAAACACCTCAAACATTCACTCTAAAACAGAAGATTTTTGTTTTTCGCAATATTTTTAGATATTTGGGCTCTTTTAGTAACATTAACACTTGCACTAAAGCATCTTTTATGCTAATTTCTTGTCTTTCAGGTTTAATTCTGGGTTTTATTTTGTTTATTTGATGAATATGAACAACAATACACACCAAGGAAACATTTTTGTTTGATTTGTGTCGAGTGAGATTTTCACCTAGATCCCAAAAGGGGGGGTATTGGCATTTTTCATGGAAAAATGTTAAAAATTAAATTTTCTAAAAATAAAATAAACGCCTTCTAAACACCGAAAACATTCACTCTAAAACAGAAGATTGTCGTTTTTCGCAATATTTTTAGAAATTTGGGCTCTTTTAGTAACATTTACACCTGGGCTGAAGCATCTTTTATGATCATTTATTGTCTTTCAGGATTCATTCTGGGTTTTATTTTGTTTTTTTGATGAAAATGAACAACAATACACACCATGGAAACATTTTTGATTGATTTGTGTCGAGTGAGATTTTCACCTAGAACCCAAAGTGGGGGTATATGCACTTTTCATGGAAAAATGTGAAAAACTAAATTTTTTAAAAATGAAATAAATTCCTTCTAAACACCTCAAACATTCACTCTAAAACAGAAGATTTTTGTTTTTCGCAATATTTTTAGATATTTGGGCTCTTTTAGTAACATTAACACTTGCACTAAAGCATCTTTTATGCTAATTTCTTGTCTTTCAGGTTTAATTCTGGGTTTTATTTTGTTTATTTGATGAATATGAACAACAATACACACCAAGGAAACATTTTTGTTTGATTTGTGTCGAGTGAGATATTCACCTAGATCCCAAAGGGGGGGGTATTGGCATTTTTCATGGAAAAATGTTAAAAATTAAATTTTCTAAAAATAAAATAAACGCCTTCTAAACACCTCTAACATTCACTCTAATACAGAAGATTGTTGTTTTTCGCAATTATTTTAGAAATGTGGGCTCTTTTAGTAACATTAACACCTGGGCTGAAGCATCTTTTATGATCATTTATTGTCTTTCAGGATTCATTCTGGGTTTTATTTTGTTTATTTGATGAAAATGAACAACAATACACACCTTGGATACATTTTTGATTGATTTGTGTCGAGTGAGATTTTCACCTAGAACCCAAGGGGGGGGGGTATTGGCACTTTTCATGGAAAAATGTGAAAAATTAAATTTTCTAAAAATGAAATAAATGCCTTCTAAACACCTCAAACATTCACTCTAAAACAGAAGATGGTTGTTTTTCGCAATATTTTTAGAAATTTTGGGCTCTTTTAGTAACATTAACACTTTCGCTGAAGCAACTTTTATGCTCATTTCTTGTCTTTCAGGATTAATTCTGGGTTTTATTTTGTTTATTTCATGAAAATGAACAACAATACACACCATGGAAACATTTTTGTTTGATTTGTGTCAAGTGAGATTTTCACCTAGATCCCAAAGGGGGGGGTATTGGCACTTTTCATGGAAAAATGTGAAAAATTAAATTTTCTAAAAATGAAATAAATGCCTTCTAAACACCTCAAACATTTACTCTAAAACAGAAGATTGTGTTTTTTCGCAATATTTTTAGAAATTTGGGCTCTTTTAGTAACATTAACACCTGGGCTGAAGCATCTTTTATGCTAATTTCTTGTCTTTCAGGATTAATTCTGGGTTTTACATTGTTTATTTGATAAAAATGAACAACAATACACACCATGGAAACATTTTTGTTTGTATTGTGTCAAGAGAGATTTTCACCTAGAAGCCAATGGGGGGGTATTGGCACTTTTCATGGAAAAATGTGAAAAATTAAATTTTCTAAAAATGAAATAAATGCCTTCTAAACACCTCAAACATTCACTCTAAAACAGAAGATTGTTGTTTTTCGCAATATTTTTAGAAATTTGGGCTCTTTTAGTAACATTAACACCTGGGCTGAAGCATCTTTTATGATCATTTCTTGTCTTTCAGGATTCATTCTGGGTTTTATTTTGTTTATTTGATGAAAATGAACAACAATACACACCATGAAAACATTTTTGTTTGATTTGTGTCGAGTGAGTTTTCACCTAAAACCCAAAGGGGGGTAATTGTCACTTTTCATGGAAAAATGTGAAAAATTAAATTTTCTAAAAATGAAATAAATGCCTTCCAAACACCTCAAACATTCACTCTAAAACAGAAGATTGTTGTTTTTCGCAATATTTTTAGAAATTTGGGCTCTTTTAGTATCATTAACACCTGGGCTGAAGCATCTTTTATGCTCATTTCTTGTCTTTCAGGATTAATTCAGGGTTTTATTTTGTTTATTTGATGAAAATGAACAACAATACACACCATGGAAACATTTTTGTTTGATTTGTGTCGAGTGAGATTTTCACCTAGAACCCAAAGGGGGGGTATTGGCACTTTTCATGGAAAAATGTGAAAAATTAAATTTTCTAAAAATGAAATAAATGCCTTCTAAACACCTCAAACATTCACTCTAAAACAGAAGATTGTTGTTTTTCGAAATATTTTTAGAAATTTGGGCTCTTTAAGTAACTTTATAACTTGCGCTGAAGCACCTTTTATGCTCATTTCTTGTCTTTCAGGATTAATTCTGGGTTTTATTTTGTTTATTTGATGAAAATGAACAACAATACACACCATGGAAACATTTTTGTTTGAACTGGTTCAAGTGAGATTTTCACCTAGAACCCAAAGGGGGGGGTATTGGCACTTTTCATGGAAAAATGTGAAAAATTAAATATTCTAAAAATGAAATAAATGCCTTCTAAACACCTCAAACATTTACTCTAAAACAGAAGATTGTGTTTTTTCGCAATATTTTTAGAAATTTGGGCTCTTTTAGTAACATTACCACCTGGGCTAAAGCATCTGTTATGCTCATTTCTTGTCTTTCAGGATTAATTCTGGGTTTTACATTGTTTATTTGATAAAAATGAACAACAATACACACCATGGAAACATTTTTGTTTGAATTGTGTCAAGGGAGATTTTCACCTAGAAGCCAAAAGGGGGGGGTATTGGCACTTTTCATGGAAAAATGTGAAAAATTAAATTTTCTAAAAATGAAATAAATTCCTTCTAAACACCTCAAACATTTACTCTAAAACAGAAGATTGTGGTTTTTCGCAATATTTTTAGAAATTTGGGCTCTTTTAGTAACATTAACACCTCGGCTGAAGCATCTTTTATGATCATTTATTGTCTTTCAGGATACATTCTGGGTTTTATTTTGTTTATTTGATGAAAATGAACAACAATACACACCTTGGTACATTTTTGTTTGATTTGTGTAGAGTGAGATTTTCACCTAGAACCCAAAGGGGGGGGTATTGGCACTTTTCATGGAAAAATGTGAAAAATTAAATTTTCTAAAAATGAAATAAATGCCTTCTAAACACCGAAAACATTCACTCTAAAACAGAAGATTGTCGTTTTTCGCAATATTTTTAGAAATTTGGGCTCTTTTAGTAACATTTACACCTGGGCTGAAGCATCTTTTATGATCATTTATTGTCTTTCAGGATTCATTCTGGGTTTTATTTTGTTTATTTGATGAAAATGAACAACAATACACACCATGGAAACATTTTTGATTGATTTGTGTCGAGTGAGATTTTCACCTAGAACCCAAAGTGGGGGTATATGCACTTTTCATGGAAAAATGTGAAAAACTAAATTTTTTAAAAATGAAATAAATTCCTTCTAAACACCTCAAACATTCACTCTAAAACAGAAGATTTTTGTTTTTCGCAATATTTTTAGATATTTGGGCTCTTTTAGTAACATTAACACTTGCACTAAAGCATCTTTTATGCTAATTTCTTGTCTTTCAGGTTTAATTCTGGGTTTTATTTTGTTTATTTGATGAATATGAACAACAATACACACCAAGGAAACATTTTTGTTTGATTTGTGTCGAGTGAGATTTTCACCTAGATCCCAAAGGGGGGGGTATTGGCATTTTTCATGGAAAAATGTTAAAAATTATATTTTCTAAAAATAAAATAAACGCCTTCTAAACACCTCTAACATTCACTCTAATACAGAAGATTGTTGTTTTTCGCAATTATTTTAGAAATGTGGGCTCTTTTAGTAACATTAACACCTGGGCTGAAGCATCTTTTATGATCATTTATTGTCTTTCAGGATTCATTCTGGGTTTTATTTTGTTTATTTGATGAAAATGAACAACAATACACACCTTGGATACATTTTTGATTGATTTGTGTCGAGTGAGATTTTCACCTAGAACCCAAGGGGGGGGGGTATTGGCACTTTTCATGGAAAAATGTGAAAAATTAAATTTTCTAAAAATGAAATAAATGCCTTCTAAACACCTCAAACATTCACTCTAAAACAGAAGATGGTTGTTTTTCGCAATATTTTTAGAAATTTTGGGCTCTTTTAGTAACATTAACACTTTCGCTGAAGCAACTTTTATGCTCATTTCTTGTCTTTCAGGATTAATTCTGGGTTTTATTTTGTTTATTTCATGAAAATGAACAACAATACACACCATGGAAACATTTTTGTTTGATTTGTGTCAAGTGAGATTTTCACCTAGATCCCAAAGGGGGGGGTATTGGCACTTTTCATGGAAAAATGTGAAAAATTAAATTTTCTAAAAATGAAATAAATGCCTTCTAAACACCTCAAACATTTACTCTAAAACAGAAGATTGTGTTTTTTCGCAATATTTTTAGAAATTTGGGCTCTTTTAGTAACATTAACACCTGGGCTGAAGCATCTTTTATGCTAATTTCTTGTCTTTCAGGATTAATTCTGGGTTTTACATTGTTTATTTGATAAAAATGAACAACAATACACACCATGGAAACATTTTTGTTTGTATTGTGTCAAGAGAGATTTTCACCTAGAAGCCAAAGGGGGGGTATTGGCACTTTTCATGGAAAAATGTGAAAAATTAAATTTTCTTAAAATGAAATAAATGCCTTATAAACACCTCAAACATTCACTCTAATACAGAAGATTGTTGTTTTTCGCAATATTTTAAGAAATTTGGGCTCTTTTAGCAACATTAACACCTGGGCTGATGCATCTTTTATGATCATTTATTGTCTTTCAGGATACATTCTGGGTTTTATTTTGTTTATTTGATGAAAATGAACAACAATACACACCTTGGATACATTTTTGTTTGATTTGTGTCGAGTGAGATTTTCACCTAGAAGCCAAAGGGGGGGGGGTATTGGCACTTTTCATGGAAAAATGTGAAAAATTAAATTTTCTAAAAATGAAATAAATGCCTTCTAAACACCTCAAACATTCACTCTAAAACAGAAGATTGTGGTTTTTCGCAATATTTTTAGAAATTTGGGCTCTTTTTGTAACATTAACACCTCGGCTGAAGCATCTTTTATGATCATTTATTGTCTTTCAGGATACATTCTGGGTTTTATTTTGTTTATTTGATGAAAATGAACAACAATACACACCTTGGTACATTTTTGTTTGATTTGTGTCGAGTGAGATTTTCACCTAGAACCCAAAGGGGGGGGTATTGGCACTTTTCATGGAAAAATGTGAAAAATAAAATATTCTAAAAATGAAATAAATGCCTTCTAAACACCGAAAACATTCACTCTAAAACAGAAGATTGTCGTTTTTCGCAATATTTTTAGAAATTTGGGCTCTTTTAGTAACATTTACACCTGGGCTGAAGCATCTTTTATGATCATTTATTGTCTTTCAGGATTCATTCTGGGTTTTATTTTGTTTTTTTGATGAAAATGAACAACAATACACACCATGGAAACATTTTTGATTGATTTGTGTCGAGTGAGATTTTCACCTAGAACCCAAAGTGGGGGTATATGCACTTTTCATGGAAAAATGTGAAAAACTAAATTTTTTAAAAATGAAATAAATTCCACCTAAACACCTCAAACATTCACTCTAAAACAGAAGATTTTTGTTTTTCGCAATATTTTTAGATATTTGGGCTCTTTTAGTAACATTAACACTTGCACTAAAGCATCTTTTATGCTAATTTCTTGTCTTTCAGGTTTAATTCTGGGTTTTATTTTGTTTATTTGATGAATATGAACAACAATACACACCAAGGAAACATTTTTGTTTGATTTGTGTCGAGTGAGATATTCACCTAGATCCCAAAGGGGGGGGTATTGGCATTTTTCATGGAAAAATGTTAAAAATTATATTTTCTAAAAATAAAATAAACGCCTTCTAAACACCTCTAACATTCACTCTAATACAGAAGATTGTTGTTTTTCGCAATTATTTTAGAAATGTGGGCTCTTTTAGTAACATTAACACCTGGGCTGAAGCATCTTTTATGATCATTTATTGTCTTTCAGGATTCATTCTGGGTTTTATTTTGTTTATTTGATGAAAATGAACAACAATACACACCTTGGATACATTTTTGATTGATTTGTGTCGAGTGAGATTTTCACCTAGAACCCAAGGGGGGGGGTATTGGCACTTTTCATGGAAAAATGTGAAAAATTAAATTTTCTAAAAATGAAATAAATGCCTTCTAAACACCTCAAACATTCACTCTAAAACAGAAGATGGTTGTTTTTCGCAATATTTTTAGAAATTTTGGGCTCTTTTAGTAACATTAACACTTTCGCTGAAGCAACTTTTATGCTCATTTCTTGTCTTTCAGGATTAATTCTGGGTTTTATTTTGTTTATTTCATGAAAATGAACAACAATACACACCATGGAAACATTTTTGTTTGATTTGTGTCAAGTGAGATTTTCACCTAGATCCCAAAGGGGGGGGTATTGGCACTTTTCATGGAAAAATGTGAAAAATTAAATTTTCTAAAAATGAAATAAATGCCTTCTAAACACCTCAAACATTTACTCTAAAACAGAAGATTGTGTTTTTTTCGCAATATTTTTAGAAATTTGGGCTCTTTTAGTAACATTAACACCTGGGCTGAAGCATCTTTTATGCTAATTTCTTGTCTTTCAGGATTAATTCTGGGTTTTACATTGTTTATTTGATAAAAATGAACAACAATACACACCATGGAAACATTTTTGTTTGTATTGTGTCAAGAGAGATTTTCACCTAGAAGCCAATGGGGGGGTATTGGCACTTTTCATGGAAAAATGTGAAAAATTAAATTTTCTAAAAATGAAATAAATGCCTTCTAAACACCTCAAACATTCACTCTAAAACAGAAGATTGTTGTTTTTCGCAATATTTTTAGAAATTTGGGCTCTTTTAGTAACATTAACACCTGGGCTGAAGCATCTTTTATGATCATTTCTTGTCTTTCAGGATTCATTCTGGGTTTTATTTTGTTTATTTGATGAAAATGAACAACAATACACACCTTGGTACATTTTTGTTTGATTTGTGTCGAGTGAGATTTTCACCTAGAACCCAAAGGGGGGGGGTATTGGCACTTTTCATGGAAAAATGTGAAAAATTAAATTTTCTAAAAATGAAATAAATGCCTTCCAAACACCTCAAACATTCACTCTAAAACAGAAGATTGTTGTTTTTCGCAATATTTTTAGAAATTTGGGCTCTTTTAGTATCATTAACACCTGGGCTGAAGCATCTTTTATGCTCATTTCTTGTCTTTCAGGATTAATTCAGGGTTTTATTTTGTTTATTTGATGAAAATGAACAACAATACACACCATGGAAACATTTTTGTTTGATTTGTGTCGAGTGAGATTTTCACCTAGAACCCAAAGGGGGGGTATTGGCACTTTCATGGAAAAATGTGAAAAATTAAATTTTCTAAAAATGAAATAAATGCCTTCTAAACACCTCAAACATTCACTCTAAAACAGAAGATTGTTGTTTTTCGAAATATTTTTAGAAATTTGGGCTCTTTAAGTAACTTTATAACTTGCGCTGAAGCACCTTTTATGCTCATTTCTTGTCTTTCAGGATTAATTCTGGGTTTTATTTTGTTTATTTGATGAAAATGAACAACAATACACACCATGGAAACATTTTTGTTTGAACTGGTTCAAGTGAGATTTTCACCTAGAACCCAAAGGGGGGGGTATTGGCACTTTTCATGGAAAAATGTGAAAAATTAAATATTCTAAAAATGAAATAAATGCCTTCTAAACACCTCAAACATTTACTCTAAAACAGAAGATTGTGTTTTTTCGCAATATTTTTAGAAATTTGGGCTCTTTTAGTAACATTACCACCTGGGCTAAAGCATCTGTTATGCTCATTTCTTGTCTTTCAGGATTAATTCTGGGTTTTACATTGTTTATTTGATAAAAATGAACAACAATACACACCATGGAAACATTTTTGTTTGAATTGTGTCAAGGGAGATTTTCACCTAGAAGCCAAAAGGGGGGGGTATTGGCACTTTTCATGGAAAAATGTGAAAAATTAAATTTTCTAAAAATGAAATAAATTCCTTCTAAACACCTCAAACATTTACTCTAAAACAGAAAGATTGTGGTTTTTCGCAATATTTTTAGAAATTTGGGCTCTTTTAGTAACATTAACACCTCGGCTGAAGCATCTTTTATGATCATTTATTGTCTTTCAGGATACATTCTGGGTTTTATTTTGTTTATTTGATGAAAATGAACAACAATACACACCTTGGTACATTTTTGTTTGATTTGTGTAGAGTGAGATTTTCACCTAGAACCCAAAGGGGGGGGTATTGGCACTTTTCATGGAAAAATGTGAAAAATTAAATTTTCTAAAAATGAAATAAATGCCTTCTAAACACCGAAAACATTCACTCTAAAACAGAAGATTGTCGTTTTTCGCAATATTTTTAGAAATTTGGGCTCTTTTAGTAACATTTACACCTGGGCTGAAGCATCTTTTATGATCATTTATTGTCTTTCAGGATTCATTCTGGGTTTTATTTTGTTTATTTGATGAAAATGAACAACATACACACCATGGAAACATTTTTGATTGATTTGTGTCGAGTGAGATTTTCACCTAGAACCCAAAGTGGGGGGTATATGCACTTTTCATGGAAAAAATGTGAAAAACTAAATTTTTTAAAAATGAAATAAATTCCTTCTAAACACCTCAAACATTCACTCTAAAACAGAAGATTTTTGTTTTTCGCAATATTTTTAGATATTTGGGCTCTTTTAGTAACATTAACACTTGCACTAAAGCATCTTTTATGCTAATTTCTTGTCTTTCAGGTTTAATTCTGGGTTTTATTTTGTTTATTTGATGAATATGAACAACAATACACACCAAGGAAACATTTTTGTTTGATTTGTGTCGAGTGAGATTTTCACCTAGATCCCAAAGGGGGGGGGTATTGGCATTTTTCATGGAAAAATGTTAAAAATTATATTTTCTAAAATAAAATAAACGCCTTCTAAACACCTCTAACATTCACTCTAATACAGAAGATTGTTGTTTTTCGCAATTATTTTAGAAATGTGGGCTCTTTTAGTAACATTAAACCTGGGCTGAAGCATCTTTTATGATCATTTATTGTCTTTCAGGATTCATTCTGGGTTTTATTTTGTTTATTTGATGAAAATGAACAACAATACACACCTTGGATACATTTTTGATTGATTTGTGTCGAGTGAGATTTTCACCTAGAACCAAGGGGGGGGGGTATTGGCACTTTTCATGAAAAATGTGAAAAATTAAATTTTCTAAAAATGAAATAAATGCCCTTCTAACACCTCAAACATTCACTCTAAAACAGAAGATTGTTGTTTTTCGCAATATTTTTAGAAATTTTGGGCTCTTTTAGTAACATTAACACTTTCGCTGAAGCAACTTTTATGCTCATTTCTTGTCTTTCAGGATTAATTCTGGGTTTTATTTTGTTTATTTCATGAAAATGAACAACAATACACACCATGGAAACATTTTTGTTTGATTTGTGTCAAGTGAGATTTTCATCTAGATCCCAAAGGGGGGGTATTGGCACTTTTCATGGAAAAATGTGAAAAATTAAATTTTCTAAAAATGAAATAAATGCCTTCTAAACACCTCAAACATTTACTCTAAAACAGAAGATTGTGTTTTTTCGCAATATTTTTAGAAATTTGGCTCTTTTAGCAACATTAACACCTGGGCTGATGCATCTTTTATGATCATTTATTGTCTTTCAGGATACATTCTGGGTTTTATTTTGTTTATTTGATGAAAATGAACAACAATACACACCTTGGATACATTTTTGTTTGATTTGTGTCGAGTGAGATTTTCACCTAGAAGCCAAAGGGGGGGGGTATTGGCACTTTTCATGGAAAAATGTGAAAAATTAAATTTTCTAAAAATGAAATAAATGCCTTCTAAACACCTCAAACATTCACTCTAAAACAGAAGATTGTGGTTTTTCGCAATATTTTTAGAAATTTGGGCTCTTTTTGTAACATTAACACCTCGGCTGAAGCATCTTTTATGATCATTTATTGTCTTTCAGGATACATTCTGGGTTTTATTTTGTTTATTTGATGAAAATGAACAACAATACACACCTTGGTACATTTTTGTTTGATTTGTGTCGAGTGAGATTTTCACCTAGAACCCAAAGGGGGGGGTATTGGCACTTTTCATGGAAAAATGTGAAAAATTAAATTTTCTAAAAATGAAATAAATGCCTTCTAAACACCGAAAACATTCACTCTAAAACAGAAGATTGTCGTTTTTTCGCAATATTTTTACAAATTTGGGCTCTTTTAGTAACATTTACACCTGGGCTGAAGCATCTTTTATGATCATTTATTGTCTTTCAGGATTCATTCTGGGTTTTATTTTGTTTATTTGATGAAAATGAACAACAATACACACCATGGAAACATTTTTGATTGATTTGTGTCGAGTGAGATTTTCACCTAGAACCCAAAGTGGGGGTATATGCACTTTTCATGGAAAAATGTGAAAAACTAAATTTTTTAAAAATGAAATAAATTTCTTCTAAACACCTCAAACATTCACTCTAAAACAGAAGATTTTTGTTTTTCGCAATATTTTTAGATATTTGGGCTCTTTTAGTAACATTAACACTTGCACTAAAGCATCTTTTATGCTAATTTCTTGTCTTTCAGGTTTAATTCTGGGTTTTATTTTGTTTATTTGATGAATATGAACAACAATACACACCAAGGAAACATTTTTGTTTGATTTGTGTCGAGTGAGATTTTCACCTAGATCCCAAAGGGGGGGGTATTGGCATTTTTCATGGAAAAATGTTAAAAATTAAATTTTCTAAAAATAAAATAAACGCCTTCTAAACACCTCTAACATTCACTCTAATACAGAAGATTGTTGTTTTTCGCAATTATTTTAGAAATGTGGGCTCTTTTAGTAACATTAACACCTGGGCTGAAGCATCTTTTATGATCATTTATTGTCTTTCAGGATTCATTCTGGGTTTTATTTTGTTTATTTGATGAAAATAAACAACAATACACACCTTGGATACATTTTTGATTGATTTGTGTCGAGTGAGATTTTCACCTAGAACCCAAGGGGGGGGGGGTATTGGCACTTTTCATGGAAAAATGTGAAAAATTAAATTTTCTAAAAATGAAATAAATGCCTTCTAAACACCTCAAACATTCACTCTAAAACAGAAGATGGTTGTTTTTCGCAATATTTTTAGAAATTTTGGGCTCTTTTAGTAACATTAACACTTTCGCTGAAGCAACTTTTATGCTCATTTCTTGTCTTTCAGGATTAATTCTGGGTTTTATTTTGTTTATTTCATGAAATGAACAACAATACACACCATGGAAACATTTTTGTTTGATTTGTGTCAATTGAGATTTTCACCTAGATCCCAAAGAGGGGGGTATTGGCACTTTTCATGGAAAAATGTGAAAAATTAAATTTTCTAAAAATGAAATAAATGCCTTCTAAACACCTCAAACATTTACTCTAAAACAGAAGATTGTGTTTTTTCGCAATATTTTTAGAAATTTGGGCTCTTTTAGTAACATTAACACCTGGGCTGAAGCATCTTTTATGCTAATTTCTTGTCTTTCAGGATTAATTCTGGGTTTTACATTGTTTATTTGATAAAAATGAACAACAATACACACCATTGAAACATTTTTGTTTGAATTGTGTCAAGGGAGATTTTCACCTAGAAGCCAAAGGGGGGGTATTGGCACTTTTCATGGAAAAATGTGAAAAATTATATTTTCTTAAAATGAAATAAATGCCTTATAAACACCTCAAACATTCACTCTAATACAGAAGATTGTTGTTTTTCGCAATATTTTAAGAAATTTGGGCTCTTTTAGCAACATTAACACCTGGGCTGATGCATCTTTTATGATCATTTATTGTCTTTCAGGATACATTCTGGGTTTTATTTTGTTTATTTGATGAAAATGAACAACAATACACACCTTGGATACATTTTTGTTTGATTTGTGTCGAGTGAGATTTTCACGTAGAACCCAAAGGGGGGGTATTGGCACTTTTCATGGAAAAATGTGAAAAATTAAATTTTCTAAAAATGAAATAAATGCCTTCTAAACACCTCAAACATTCACTCTAAAACAAAAGATTGTGGTTTTTCGCAATATTTTTAGAAATTTGGGCTCTTTTAGTAACATTAACACATGCGCTGAAGCAACTTTTATGCTGATTTCTTGTCTTTCAGGATTAATTCTGGGTTTTATTTTGTTTATTTGATGAAAATGAACAACAATACACACCATGGAAACATTTTTGTTTGATTTATGTCAAGTGAGATTTTCACCTTGAACCCAAAGGGGGGGTATTGGCACTTTTCATGGAAAAATGTGAAAAATTAAATTTTCTAAAAATGAAATAAATGCCTTATAAACACCTCAAACATTCACTCTAAAACAGAAGATTGTTGTTTTTCGCAATATTTTTAGAAATTTGGGCTCTTTTAGTAACATTAACACCTCGGCTGAAGCATCTTTTATGATCATTTATTGTCTTTCAGGATACATTCTGGGTTTTATTTTGTTTATTTGATGAAAATGAACAACAATACACACCTTGGTACATTTTTGTTTGATTTATGTCGAGTGAGATTTTCACCTTGAACCCAAAGGGGGGGGTATTGGCACTTTTCATGGAAAAATGTGAAAAATTAAATTTTCTAAAAATGAAATAAATGCCTTATAAACACCTCAAACATTCACTCTAATACAGAAGATTGTTGTTTTTCGCAATATTTTAAGAAATTTGGGCTCTTTTAGCAACATTAACACCTGGGCTGATGCATCTTTTATGATCATTTATTGTCTTTCAGGATACATTCTGGGTTTTATTTTGTTTATTTGATGAAAATGAACAACAATACACACCTTGGATACATTTTTGTTTGATTTGTATCGAGTGAGATTTTCACGTAGAACCCAAAGGGGGGGTATTGGCACTTTTCATGGAAAAATGTGAAAAATTAAATTTTCTAAAAATGAAATAAATGCCTTCTAAACACCTCAAACATTCACTCTAAAACAGAAGATTGTGGTTTTTCGCAATATTTTTAGAAATTTGGGCTCTTTTAGTAACATTAACACATGCGCTGAAGCAACTTTTATGCTCATTTCTTGTCTTTCAGGATTAATTCTGGGTTTTATTTTGTTTATTTGATGAAAATGAACAACATTACACACCATGGAAACATTTTTGTTTGATTTATGTCAAGTGAGATTTTCACCTTGAACCCAAAGGGGGGGTATTGGCACTTTTCATGGAAAAATGTGAAAAATTAAATTTTCTAAAAATGAAATAAATGCCTTATAAACACCTCAAACATTCACTCTAAAACAGAAGATTGTTGTTTTTCGCAATATTTTTAGAAATTTGGGCTCTTTTAGTAACATTAACACCTCGGCTGAAGCATCTTTTATGATCATTTATTGTCTTTCAGGATACATTCTGGGTTTTATTTTGTTTATTTGATGAAAATGAACAACAATACACACCTTGGTACATTTTTGTTTGATTTATGTGAAGTGAGATTTTCACCTTGAACCCAAAGGGGGGGGGGGGTATTGGCACTTTTCATGGAAAAATGTGAAAAATTAAATTTTCTAAAAATGAAATAAATGCCTTATAAACACCTCAAACATTCACTCTAAAACAGAAGATTGTTGTTTTTCGCAATATTTTTAGAAATTTAGGCTCTTTTAGTAACATAAACACCTCGGCTGAGGCATCTTTAATGATCATTTATTGTCTTTCAGGATACATTCTGGGTTTTATTTTGTTTTTTTGATGAAAATGAACAACAATACACACCTTGGTACATTTTTGTTTGATTTGTGTCGAGTGACATTTTCACCTAGAACCCAAAGGGGGGGGTATTGGCACATTTTATGGAAAAATGTGAAAAATTAAATTTTCTAAAAATGAAAAAAATGCCTTCTAAACACCAAAAACATTCACTCTAAAACAGAAGATTGTCGTTTTTCGCAATATTTTTAGAAATTTGGGCTCTTTTAGTAACATTAACACCTGGGCTGAAGCATCTTTTATGATCATTTATTGTCTTTCAGGATTCATTCTGGGTTTTATTTTGTTTATTTGATGAAAATGAACAACAATACACACCATGGAAACATTTTTGATTGATTTGTGTCTAGTGAGATTTTCACCTAGAACCCAAAGGGGGGTATATGCACTTTTCATGGAAAAATGTGAAAAACTAAATTTTTTAAAAATGAAATAAATTCCTTCTAAACACCTCAAACATTCACTCTAAAACAGAAGATTTTTGTTTTCGCAATATTTTTAGATATTTGGGCTCTTTTAGTAACATTAACACTTGCACTTAAGCATCTTTTATGCTAATTTCTTGTCTTTCAGGTTTAATTCTGGGTTTTATTTTGTTTATTTGATGAAAATGAACAACAATACACACCTTGGATACATTTTTGTTTGATTTGTGTCGAGTGAGATTTTCACGTAGAACCCAAAGGGGGGGTATTGGCACTTTTCATGGAAAAATGTGAAAAATTAAATTTTCTAAAAATGAAATAAAAGCCTTCTAAACACCAAAAACATTCACTCTAAAACAGAAGATTGTCGTTTTTCGCAATATTTTTAGAAATTTGGGCTCTTTTAGTAACATTAACACCTGGGCTGAAGCATCTTTTATGATCATTTATTGTCTTTCAGGATTAATTCTTGGTTTTATTTTGTTTATTTGATGAAAATGAACAACAATACACACCATGGAAACATTTTTGATTGATTTGTGTCGAGTGAGATTTTCATCTAGAACCCAAAGGGGGGGTATATGCACTTTTCATGGAAAAATGTGAAAAACTAAATTTTTTAAAAATGAAATAAATTCCTTCTAAACACCTCAAACATTCACTCTAAAACAGAAGATTTTTGTTTTTCGCAATATTTTTAGATATTTGGGCTCTTTTAGTAACATGAACACATGCACTAAAGCATCTTTTATGCTAATTTCTTGTCTTTCAGGTTTAATTCTGGGTTTTATTTTGTTTATTTGATGAATATGAACAACAATACACACCATGGAAACATTTTTGATTGATTTGTGTCGAGTGAGATTTTCACCTAGATCCCAAAGGGGGGGGGTATTGGCATTTTTCATGGAAAAATGTTAAAAATTAAATTTTCTAAAAATAAAATAAACGCCTTCTAAACACCTCAAACATTCACTCTAATACAGAAGATTGTTGTTTTTCGCAATTATTTTAGAAATGTGGGCTCTTTTAGTAACATTACCACCTGGGCTGAAGCATCTTTTATGCTCATTTCTTGTCTTTCAGGATTAATTCTGGGTTTTACATTGTTTATTTGATAAAAATGAACAACAATACACACCAAGGAAACATTTTTGTTTGATTTGTGTCGAGTGAGATTTTCACCTAGATCCCAAAGGGGGGGGTATTGGCATTTTTCATGGAAAAATGTTAAAAATTATATTTTCTAAAAATAAAATAAACGCCTTCTAAACACCTCTAACATTCACTCTAATACAGAAGATTGTTGTTTTTCGCAATTATTTTAGAAATGTGGGCTCTTTTAGTAACATTAACACCTGGGCTGAAGCATCTTTTATGATCATTTATTGTCTTTCAGGATTCATTCTGGGTTTTATTTTGTTTATTTGATGAAAATGAACAACAATACACACCTTGGATACATTTTTGATTGATTTGTGTCGAGTGAGATTTTCACCTAGAACCCAAGGGGGGGGGTATTGGCACTTTTCATGGAAAAATGTGAAAAATTAAATTTTCTAAAAATGAAATAAATGCCTTCTAAACACCTCAAACATTCACTCTAAAACAGAAGATTGTTGTTTTTCGCAATATTTTTAGAAATTTTGGGCTCTTTTAGTAACATTAACACTTTCGCTGAAGCAACTTTTATGCTCATTTCTTGTCTTTCAGGATTAATTCTGGGTTTTATTTTGTTTATTTCATGAAAATGAACAACAATACACACCATGGAAACATTTTTGTTTGATTTGTGTCAAGTGAGATTTTCATCTAGATCCCAAAGGGGGGGGTATTGGCACTTTTCATGGAAAAATGTGAAAAATTAAATTTTCTAAAAATGAAATAAATGCCTTCTAAACACCTCAAACATTTACTCTAAAACAGAAGATTGTGTTTTTTCGCAATATTTTTAGAAATTTGGGCTCTTTTAGCAACATTAACACCTGGGCTGATGCATCTTTTATGATCATTTATTGTCTTTCAGGATACATTCTGGGTTTTATTTTGTTTATTTGATGAAAATGAACAACAATACACACCTTGGATACATTTTTGTTTGATTTGTGTCGAGTGAGATTTTCACCTAGAAGCCAAAGGGGGGGGTATTGGCACTTTTCATGGAAAAATGTGAAAAATTAAATTTTCTAAAAATGAAATAAATGCCTTCTAAACACCTCAAACATTCACTCTAAAACAGAAGATTGTGGTTTTTCGCAATATTTTTAGAAATTTGGGCTCTTTTTGTAACATTAACACCTCGGCTGAAGCATCTTTTATGATCATTTATTGTCTTTCAGGATACATTCTGGGTTTTATTTTGTTTATTTGATGAAAATGAACAACAATACACACCTTGGTACATTTTTGTTTGATTTGTGTCGAGTGAGATTTTCACCTAGAACCCAAAGGGGGGGGTATTGGCACTTTTCATGGAAAAATGTGAAAAATTAAATTTTCTAAAAATGAAATAAATGCCTTCTAAACACCGAAAACATTCACTCTAAAACAGAAGATTGTCGTTTTTCGCAATATTTTTACAAATTTGGGCTCTTTTAGTAACATTTACACCTGGGCTGAAGCATCTTTTATGATCATTTATTGTCTTTCAGGATTCATTCTGGGTTTTATTTTGTTTTTTTGATGAAAATGAACAACAATACACACCATGGAAACATTTTTGATTGATTTGTGTCGAGTGAGATTTTCACCTAGAACCCAAAGTGGGGGTATATGCACTTTTCATGGAAAAATGTGAAAAACTAAATTTTTTAAAAATGAAATAAATTCCTTCTAAACACCTCAAACATTCACTCTAAAACAGAAGATTTTTGTTTTTCGCAATATTTTTAGATATTTGGGCTCTTTTAGTAACATTAACACTTGCACTAAAGCATCTTTTATGCTAATTTCTTGTCTTTCAGGTTTAATTCTGGGTTTTATTTTGTTTATTTGATGAATATGAACAACAATACACACCAAGGAAACATTTTTGTTTGATTTGTGTCGAGTGAGATTTTCACCTAGATCCCAAAGGGGGGGGTATGGCATTTTTCATGGAAAAATGTTAAAAATTAAATTTTCTAAAAATAAAATAAACGCCTTCTAAACACCTCTAACATTCACTCTAATACAGAAGATTGTTGTTTTTCGCAATTATTTTAGAAATGTGGGCTCTTTTAGTAACATTAACACCTGGGCTGAAGCATCTTTTATGATCATTTATTGTCTTTCAGGATTCATTCTGGGTTTTATTTTGTTTATTTGATGAAAATAAACAACAATACACACCTTGGATACATTTTTGATTGATTTGTGTCGAGTGAGATTTTCACCTAGAACCCAAGGGGGGGGGGGTATTGGCACTTTTCATGGAAAAATGTGAAAAATTAAATTTTCTAAAAATGAAATAAATGCCTTCTAAACACCTCAAACATTCACTCTAAAACAGAAGATGGTTGTTTTTCGCAATATTTTTAGAAATTTTGGGCTCTTTTAGTAACATTAACACTTTCGCTGAAGCAACTTTTATGCTCATTTCTTGTCTTTCAGGATTAATTCTGGGTTTTATTTTGTTTATTTCATGAAATGAACAACAATACACACCATGGAAACATTTTTGTTTGATTTGTGTCAATTGAGATTTTCACCTAGATCCCAAAGGGGGGGGTATTGGCACTTTTCATGGAAAAATGTGAAAAATTAAATTTTCTAAAAATGAAATAAATGCCTTCTAAACACCTCAAACATTTACTCTAAAACAGAAGATTGTGTTTTTTCGCAATATTTTTAGAAATTTGGGCTCTTTTAGTAACATTAACACCTGGGCTGAAGCATCTTTTATGCTAATTTCTTGTCTTTCAGGATTAATTCTGGGTTTTACATTGTTTATTTGATAAAAATGAACAACAATACACACCATTGAAACATTTTTGTTTGAATTGTGTCAAGGGAGATTTTCACCTAGAAGCCAAAGGGGGGGTATTGGCACTTTTCATGGAAAAATGTGAAAAATTATATTTTCTTAAAATGAAATAAATGCCTTATAAACACCTCAAACATTCACTCTAATACAGAAGATTGTTGTTTTTCGCAATATTTTAAGAAATTTGGGCTCTTATCAACATTAACACCTGGGCTGATGCATCTTTTATGATCATTTATTGTCTTTCAGGATACATTCTGGGTTTTATTTTGTTTATTTGATGAAAATGAACAACAATACACACCTTGGATACATTTTTGTTTGATTTGTGTCGAGTGAGATTTTCACGTAGAACCCAAAGGGGGGGTATTGGCACTTTTCATGGAAAAATGTGAAAAATTAAATTTTCTAAAAATGAAATAAATGCCTTCTAAACACCTCAAACATTCACTCTAAAACAAAAGATTGTGGTTTTTCGCAATATTTTTAGAAATTTGGGCTCTTTTAGTAACATTAACACATGCGCTGAAGCAACTTTTATGCTGATTTCTTGTCTTTCAGGATTAATTCTGGGTTTTATTTTGTTTATTTGATGAAAATGAACAACAATACACACCATGGAAACATTTTTGTTTGATTTATGTCAAGTGAGATTTTCACCTTGAACCCAAAGGGGGGGTATTGGCACTTTTCATGGAAAAATGTGAAAAATTAAATTTTCTAAAAATGAAATAAATGCCTTATAAACACCTCAAACATTCACTCTAAAACAGAAGATTGTTGTTTTTCGCAATATTTTTAGAAATTTGGGCTCTTTTAGTAACATTAACACCTCGGCTGAAGCATCTTTTATGATCATTTATTGTCTTTCAGGATACATTCTGGGTTTTATTTTGTTTATTTGATGAAAATGAACAACAATACACACCTTGGTACATTTTTGTTTGATTTGTGTCGAGTGAGATTTTCACCTTGAACCCAAAGGGGGGGGTATTGGCACTTTTCATGGAAAAATGTGAAAAATTAAATTTTCTAAAAATGAAATAAATGCCTTATAAACACCTCAAACATTCACTCTAATACAGAAGATTGTTGTTTTTCGCAATATTTTAAGAAATTTGGGCTCTTTTAGCAACATTAACACCTGGGCTGATGCATCTTTTATGATCATTTATTGTCTTTCAGGATACATTCTGGGTTTTATTTTGTTTATTTGATGAAAATGAACAACAATACACACCTTGGATACATTTTTGTTTGATTTGTGTCGAGTGAGATTTTCACGTAGAACCCAAAGGGGGGGTATTGGCACTTTTCATGGAAAAATGTGAAAAATTAAATTTTCTAAAATGAAATAAATGCCTTCTAAACACCTCAAACATTCACTCTAAAACAGAAGATTGTGGTTTTTCGCAATATTTTTAGAAATTTGGGCTCTTTTAGTAACATAACACATGCGCTGAAGCAACTTTTATGCTCATTTCTTGTCTTTCAGGATTAATTCTGGGTTTTATTTTGTTTATTTGATGAAAATGAACAACATTACACACCATGGAAACATTTTTGTTTGATTTATGTCAAGTGAGATTTTCACCTGAACCCAAAGGGGGTGGTATTGGCACTTTTCATGGAAAAATGTGAAAATTAAATTTTCTAAAAATGAAATAAATGCCTTATAAACACCTCAAACATTCACTCTAAAACAGAAGATTGTTGTTTTTCGCAATATTTTAGAAATTGGGCTCTTTTAGTAACATTAACACCTCGGCTGAAGCATCTTTTATGATCATTTATTGTCTTTCAGGATACATTCTGGGTTTTATTTTGTTTATTTGATGAAAATGAACAACAATACACACCTTGGTACATTTTTGTTTGAATTTATGTGAAGTGAGATTTTCACCTTGAACCCAAAGGGGGGGGGGGGTATTGGCACTTTTCATGGAAAATGTGAAAAATTAAATTTTCTAAAAATGAAATAAATGCCTTATAAACACCTCAAACATTCACTCTAAAACAAAACAGAAGATTGTTGTTTTTCGCAATATTTTTAGAAATTTAGGCTCTTTTAGTAACATAAACACCTCGGCTGAGGCATCTTTAATGATCATTTATTGTCTTTCAGGATACATTCTGGGTTTTATTTTGTTTTTTTGATGAAAATGAACAACAATACACACCTTGGTACATTTTTGTTTGATTTGTGTCGAGTGACATTTTCACCTAGAACCCAAAGGGGGGGGTATTGGCACATTTTATGGAAAAATGTGAAAAATTAAATTTTCTAAAAATGAAAAAAATGCCTTCTAAACACCAAAAACATTCACTCTAAAACAGAAGATTGTCGTTTTTCGCAATATTTTTAGAAATTTGGGCTCTTTTAGTAACATTAACACCTGGGCTGAAGCATCTTTTATGATCATTTATTGTCTTTCAGGATTCATTCTGGGTTTTATTTTGTTTATTTGATGAAAATGAACAACAATACACACCATGGAAACATTTTTGATTGATTTGTGTCTAGTGAGATTTTCACCTAGAACCCAAAGGGGGGTATATGCACTTTTCATGGAAAAATGTGAAAAACTAAATTTTTTAAAAATGAAATAAATTCCTTCTAAACACCTCAAACATTCACTCTAAAACAGAAGATTTTTGTTTTTCGCAATATTTTTAGATATTTGGGCTCTTTTAGTAACATTAACACTTGCACTTAAGCATCTTTTATGCTAATTTCTTGTCTTTCAGGTTTAATTCTGGGTTTTATTTTGTTTATTTGATGAAAATGAACAACAATACACACCTTGGATACATTTTTGTTTGATTTGTGTCGAGTGAGATTTTCACGTAGAACCCAAAGGGGGGGTATTGGCACTTTTCATGGAAAAATGTGAAAAATTAAATTTTCTAAAAATGAAATAAAAGCCTTCTAAACACCAAAAACATTCACTCTAAAACAGAAGATTGTCGTTTTTCGCAATATTTTTAGAAATTTGGGCTCTTTTAGTAACATTAACACCTGGGCTGAAGCATCTTTTATGATCATTTATTGTCTTTCAGGATTAATTCTTGGTTTTATTTTGTTTATTTGATGAAAATGAACAACAATACACACCATGGAAACATTTTTGATTGATTTGTGTCGAGTGAGATTTTCATCTAGAACCCAAAGGGGGGGTATATGCACTTTTCATGGAAAAATGTGAAAAACTAAATTTTTTAAAAATGAAATAAATTCCTTCTAAACACCTCAAACATTCACTCTAAAACAGAAGATTTTTGTTTTTCGCAATATTTTTAGATATTTGGGCTCTTTTAGTAACATGAACACATGCACTAAAGCATCTTTTATGCTAATTTCTTGTCTTTCAGGTTTAATTCTGGGTTTTATTTTGTTTATTTGATGAATATGAACAACAATACACACCATGGAAACATTTTTGATTGATTTGTGTCGAGTGAGATTTTCACCTAGATCCCAAAGGGGGGGGTATTGGCATTTTTCATGGAAAAATGTTAAAAATTAAATTTTCTAAAAATAAAATAAACGCCTTCTAAACACCTCAAACATTCACTCTAATACAGAAGATTGTTGTTTTTCGCAATTATTTTAGAAATGTGGGCTCTTTTAGTAACATTACCACCTGGGCTGAAGCATCTTTTATGCTCATTTCTTGTCTTTCAGGATTAATTCTGGGTTTTACATTGTTTATTTGATAAAAATGAACAACAATACACACCATGGAAACATTTTTGTTTGATTTGTGTCGAGTGAGATTTTCACCTAGAACCCAAAGGGGGGGGTATTGGCACTTTTCATGGAAAAATGTGAAAAACTAAATTTTTTAAAAATGAAATAAATTCCTTCTAAACAACTCAAACATTCACTCTAAAACAGAAGATTTTTGTTTTTCGCAATATTTTTAGATATTTGGGCTCTTTTAGTAACATTAACACTTGCACTAAAGCATCTTTTATGCTCATTTCTTGTCTTTCAGGATTAATTCTGGGTTTTACATTGTTTATTTGATAAAAATGAACAACAATACACACCATGGAAACATTTTTGTTTGAATTGTGTCAAGGGAGATTTTCACCTAGAAGGCAAAGGGGGGGGGGTATTGGCACTTTTCATGGAAAAATGTGAAAAATTAAATTTTCTAAAAATGAAATAAATTCCTTCTAAACACCTCAAACATTCACTCTAAAACAGAAGATTGTGGTTTTTCGCAATATTTTTAGAAATTTGGGCTCTTTTAGTAACATTAACACCTCGGCTGAAGCATCTTTTATGATCATTTATTGTCTTTCAGGATACATTCTGGGTTTTATTTTGTTTATTTGATGAAAATGAACAACAATACACACCTTGGGACATTTTTGTTTGATTTGTGTCGAGTGAAATTTTCACCTAGAACCCAAAGGGGGGGGTATTGGCACTTTTCATGGAAAAATGTGAAAAATTAAATTTTCTAAAAATGAAATAAATGCCTTCTAAACACCAAAAACATTCACTCTAAAACAGAAGATTGTCGTTTTTCGCAATATTTTTAGAAATTTGGGCTCTTTTAGTAACATTAACACCTGGGCTGAAGCATCTTTTATGATCATTTATTGTCTTTCAGGATACATTCTGGGTTTTATTTTGTTTATTTGATGAAAATGAACAACAATACACACCTTGGATACATTTTTGTTTGATTTGTGTCGAGTGAGATTTTCACGTAGAACCCAAAGGGGGGGTATTGGCACTTTTCATGGAAAAATGTGAAAAATTAAATTTTCTAAAAATGAAATAAATGCCTTCTAAACACCTCAAACATTCACTCTAAAACAAAAGATTGTGGTTTTTCGCAATATTTTTAGAAATTTGGGCTCTTTTAGTAACATTAACACATGCGCTGAAGCAACTTTTATGCTGATTTCTTGTCTTTCAGGATTAATTCTGGGTTTTATTTTGTTTATTTGATGAAAATGAACAACAATACACACCATGGAAACATTTTTGTTTGATTTATGTCAAGTGAGATTTTCACCTTGAACCCAAAGGGGGGGTATTGGCACTTTTCATGGAAAAATGTGAAAAATTAAATTTTCTAAAAATGAAATAAATGCCTTATAAACACCTCAAACATTCACTCTAAAACAGAAGATTGTTGTTTTTCGCAATATTTTTAGAAATTTGGGCTCTTTTAGTAACATTAACACCTCGGCTGAAGCATCTTTTATGATCATTTATTGTCTTTCAGGATACATTCTGGGTTTTATTTTGTTTATTTGATGAAAATGAACAACAATACACACCTTGGTACATTTTTGTTTGATTTGTGTCGAGTGAGATTTTCACCTTGAACCCAAAGGGGGGGGTATTGGCACTTTTCATGGAAAAATGTGAAAAATTAAATTTTCTAAAAATGAAATAAATGCCTTATAAACACCTCAAACATTCACTCTAATACAGAAGATTGTTGTTTTTCGCAATATTTTAAGAAATTTGGGCTCTTTTAGCAACATTAACACCTGGGCTGATGCATCTTTTATGATCATTTATTGTCTTTCAGGATACATTCTGGGTTTTATTTTGTTTATTTGATGAAAATGAACAACAATACACACCTTGGATACATTTTTGTTTGATTTGTGTCGAGTGAGATTTTCACGTAGAACCCAAAGGGGGGGTATTGGCACTTTTCATGGAAAAATGTGAAAAATTAAATTTTCTAAAAATGAAATAAATGCCTTCTAAACACCTCAAACATTCACTCTAAAACAGAAGATTGTGGTTTTTCGCAATATTTTTAGAAATTTGGGCTCTTTTAGTAACATTAACACATGCGCTGAAGCAACTTTTATGCTCATTTCTTGTCTTTCAGGATTAATTCTGGGTTTTATTTTGTTTATTTGATGAAAATGAACAACATTACACACCATGGAAACATTTTTGTTTGATTTATGTCAAGTGAGATTTTCACCTTGAACCCAAAGGGGGGGTATTGGCACTTTTCATGGAAAAATGTGAAAAATTAAATTTTCTAAAAATGAAATAAATGCCTTATAAACACCTCAAACATTCACTCTAAAACAGAAGATTGTTGTTTTTCGCAATATTTTTAGAAATTTGGGCTCTTTTAGTAACATTAACACCTCGGCTGAAGCATCTTTTATGATCATTTATTGTCTTTCAGGATACATTCTGGGTTTTATTTTGTTTATTTGATGAAAATGAACAACAATACACACCTTGGTACATTTTTGTTTGATTTATGTGAAGTGAGATTTTCACCTTGAACCCAAAGGGGGGGGGGGGTATTGGCACTTTTCATGGAAAAATGTGAAAAATTAAATTTTCTAAAAATGAAATAAATGCCTTATAAACACCTCAAACATTCACTCTAAAACAGAAGATTGTTGTTTTTCGCAATATTTTTAGAAATTTAGGCTCTTTTAGTAACATAAACACCTCGGCTGAGGCATCTTTAATGATCATTTATTGTCTTTCAGGATACATTCTGGGTTTTATTTTGTTTTTTTGATGAAAATGAACAACAATACACACCTTGGTACATTTTTGTTTGATTTGTGTCGAGTGACATTTTCACCTAGAACCCAAAGGGGGGGGTATTGGCACATTTTATGGAAAAATGTGAAAAATTAAATTTTCTAAAAATGAAAAAAATGCCTTCTAAACACCAAAAACATTCACTCTAAAACAGAAGATTGTCGTTTTTCGCAATATTTTTAGAAATTTGGGCTCTTTTAGTAACATTAACACCTGGGCTGAAGCATCTTTTATGATCATTTATTGTCTTTCAGGATTCATTCTGGGTTTTATTTTGTTTATTTGATGAAAATGAACAACAATACACACCATGGAAACATTTTTGATTGATTTGTGTCTAGTGAGATTTTCACCTAGAACCCAAAGGGGGGTATATGCACTTTTCATGGAAAAATGTGAAAAACTAAATTTTTTAAAAATGAAATAAATTCCTTCTAAACACCTCAAACATTCACTCTAAAACAGAAGATTTTTGTTTTTCGCAATATTTTTAGATATTTAAGCTCTTTTAGTAACATTAACACTTGCACTTAAGCATCTTTTATGCTAATTTCTTGTCTTTCAGGTTTAATTCTGGGTTTTATTTTGTTTATTTGATGAAAATGAACAACAATACACACCTTGGATACATTTTTGTTTGATTTGTGTCGAGTGAGATTTTCACGTAGAACCCAAAGGGGGGGTATTGGCACTTTTCATGGAAAAATGTGAAAAATTAAATTTTCTAAAAATGAAATAAAAGCCTTCTAAACACCAAAAACATTCACTCTAAAACAGAAGATTGTCGTTTTTCGCAATATTTTTAGAAATTTGGGCTCTTTTAGTAACATTAACACCTGGGCTGAAGCATCTTTTATGATCATTTATTGTCTTTCAGGATTAATTCTTGGTTTTATTTTGTTTATTTGATGAAAATGAACAACAATACACACCATGGAAACATTTTTGATTGATTTGTGTCGAGTGAAATTTTCACCTAGAACCCAAAGGGGGGGTATATGCACTTTTCATGGAAAAATGTGAAAAACTAAATTTTTTAAAAATGAAATAAATTCCTTCTAAACACCTCAAACATTCACTCTAAAACAGAAGATTTTTGTTTTTCGCAATATTTTTAGATATTTGGGCTCTTTTAGTAACATGAACACATGCACTAAAGCATCTTTTATGCTAATTTCTTGTCTTTCAGGTTTAATTCTGGGTTTTATTTTGTTTATTTGATGAATATGAACAACAATACACACCATGGAAACATTTTTGATTGATTTGTGTCGAGTGAGATTTTCACCTAGATCCCAAAGGGGGGGGTATTGGCATTTTTCATGGAAAAATGTTAAAAATTAAATTTTCTAAAAATAAAATAAACGCCTTCTAAACACCTCAAACATTCACTCTAATACAGAAGATTGTTGTTTTTCGCAATTATTTTAGAAATGTGGGCTCTTTTAGTAACATTACCACCTGGGCTGAAGCATCTTTTATGCTCATTTCTTGTCTTTCAGGATTAATTCTGGGTTTTACATTGTTTATTTGATAAAAATGAACAACAATACACACCATGGAAACATTTTTGTTTGATTTGTGTCGAGTGAGATTTTCACCTAGAACCCAAAGGGGGGGGTATTGGCACTTTTCATGGAAAAATGTGAAAAACTAAATTTTTTAAAAATGAAATAAATTCCTTCTAAACAACTCAAACATTCACTCTAAAACAGAAGATTTTTGTTTTTCGCAATATTTTTAGATATTTGGGCTCTTTTAGTAACATTAACACTTGCACTAAAGCATCTTTTATGCTCATTTCTTGTCTTTCAGGATTAATTCTGGGTTTTACATTGTTTATTTGATAAAAATGAACAACAATACACACCATGGAAACATTTTTGTTTGAATTGTGTCAAGGGAGATTTTCACCTAGAAGGCAAAGGGGGGGGGTATTGGCACTTTTCATGGAAAAATGTGAAAAATTAAATTTTCTAAAAATGAAATAAATTCCTTCTAAACACCTCAAACATTCACTCTAAAACAGAAGATTGTGGTTTTTCGCAATATTTTTAGAAATTTGGGCTCTTTTAGTAACATTAACACCTCGGCTGAAGCATCTTTTATGATCATTTATTGTCTTTCAGGATACATTCTGGGTTTTATTTTGTTTATTTGATGAAAATGAACAACAATACACACCTTGGGACATTTTTGTTTGATTTGTGTCGAGTGAAATTTTCACCTAGAACCCAAAGGGGGGGGTATTGGCACTTTTCATGGAAAAATGTGAAAAATTAAATTTTCTAAAAATGAAATAAATGCCTTCTAAACACCAAAAACATTCACTCTAAAACAGAAGATTGTCGTTTTTCGCAATATTTTTAGAAATTTGGGCTCTTTTAGTAACATTAACACCTGGGCTGAAGCATCTTTTATGATCATTTATTGTCTTTCAGGATTCATTCTGGGTTTTATTTTGTTTATTTGATGAAAATGAACAACAATACACACCATGGAAACATTTTTGATTGATTTGTGTCGAGTGAGATTTTCACCTAGAACCCAAAGGGGGGGTATATGCACTTTTCATGGAAAAATGTGAAAAACTAAATTTTTTAAAAATGAAATAAATTCCTTCTAAACACCTCAAACATTCACTCTAAAACAGAAGATTTTTGTTTTTCGCAATATTTTTAGATATTTGGGCTCTTTTAGTAACATTAACACTTGCACTAAAGCATCTTTTATGCTAATTTCTTGTCTTTCAGGTTTAATTCTGGGTTTTATTTTGTTTATTTGATGAATATGAACAACAATACACACCAAGGAAACATTTTTGTTTGATTTTGTGTCGAGTGAGATTTTCACCTAGATCCCAAAGGGGGGGGTATTGGCATTTTTCATGGAAAAAGGTTAAAAATTAAATTTTCTAAAAATAAAATAAACGCCTTCTAAACACCTCAAACATTCACTCTAATACAGAAGATTGTTGTTTTTCGCAATTATTTTAGAAATGTGGGCTCTTTTAGTAACATTAACACCTGGGCTGAAGCATCTTTTATGATCATTTATTGTCTTTCAGGATTCATTCTGGGTTTTATTTTGTTTATTTGATGAAAATGAACAACAATACACACCTTGGATACATTTTTGATTGATTTGTGTCGAGTGAGATTTTCACCTAGAACCCAAGGGGGGGGTATTGGCACTTTTCATGGAAAAATGTGAAAAATTAAATTTTCTAAAAATGAAATAAATGCCTTCTAAACACCTCAAACATTCACTCTAAAACAGAAGATGGTTGTTTTTCGCAATATTTTTAGAAATTTTGGGCTCTTTTAGTAACATTAACACTTTCGCTGAAGCAACTTTTATGCTCATTTCTTGTCTTTCAGGATTAATTCTGGGTTTTATTTTGTTTATTTCATGAAAATGAACAACAATACACACCATGGAAACATTTTTGTTTGATTTGTGTCAAGTGAGATTTTCACCTAGATCCCAAAGGGGGGGGTATTGGCACTTTTCATGGAAAAATGTGAAAAATTAAATTTTCTAAAAATGAAATAAATGCCTTCTAAACACCTCAAACATTTACTCTAAAACAGAAGATTGTTGTTTTTCGCAATATTTTTAGAAATTTGGGCTCTTTTAAAAACATTAACACCTCGGCTGAAGCATCTTTTATGATCATTTATTGTCTTTCAGGATACATTCTGGGTTTTATTTTGTTTATTTGATGAAAATGAACAACAATACACACTTTGGTACATTTTTGTTTGATTTGTGTCGAGTGAGATTTTCACCTAGAACCCAAAGGGGGGGGTATTGGCACTTTTCATGGAAAAATGTGAAAAATTAAATTTTCTAAAAATGAAATAAATGCCTTCTAAACACCTAAAACATTCACTCTAAAACAGAAGATTGTTGTTTTTCGCAATATTTTTAGAAATTTGGGCTCTTTTAGTATCATTAACACCTGGGCTGAAGCATCTTTTATGCTCATTTCTTGTCTTTCAGGATTAATTCAGGGTTTTATTTTGTTTATTTGATGAAAATGAACAACAATACACACCATGGAAACATTTTTGTTTGATTTGTGTCGAGTGAGATTTTCACCTAGAACCCAAAGGGGGGGTATTGGCACTTTTCATGGAAAAATGTGAAAAATTAAATTTTCTAAAAATGAAATAAATGCCTTCTAAACACCTCAAACATTCACTCTAAAACAGAAGATTGTTGTTTTTCGAAATATTTTTAGAAATTTGGGCTCTTTAAGTAACTTTATAACTTGCGCTGAAGCACCTTTTATGCTCATTTCTTGTCTTTCAGGATTAATTCTGGGTTTTATTTTGTTTATTTGATGAAAATGAACAACAATACACACCATGGAAACATTTTTGTTTGAACTGGTTCAAGTGAGATTTTCACCTAGAACCCAAAGGGGGGGGTATTGGCACTTTTCATGGAAAAATGTGAAAAATTAAATATTCTAAAAATGAAATAAATGCCTTCTAAACACCTCAAACATTTACTCTAAAACAGAAGATTGTGTTTTTTCGCAATATTTTTAGAAATTTGGGCTCTTTTAGTAACATTACCACCTGGGCTGAAGCATCTGTTATGCTCATTTCTTGTCTTTCAGGATTAATTCTGGGTTTTACATTGTTTATTTGATAAAAATGAACAACAATACACACCATGGAAACATTTTTGTTTGAATTGTGTCAAGGGAGATTTTCACCTAGAAGCCAAAGGGGGGGGGTATTGGCACTTTTCATGGAAAAATGTGAAAAATTAAATTTTCTAAAAATGAAATAAATTCCTTCTAAACACCTCAAACATTCACTCTAAAACAGAAGATTGTGGTTTTTCGCAATATTTTTAGAAATTTGGGCTCTTTTAGTAACATTAACACCTCGGCTGAAGCATCTTTTATGATCATTTATTGTCTTTCAGGATACATTCTGGGTTTTATTTTGTTTATTTGATGAAAATGAACAACAATACACACCTTGGTACATTTTTGTTTGATTTGTGTCGAGTGAGATTTTCACCTAGAACCCAAAGGGGGGGGTATTGGCACTTTTCATGGAAAAATGTGAAAAATTAAATTTTCTAAAAATGAAATAAATGCCTTCTAAACACCGAAAACATTCACTCTAAAACAGAAGATTGTCGTTTTTCGCAATATTTTTAGAAATTTGGGCTCTTTTAGTAACATTTACACCTGGGCTGAAGCATCTTTTATGATCATTTATTGTCTTTCAGGATTCATTCTGGGTTTTATTTTGTTTATTTGATGAAAATGAACAACAATACACACCATGGAAACATTTTTGATTGATTTGTGTCGAGTGAGATTTTCACCTAGAACCCAAAGTGGGGGTATATGCACTTTTCATGGAAAAATGTGAAAAACTAAATTTTTTAAAAATGAAATAAATTCCTTCTAAACACCTCAAACATTCACTCTAAAACAGAAGATTTTTGTTTTTCGCAATATTTTTAGATATTTGGGCTCTTTTAGTAACATTAACACTTGCACTAAAGCATCTTTTATGCTAATTTCTTGTCTTTCAGGTTTAATTCTGGGTTTTATTTTGTTTATTTGATGAATATGAACAACAATACACACCAAGGAAACATTTTTGTTTGAATTGTGTCAAGGGAGATTTTCACCTAGAAGCCAAAGGGGGGGGGTATTGGCACTTTTCATGGAAAAATGTGAAAAATTAAATTTTCTAAAAATGAAATAAATTCCTTCTAAACACCTCAAACATTCACTCTAAAACAGAAGATTGTCGTTTTTCGCAATATTTTTAGAAATTTGGGCTCTTTTAGTAACATTTACACCTGGGCTGAAGCATCTTTTATGATCATTTATTGTCTTTCAGGATTCATTCTGGGTTTTATTTTGTTTATTTGATGAAAATGAACAACAATACACACCTTGGATACATTTTTGATTGATTTGTGTCGAGTGAGATTTTCACCTAGAACCCAAGGGGGGGGGGGTATTGGCACTTTTCATGGAAAAATGTGAAAAATTAAATTTTCTAAAAATGAAATAAATGCCTTCTAAACACCTCAAACATTCACTCTAAAACAGAAGATGGTTGTTTTTCGCAATATTTTTAGAAATTTTGGGCTCTTTTAGTAACATTAACACTTTCGCTGAAGCAACTTTTATGCTCATTTCTTGTCTTTCAGGATTAATTCTGGGTTTTATTTTGTTTATTTCATGAAAATGAACAACAATACACACCATGGAAACATTTTTGTTTGATTTGTGTCAAGTGAGATTTTCACCTAGATCCCAAAGGGGGGGGTATTGGCACTTTTCATGGAAAAATGTGAAAAATTAAATTTTCTAAAAATGAAATAAATGCCTTCTAAACACCTCAAACATTTACTCTAAAACAGAAGATTGTGTTTTTTTCGCAATATTTTTAGAAATTTGGGCTCTTTTAGTAACATTAACACCTGGGCTGATGCATCTTTTATGATCATTTATTGTCTTTCAGGATACATTCTGGGTTTTATTTTGTTTATTTGATGAAAATGAACAACAATACACACCTTGGATACATTTTTGTTTGATTTGTGTCGAGTGAGATTTTCACGTAGAACCCAAAGGGGGGGTATTGGCACTTTTCATGGAAAAATGTGAAAAATTAAATTTTCTAAAAATGAAATAAATGCCTTCTAAACACCTCAAACATTCACTCTAAAACAGAAGATTGTGGTTTTTCGCAATATTTTTAGAAATTTGGGCTCTTTTAGTAACATTAACACATGCGCTGAAGCAACTTTTATGCTCATTTCTTGTCTTTCAGGATTAATTCTGGGTTTTATTTTGTTTATTTGATGAAAATGAACAACAATACACACCATGGAAACATTTTTGTTTGATTTATGTCAAGTGAGATTTTCACCTTGAACCCAAAGGGGGGGTATTGGCACTTTTCATGGAAAAATGTGAAAAATTAAATTTTCTAAAAATGAAATAAATGCCTTATAAACACCTCAAACATTCACTCTAAAACAGAAGATTGTTGTTTTTCGCAATATTTTTAGAAATTTGGGCTCTTTTAGTAACATTAACACCTCGGCTGAAGCATCTTTTATGATCATTTATTGTCTTTCAGGATACATTCTGGGTTTTATTTTGTTTATTTGATGAAAATGAACAACAATACACACCTTGGTACATTTTTGTTTGATTTATGTCGAGTGAGATTTTCACCTTGAACCCAAAGGGGGGGGTATTGGCACTTTTCATGGAAAAATGTGAAAAATTAAATTTTCTAAAAATGAAATAAATGCCTTATAAACACCTCAAACATTCACTCTAATACAGAAGATTGTTGTTTTTCGCAATATTTTAAGAAATTTGGGCTCTTTTAGCAACATTAACACCTGGGCTGATGCATCTTTTATGATCATTTATTGTCTTTCAGGATACATTCTGGGTTTTATTTTGTTTTTTTGATGAAAATGAACAACAATACACACCTTGGTACATTTTTGTTTGATTTGTGTCGAGTGAGATTTTCACCTAGAACCCAAAGGGGGGGGTATTGGCACTTTTCATGGAAAAATGTGAAAAATTAAATTTTCTAAAAATGAAATAAATGCCTTATAAACACCTCAAACATTCACTCTAAAACAGAAGATTGTTGTTTTTCGCAATATTTTTAGAAATTTGGGCTCTTTTAGTAACATAAACACCTCGGCTGAAGCATCTTTTATGATCATTTATTGTCTTTCAGGATACATTCTGGGTTTTATTTTGTTTTTTTGATGAAAATGAACAACAATACACACCTTTGATACATTTTTGTTTGATTTGTGTCGAGTGAGATTTTCACGTAGAACCCAAAGGGGGGGTATTGGCACTTTTCATGGAAAAATGTGAAAAATTAAATTTTCTAAAAATGAAATAAATGCCTTATAAAAACCTCAAACATTCACTCTAAAACAGAAGATTGTTGTTTTTCGCAATATTTTTAGAAATTTGGGCTCTTTTAGTAACATTAACACCTCGGCTGAAGCATCTTTTATGATCATTTATTGTCTTTCAGGATACATTCTGGGTTTTATTTTGTTTATTTGATGAAAATGAACAACAATACACACCTTGGTACATTTTTGTTTGATTTGTGTCGAGTGAGATTTTCACCTAGAACCCAAAGGGGGGGTATTGGCACTTTTCATGGAAAAATGTGAAAAATTAAATTTTCTAAAAATGAAATAAATGCCTTCTAAACACCAAAAACATTCACTCTAAAACAGAAGATTGTCGTTTTTCGCAATATTTTTAGAAATTTGGGCTCTTTTAGTAACATTAACACCTGGGCTGAAGCATCTTTTATGATCATTTATTGTCTTTCAGGATTCATTCTGGGTTTTATTTTGTTTATTTGATGAAAATGAACAACAATACACACCATGGAAACATTTTTGATTGATTTGTGTCGAGTGAGATTTTCACCTAGAGCCCAAAGGGGGGGTATATGCACTTTTCATGGAAAAATGTGAAAAACTAAATTTTTTAAAAATGAAATAAATTCCTTCTAAACACCTCAAACATTCACTCTAAAACAGAAGAGTTTTGTTTTTCGCAATATTTTTAGATATTTGGGCTCTTTTAGTAACATTAACACTTGCACTAAAGCATCTTTTATGCTAATTTCTTGTCTTTCAGGTTTAATTCTGGGTTTTATTTTGTTTATTTGATGAATATGAACAAAAATACACACCAAGGAAACATTTTTGTTTGATATGTGTCGAGTGAGATTTTCACCTAGATCCCAAAGGGGGGGGTATTGGCATTTTTGATGGAAAAATGTTAAAAATTAAATTTTCTAAAAATAAAATAAACGCCTTCTAAACACCTCAAACATTCACTCTAATACAGAAGATTGTTGTTTTTCGCAATATTTTAGAAATGTGGGCTCTTTTAGTAACATTAACACCTGGGCTGAAGCATCTTTTATGATCATTTATTGTCTTTCAGGATTCATTCTGGGTTTTATTTTGTTTATTTGATGAAAATGAACAACAATACACACCTTGGATACATTTTTGATTGATTTGTGTCGAGTGAGATTTTCACCTAGAACCCAAAGGGGGGGGTATTGGCACTTTTCATGGAAAAATGTGAAAAATTAAATTTTCTAAAAATGAAATAAATGCCTTCTAAACACCTCAAACATTCACTCTAAAACAGAAGATGGTTGTTTTTCGCAATATTTTTAGAAATTTTGGGCTCTTTTAGTAACATTAACACTTTCGCTGAAGCAACTTTTATGCTCATTTCTTGTCTTTCAGGATTAATTCTGGGTTTTATTTTGTTTATTTCATGAAAATGAACAACAATACACACCATGGAAACATTTTTGTTTGATTTGTGTCAAGTGAGATTTTCACCTAGATCCCAAAGGGGGGGGTATTGGCACTTTTCATGGAAAAATGTGAAAAATTAAATTTTCTAAAAATGAAATAAATGCCTTCTAAACACCTCAAACATTCACTCTAAAACAGAAGATTTTTGTTTTTCGCAATATTTTTAGAAATTTGGGCTCTTTTAGTAACATTAACACATGCGCTGAAGCGACTTTTATGCTCATTTATTGTCTTTCAGGATTAATTCTGGGTTTTACATTGTTTATTTGATAAAAATGAACAACAATACACACCATGGTACATTTTTGTTTGATTTGTTTCGAGTGAGATTTTCACCTTGAACCCAAAGGGGGGGGTATTGGCACATTTCATGGAAAAATGTGAAAAATTAAATTTTCTAAAAATGAAATAAATGCCTTCTAAACACCAAAAACATTCACTCTAAAACAGAAGATTGTCGTTTTTCGCAATATTTTTAGAAATTTGGGCTCTTTTAGTAACATTAACACCGTGGCTGAAGCATCTTTTATGATCATTTATTGTCTTTCAGGATTCATTCTGGGTTTTATTTATTTTATTTGATGAAAATGAACAACAATACACACCATGGAAACATTTTTGATTGATTTGTTTCTAGTGAGATTTTCACCTAGAACCCAAAGGGGGGGTATATGCCCTTTAATGGAAAAATGTGAAAAACTAAATTTTTTAAAAATGAAATAAATTCCTTCTAAACACCTCAAACATTCACTCTAAAACAGAAGATTTTTGTTTTTCGCAATATTTTTAGATATTTGGGCTCTTTTAGTAACATTAACACTTGCACTAAAGCATCTTTTATGCTAATTTCTTGTCTTTCAGGTTTAATTCTGGGTTTTATTTTGTTTATTTGATGAATATGAACAACAATACACACCAAGGAAACATTTTTGTTTGATTTGTGTCGAGTGAGATTTTCACCTAGATCCCAAAGGGGGGGGTATTGGCATTTTTCATGGAAAAATGTTAAAAATTAAATTTTCTAAAAATAAAATAAACGCCTTCTAAACACCTCAAACATTCACTCTAATACAGAAGATTGTTGTTTTTCGCAATTATTTTAGAAATGTGGGCTCTTTTAGTAACATTAACACCAGGGCTGAAGCATCTTTTATGATCATTTATTGTCTTTCAGGATTCAATCTGGGTTTTATTTTGTTTATTTGATGAAAATGAACAACAATACACACCATGGAAACATTTTTGTTTGATTTATGTCAATTGATATTTTCACCTAGAACCCAAAGGGGGGGGGTATTGGCACTTTTCATGGAAAAATGTGAAAAATTAAATTTTCTAAAAATGAAATAAATGCCTTATAAACACCTCAAACATTCACTCTAAAACAGAAGATTGTTGTTTTTCGCAATATTTTTAGAAATTTGGGCTCTTTTAGTAACATTAACACCTCGGCTGAAGCATCTTTTATGATCATTTATTGTCTTTCAGGATACATTCTGGGTTTTATTTTGTTTATTTGATGAAAATGAACAACAATACACACCTTGGTACATTTTTGTTTGATTTGTGTCGAGTGAGATTTTCACCTAGAACCCAAACGGGGGAGTATTGGCACTTTTCATGGAAAAATGTGAAAAATTAAATTTTCTAAAAATGAAATAAATGCCTTCTAAACACCTCAAACATTCACTCTAAAACAGAAGATTTTTGTTTTTCGCAATATTTTTAGATATTTGGGCTCTTTTAGTAACATTAACACTTGCACTAAAGCATCTTTTATGCTAATTTCTTGTCTTTCAGGTTTAATTCTGGGTTTTATTTTGTTTATTTGATGAATATGAACAACAATACACACCAAGGAAACATTTTTGTTTGATATGTGTCGAGTGAGATTTTCACCTAGATCCCAAAGGGGGGGGTATTGGCATTTTTCATGGAAAAATGTGAAAAATTAAATTTTCTAAAAATAAAATAAACGCCTTCTAAACACCTCAAACATTCACTCTAATACAGAAGATTGTTGTTTTTCGCAATTATTTTAGAAATGTGGGCTCTTTTAGTAACATTAACACCTGGGCTGAAGCATCTTTTATGATCATTTATTGTCTTTCAGGATTCAATCTGGGTTTTATTTTGTTTATTTGATGAAAGTGAACAACAATACACACCATGGAAACATTTTTGTTTGATTTATGTCAATTGATATTTTCACCTAGAACCCAAAGGGGGGGGTATTGGCACTTTTCATGGAAAAATGTGAAAAATTAAATTTTCTAAAAATGAAATAAATGCCTTATAAACACCTCAAACATTCACTCTAAAACAGAAGATTGTTGTTTTTCGCAATATTTTTAGAAATTTGGGCTCTTTTAGTAACATTAACACCTGGGCTGAAGCATCTTTTATGATCATTTATTGTCTTTCAGGATTCATTCTTGGTTTTATTTTGTTTATTTGATGAAAATGAACAACAATACACACCTTGGATACATTTTTGTTTGATTTGAGCGAGTGAGATTTTCACCTAGAACCCAAAGGGGGGGGTATTGGCACTTTTCATGGAAAAATGTGAAAAATTAAATTTTCTAAAAATGAAATAAATGCCTTCTAAACACCTCAAACATTCACTCTAAAACAGAAGATTGTTGTTTTTCGCAATATTTTTAGATATTTGGGCTCTTTTAGTAACATTAACACTTGCACTAAAGCATCTTTTATGCTAATTTCTTGTCTTTCAGGTTTAATTCTGGGTTTTATTTTGTTTATTTGATGAATATGAACAACAATACACACCAAGGAAACATTTTTGTTTGATATGTGTCGAGTGAGATTTTCACCTAGATCCCAAAGGGGGGGGTATTGGCATTTTTCATGGAAAAATGTTAAAAATTAAATTTTCTAAAAATAAAATAAACGCCTTCTAAACACCTCAAACATTCACTCTAATACAGAAGATTGTTGTTTTTCGCAATTATTTTAGAAATGTGGGCTCTTTTAGTAACATTAACACCTGAGCTGAAGCATCTTTTATGATCATTTATTGTCTTTCAGGATTCATTCTGGGTTTTATTTTGTTTATTTGATGAAAATGAACAACAATACACACCATGGAAACATTTTTGTTTGATTTGTGTCAAGTGAGATTTTCACCTAGATCCCAAAGGGGGGGGTATTGGCACTTTTCATGGAAAAATGTGAAAAATTAAATTTTCTAAAAATGAAATAAATTCCTTCTAAACACCTCAAACATTCACTCTAAAACAGAAGATATTTGTTTTTCGCAATATTTTTAGAAATTTGGGCTCTTTTAGTAACATTAACACATGCGCTGAAGCAACTTTTATGCTCATTTATTGTCTTTCAGGATTAATTCTGGGTTTTACATTGTTTATTTGATAAAAATGAACATTAATACACACCATGGAAACATTTTTGTTTGATATATGTCAAGTGAGATTTTCACCTTGAACCCAAAGGGGGGGGTATTGGCACATTTCATGGAAAAATGTGAAAAATTAAATTTTCTAAAAATGAAATAAATGCCTTCTAAACACCAAAAACATTCACTCTAAAACAGAAGATTGTCGTTTTTCGCAATATTTTTAGAAATTTGGGCTCTTTTAGTAACATTAACACCTGGGCTGAAGCATCTTTTATGATCATTTATTGTCTTTCAGGATTCATTCTGGGTTTTATTTATTTTATTTGATGAAAATGAACAACAATACACACCATGGAAACATTTTTGATTGATTTGTGTCTAGTGAGATTTTCACCTAGAACCCAAAGGGGGGGTATATGCACTTTTCATGGAAAAATGTGAAAAACTAAATTTTTTAAAAATGAAATAAATTCCTTCTAAACACCTCAAACATTCACTCTAAAACAGAAGATTTTTGTTTTTCGCAATATTTTTAGATATTTGGGCTCTTTTAGTAACATTAACACTTGCACTAAAGCATCTTTTATGCTAATTTCTTGTCTTTCAGGTTTAATTCTGGGTTTTATTTTGTTTATTTGATGAATATGAACAACAATACACACCATGGAAACATTTTTGATTGATTTGTGTCTAGTGAGATTTTCACCTAGAACCCAAAGGGGGGGTATATGCACTTTTCATGGAAAAATGTGAAAAACTAAATTTTTTAAAAATGAAATAAATTCCTTCTAAACACCTCAAACATTCACTCTAAAACAGAAGAGTTTTGTTTTTCGCAATATTTTTAGATATTTGGGCTCTTTTAGTAACATAAACACTTGCACTAAAGCATCTTTTATGCTAATTTCTTGTCTTTCAGGTTTAATTCTGGGTTTTATTTTGTTTATTTGATGAATATGAACAATAATACACACCAAGGAAACATTTTTGTTTGATTTGTGTCGAGTGAGATTTTCACCTAGATCCCAAAGGGGGGGGTATTGGCATTTTTCATGGAAAAATGTTAAAAGTTAAATTTTCTAAAAATAAAATAAACGCCTTCTAAACACCTCAAACATTCACTCTAATACAGAAGATTGTTGTTTTTCGCAATTATTTTAGAAATGTGGGCTCTTTTAGTAACATTAACACCTGGGCTGAAGCATCTTTTATGATCATTTATTGTCTTTCAGGATTCAATCTGGGTTTTATTTTGTTTATTTGATGAAAATGAACAACAATACACACCATGGAAACATTTTTGTTTGATTTATGTCAATAGATATTTTCACCTAGAACCCAAAGGGGGGGGTATTGGCACTTTTCATGGAAAAATGTGAAAAATTAAATTTTCTAAAAATGAAATAAATGCCTTATAAACACCTCAAACATTCACTCTAAAACAGAAGATTGTTGTTTTTCGCAATATTTTTAGAAATTTGGGCTCTTTTAGTAACATTAACACCTCGGCTGAAGCATCTTTTATGATCATTTATTGTCTTTCAGGATTCATTCTGGGTTTTATTTTGTTTATTTGATGAAAATGAACAACAATACACACCTTGGTACATTTTTGTTTGATTTGTGTCGAGTGAGATTTTCACCTAGAACCCAAAGGGGGGGGTATTGGCACTTTTCATGGAAAAATGTGAAAAATTAAATTTTCTAAAAATGAAATAAATGCCTTCTAAACACCTCAAACATTCACTCTAAAACAGAAGATTGTTGTTTTTCGCAATATTTTTAGAAATTTGGGCTCTTTTAGTAACATTAACACCTGGGCTGAAGCATCTTTTATGATCATTTATTGTCTTTCAGGATTCATTCTGGGTTTTATTTTGTTTATTTGATGAAAATGAACAACAATACACACCTTGGATACATTTTTGTTTGATTTGTGTCGAGTGAGATTTTCACCTAGAACCCAAAGGGGGGGGTATTGGCACTTTTCATGGAAAAATGTGAAAAATTAAATTTTCTAAAAATGAAATAAATGCCTTCTAAACACCTCAAACATTCACTCTAAAACAAAAGATTGTTGTTTTTCGCAATATTTTTAGAAATTTGGGCTCTTTTAGCAACATTAACACCTGGGCTGATGCATCTTTTATGATCATTTATTGTCTTTCAGGATTCATTCTGGGTTTTATTTTGTTTATTTGATGAAAATGAACAACAATACACACCTTGGATACATTTTTGTTTGATTTGTGTCGAGTGAGATTTTCACCTAGAAGCCAAAGGGGGGGGGGTATTGGCACTTTTCATGGAAAAATGTGAAAAATTAAATTTTCTAAAAATGAAATAAATGCCTTATTAACACCTCAAACATTCACTCTAAAACAGAAGATTGTTATTTTTCGCAATATTTTTAGAAATTTGGGCTCTTTTAGTAACATTAACACCTGGGCTGATGCATCTTTTATGATCATTTATTGTCTTTCAGGATTCATTCTGGGTTTTATTTTGTTTATTTGATGAAAATGAACAACAATACACACCTTGGATACATTTTTTTTTGATTTGTGGCGAGTGAGATTTTCACCTAGAACCCAAAGGGGGGGGTATTGGCACTTTCCATGGAAAAATGTGAAAAATTAAATTTTCTAAAAATGAAATAAATGCCTTCTAAACACCTCAAACATTCACTCTAAAACAGAAGATTGTTGTTTTTCGCAATTTTTTTAGAAATTTGGGCTCTTTTAGTAACATTAACACCTGGGCTGAAGCATCTTTTATGCTCATTTCTTGTCTTTCAGGATTAATTCTGGGTTTTATTTTGTTTATTTGATGAAAATGAACAACAATACACACCATGGAAACATTTTTGTTTGATTTGTGTCGAGTGAGATTTTCACCTAGAACCCAAAGGGGGGGGTATTGGCACTTTTCATGGAAAAATGTGACAAATTAAATTTTCTAAAAATGAAATAAATGCCTTCTAAACACCTCAAACATTCACTCTAAAACAGAAAATTGTTGTTTTTCGAAATATTTTTAGAAATTTGGGCTCTTTTAGTAACTTTATAACTTGCGCTGAAGCAACTTTTATGCTCATTTCTTGTCTTTCAGGATTAATTCTGGGTTTTACATTGTTTATTTGATAAAAATGAACAACAATACACACCATGGAAACATTTTTGTTTGATTTGTGTCGAGTGAGATTTTCACCTTGAACCCAAAGGGGGGGGTATTGGCACTTTTCATGGAAAAATGTGAAAAATTAAATTTTCTAAAAATGAAATAAATGCCTTCTAAACACCTCAAACATTCACTCTAAAACAGAAGATTGTTGTTTTTCGCAATATTTTTAGAAATTTGGGCTCTTTTAGTAACATTAACACCTGGGCTGAAGCATCTTTTATGATCATTTCTTGTCTTTCAGGATTAATTCTGGGTTTTACATTGTTTATTTGATAAAAATGAACAACAATACACACCATGGAAACATTTTTGTTTGATTTGTGTCGAGTGAGATTTTCACCTAGAACCCAAAGGGGGGGGTATTGGCACTTTTCATGGAAAAATGTGAAAAATTAAATTTTCTAAAAATGAAATAAATGCCTTCTAAACACCTCAAACATTCACTCTAAAACAGAAGATGGTTGTTTTTCGCAATATTTTTAGAAATTTTGGGCACTCTTAGTAACATTAAGACTTGCGCTGAATTATCTTCAATGCTCATTTCTTGTCTTTCGGGATTAATTATTGAGTTTATTTTGTTTATTTGATGAAAATTAACAACAATACACCATGGAAACATTTTCGTTTGATTTGTGTCGAGTGAGATTTTCACCTAGAACCCAAAGGGGGGGGTATTGGCACTTTTCATGGAAAAATGTGAAAAATTAAATTTTCTAAAAATGAAATAAATGCCTTCTAAACACCTCAAACATTCCCTCTAAAACAGAAGATGGTTGTTTTTCGCAATATTTTTAGAAATTTTGGGCTCTTTTAGTAACATTAACACTTTCGCTGAAGTAACTTTTATGCTCATTTCTTGTCTTTCAGGATTAATTCTGGGTTTTATTTTGTTTATTTCATGAAAATGAACAACAATACACACCATGGAAACATTTTTGTTTGATTTGTGTCAAGTGAGATTTTCACCTAGATCCCAAAGGGGGGGGTATTGGCATTTTTCATGGAAAAATGTTAAAAATTGAATTTTCTAAAAATAAAATAAACGCCTTCTAAACACCTCAAACATTCACTCTAATACAGAAGATTGTTGTTTTTCGCAATTATTTTAGAAATGTGGGCTCTTTTAGTAACATTAACACCTGGGCTGAAGCATCTTTTATGATCATTTATTGTCTTTCAGGATTCATTCTGGGTTTTATTTTGTTTATTTGATGAAAATGAACAACAATACACACCATGGAAACATTTTTGTTTGATTCATGTCAAGTGATATTTTCACCTAGAACCCAATGGGGGGGGGTATTGGCACTTTTCATGGAAAAATGTGAAAAATTAAATTTTCTAAAAATGAAATAAATGCCTTATAAACACCTCAAACATTCACTCTAAAACAGAAGATTGTTGTTTTTCGCAATATTTTTAGAAATTTGGGCTCTTTTAGTAACATTAACACCTCGGCTGAAGCATCTTTTATGATCATTTATTGTCTTTCAGGATACATTCTGGGTTTTATTTTGTTTATTTGATGAAAATGAACAACAATACACACCTTGGTACATTTTTGTTTGATTTGTGTCGAGTGAGATTTTCACCTAGAACCCAAAGGGGGGGGTATTGGCACTTTTCATGGAAAAATGTGAAAAATTAAATTTTCTAAAAATGAAATAAATGCCTTCTAAACACCTCAAACATTCACTCTAATACAGAAGATTGTTGTTTTTCGCAATATTTTTAGAAATTTGGGCTCTTTTAGTAACATTAACACCTGGGCTGAAGCATCTTTTATGATCATTTATTGTCTTTCAGGATTCATTCTGGGTTTTATTTTGTTTATTTGATGAAAATGAACAACAATACACACCTTGGATATATTTTTGTTTGATTTGTGTCGAGTGAGATTTTCACCTAGAACCCAAAGGGGGGGGTATTGGCACTTTTCATGGAAAAATGTGAAAAATTAAATTTTCTAAAAATGAAATAAATGCCTTCTAAACACCTCAAACATTCACTCTAAAACAGAAGATTGTTGTTTTTCGCAATATTTTAAAAATTTGGGCTCTTTTAGTAACATTAACACCTGGGCTGAAGCATCTTTTATGCTCATTTCTTGTCTTTCAGGATTAATTCTGGGTTTTAATTTGTTTATTTGATGAAAATGAACAACAATACACACCATGGAAACATTTTTGTTTGATTTGTGTCGAGTGAGATTTTCACCTAGAACCCAAAGGGGGGGGTATTGGCACTTTTCATGGAAAAATGTGAAAAATTAAATTTTCTAAAAATGAAATAAATGCCTTCTAAACACCTCAAACATTCACTCTAAAACAGAAGATGGTTGTTTTTCGCAATATTTTTAGAAATTTTGGGCACTCTTAGTAACATTAAGACTTGCGCTGAATTATCTTCAATGCTCATTTCTTGTCTTTCGGGATTAATTATTGAGTTTATTTTGTTTATTTGATGAAAATTAACAACAATACACCATGGAAACATTTTCGTTTGATTTGTGTCGAGTGAGATTTTCACCTAGAACCCAAAGGGGGGGGTATTGGCACTTTTCATGGAAAAATGTGAAAAATTAAATTTTCTAAAAATGAAATAAATGCCTTCTAAACACCTCAAACATTCCCTCTAAAACAGAAGATGGTTGTTTTTCGCAATATTTTTAGAAATTTTGGGCTCTTTTAGTAACATTAACACTTTCGCTGAAGTAACTTTTATGCTCATTTCTTGTCTTTCAGGATTAATTCTGGGTTTTATTTTGTTTATTTCATGAAAATGAACAACAATACACACCATGGAAACATTTTTGTTTGATTTGTGTCAAGTGAGATTTTCACCTAGATCCCAAAGGGGGGGGTATTGGCATTTTTCATGGAAAAATGTTAAAAATTGAATTTTCTAAAAGTAAAATAAACGCCTTCTAAACACCTCAAACATTCACTCTAATACAGAAGATTGTTGTTTTTCGCAATTATTTTAGAAATGTGGGCTCTTTTAGTAACATTAACACCTGGGCTGAAGCATCTTTTATGATCATTTATTGTCTTTCAGGATTCATTCTGGGTTTTATTTTGTTTATTTGATGAAAATGAACAACAATACACACCATGGAAACATTTTTGTTTGATTCATGTCAAGTGATATTTTCACCTAGAACCCAAAGGGGGGGGGTATTGGCACTTTTCATGGAAAAATGTGAAAAATTAAATTTTCTAAAAATGAAATAAATGCCTTATAAACACCTCAAACATTCACTCTAAAACAGAAGATTGTTGTTTTTCGCAATATTTTTAGAAATTTGGGCTCTTTTAGTAACATTAACACCTCGGCTGAAGCATCTTTTATGATCATTTATTGTCTTTCAGGATACATTCTGGGTTTTATTTTGTTTATTTGATGAAAATGAACAACAATACACACCTTGGTACATTTTTGTTTGATTTGTGTCGAGTGAGATTTTCACCTAGAACCCAAAGGGGGGGGTATTGGCACTTTTCATGGAAAAATGTGAAAAATTAAATTTTCTAAAAATGAAATAAATGCCTTCTAAACACCTCAAACATTCACTCTAATACAGAAGATTGTTGTTTTTCGCAATATTTTTAGAAATTTGGGCTCTTTTAGTAACATTAACACCTGGGCTGAAGCATCTTTTATGATCATTTATTGTCTTTCAGGATTCATTCTGGGTTTTATTTTGTTTATTTGATGAAAATGAACAACAATACACACCTTGGATATATTTTTGTTTGATTTGTGTCGAGTGAGATTTTCACCTAGAACCCAAAGGGGGGGGTATTGGCACTTTTCATGGAAAAATGTGAAAAATTAAATTTTCTAAAAATGAAATAAATGCCTTCTAAACACCTCAAACATTCACTCTAAAACAGAAGATTGTTGTTTTTCGCAATATTTTAAAAATTTGGGCTCTTTTAGTAACATTAACACCTGGGCTGAAGCATCTTTTATGCTCATTTCTTGTCTTTCAGGATTAATTCTGGGTTTTATTTTGTTTATTTGATGAAAATGAACAACAATACACACCATGGAAACATTTTTGATTGATTTGTGTCGAGTGAGATTTTCACCTAGAGCCCAAAGGGGGGGTATATGCACTTTTCATGGAAAAATGTGAAAAATTAAATTTTCTAAAAATGAAATAAATGCCTTCTAAACACCTCAAACATTCACTCTAATACAGAAGATTGTTGTTTTTCGCAATATTTTTAGAAATTTGGGCTCTTTTAGTAACATTAACACCTGGGCTGAAGCATCTTTTATGATCATTTATTGTCTTTCAGGATTCATTCTGGGTTTTATTTTGTTTATTTGATGAAAATGAACAACAATACACACCTTGGATATATTTTTGTTTGATTTGTGTCGAGTGAGATTTTCACCTAGAACCCAAAGGGGGGGGTATTGGCACTTTTCATGGAAAAATGTGAAAAATTAAATTTTCTAAAAATGAAATAAATGCCTTCTAAACACCTCAAACATTCACTCTAAAACAGAAGATTGTTGTTTTTCGCAATATTTTAAAAATTTGGGCTCTTTTAGTAACATTAACACCTGGGCTGAAGCATCTTTTATGCTCATTTCTTGTCTTTCAGGATTAATTCTGGGTTTTAATTTGTTTATTTGATGAAAATGAACAACAATACACACCATGGAAACATTTTTGTTTGATTTGTGTCGAGTGAGATTTTCACCTAGAACCCAAAGGGGGGGGTATTGGCACTTTTCATGGAAAAATGTGAAAAATTAAATTTTCTAAAAATGAAATAAATGCCTTCTAAACACCTCAAACATTCACTCTAAAACAGAAGATGGTTGTTTTTCGCAATATTTTTAGAAATTTTGGGCACTCTTAGTAACATTAAGACTTGCGCTGAATTATCTTCAATGCTCATTTCTTGTCTTTCGGGATTAATTATTGAGTTTATTTTGTTTATTTGATGAAAATTAACAACAATACACCATGGAAACATTTTCGTTTGATTTGTGTCGAGTGAGATTTTCACCTAGAACCCAAAGGGGGGGGTATTGGCACTTTTCATGGAAAAATGTGAAAAATTAAATTTTCTAAAAATGAAATAAATGCCTTCTAAACACCTCAAACATTCCCTCTAAAACAGAAGATGGTTGTTTTTCGCAATATTTTTAGAAATTTTGGGCTCTTTTAGTAACATTAACACTTTCGCTGAAGTAACTTTTATGCTCATTTCTTGTCTTTCAGGATTAATTCTGGGTTTTATTTTGTTTATTTCATGAAAATGAACAACAATACACACCATGGAAACATTTTTGTTTGATTTGTGTCAAGTGAGATTTTCACCTAGATCCCAAAGGGGGGGGTATTGGCATTTTTCATGGAAAAATGTTAAAAATTGAATTTTCTAAAAGTAAAATAAACGCCTTCTAAACACCTCAAACATTCACTCTAATACAGAAGATTGTTGTTTTTCGCAATTATTTTAGAAATGTGGGCTCTTTTAGTAACATTAACACCTGGGCTGAAGCATCTTTTATGATCATTTATTGTCTTTCAGGATTCATTCTGGGTTTTATTTTGTTTATTTGATGAAAATGAACAACAATACACACCATGGAAACATTTTTGTTTGATTCATGTCAAGTGATATTTTCACCTAGAACCCAAAGGGGGGGGGTATTGGCACTTTTCATGGAAAAATGTGAAAAATTAAATTTTCTAAAAATGAAATAAATGCCTTATAAACACCTCAAACATTCACTCTAAAACAGAAGATTGTTGTTTTTCGCAATATTTTTAGAAATTTGGGCTCTTTTAGTAACATTAACACCTCGGCTGAAGCATCTTTTATGATCATTTATTGTCTTTCAGGATACATTCTGGGTTTTATTTTGTTTATTTGATGAAAATGAACAACAATACACACCTTGGTACATTTTTGTTTGATTTGTGTCGAGTGAGATTTTCACCTAGAACCCAAAGGGGGGGGTATTGGCACTTTTCATGGAAAAATGTGAAAAATTAAATTTTCTAAAAATGAAATAAATGCCTTCTAAACACCTCAAACATTCACTCTAATACAGAAGATTGTTGTTTTTCGCAATATTTTTAGAAATTTGGGCTCTTTTAGTAACATTAACACCTGGGCTGAAGCATCTTTTATGATCATTTATTGTCTTTCAGGATTCATTCTGGGTTTTATTTTGTTTATTTGATGAAAATGAACAACAATACACACCTTGGATATATTTTTGTTTGATTTGTGTCGAGTGAGATTTTCACCTAGAACCCAAAGGGGGGGGTATTGGCACTTTTCATGGAAAAATGTGAAAAATTAAATTTTCTAAAAATGAAATAAATGCCTTCTAAACACCTCAAACATTCACTCTAAAACAGAAGATTGTTGTTTTTCGCAATATTTTAAAAATTTGGGCTCTTTTAGTAACATTAACACCTGGGCTGAAGCATCTTTTATGCTCATTTCTTGTCTTTCAGGATTAATTCTAGGTTTTAATTTGTTTATTTGATGAAAATGAACAACAATACACACCATGGAAACATTTTTGTTTGATTTGTGTCGAGTGAGATTTTCACCTAGAACCCAAAGGGGGGGGTATTGGCACTTTTCATGGAAAAATGTGAAAAATTAAATTTTCTAAAAATGAAATAAAAGACTTATAAACACCTCAAACATTCACTCTAAAACAGAAGATTGTTGTTTTTCGCAATATTTTTAGAAATTTGGGCTCTTTTAGTAACATTAACACCTCGGCTGAAGCATCTTTTATGATCATTTATTGTCTTTCAGGATACATTCTGGGTTTTATTTTGTTTATTTGATGAAAATGAACAACAATACACACCTTGGTACATTTTTGTTTGATTTGTGTCGAGTGAGATTTTCACCTAGAACCCAAAGGGGGGGGTATTGGCCCTTTTCATGGAAAAATGTGAAAAATTAAATTTTCTAAAAATGAAATAAATGCCTTCTAAACACCTCAAACATTCACTCTAAAACAGAAGATTGTTGTTTTTCGCAATATTTTTAGAAATTTGGGCTCTTTTAGTAACATTAACACCTGGGCTGAAGCATCTTTTATGCTCATTTCTTGTCTTTCAGGATTAATTCTGGGTTTTATTTTGTTTATTTGATGAAAATGAACAACAATACACACCATGGAAACATTTTTGTTTGATTTGTGTCGAGTGAGATTTTCACCTAGAACCCAAGGGGGGGGGTATTGGCACTTTTCATGGAAAAATGTGAAAAATTAAATTTTCTAAAAATGAAATAAATGCCTTCTAAACACCTCAAACATTCACTCTAAAACAGAAGATTGTTGTTTTTCGAAATATTTTTAGAAATTTGGGCTCTTTTAGTAACTTTATAACTTGCGCTGAAGCAACTTTTATGCTCATTTCTTGTCTTTCAGGATTAATTATGGGTTTTACATTGTTTATTTGATAAAAATGAACAACAATACACACCATGGAAACATTTTTGTTTGAATTGTGTCAAGGGAGATTTTCACCTAGAAGCCAAAGGGGGGGGTATTGGCACTTTTCATGGAAAAATGTGAAAAATTAAATTTTCTAAAAATGAAATAAATGCCTTATAAACACCTCAAACATTCACTCTAATACAGAAGATTGTTGTTTTTCGCAATATTTTTAGAAATTTGGGCTCTTTTAGCAACATAAACACCTGGGCTGATGCATCTTTTATGCTCATTTCTTGTCTTTCAGGATACATTCTGGGTTTTATTTTGTTTATTTGATAAAAATGAACAACAATACACACCTTGGATACATTTTTGTTTGATTTGTGTCGAGTGAGATTTTCACCTAGAACCCAAAGGGGGGGGTTTTGGCACTTTTCATGGAAAAATGTGAAAAATTAAATTTTCTAAAAATGAAATAAATGCCTTCTGAACACCTCAAACATTCACTCTAAAACAGAAGATTGTTGTTTTTCGCAATATTTTTAGAAATTTGGGCTCTTTTAGTAACATTAACACCTCGGCTGAAGCATCTTTTATGATCATTTATTGTCTTTCAGGATACATTCTGGGTTTTATTTTGTTTATTTGATGAAAATGAACAACAATACACACCTTGGTACATTTTTGTTTGATTTGTGTCGAGTGAGATTTTCACCTAGAACCCAAAGGGGGGGGTATTGGCACTTTTCATGGAAAAATGTGAAAAATTAAATTTTCTAAAAATGAAATAAATGCCTTCTAAACACCTCAAACATTCACTCTAAAACAGAAGATTGTTGTTTTTCGCAATATTTTTAGAAATTTGGGCTCTTTTAGTAACATTAACACATGCGCTGAAGCAACTTTTATGCTCATTTCTTGTCTTTCAGGATTCATTCTGGGTTTTATTTTGTTTATTTGATGAAAATGAACAACAATACACACCTTGGATATATTTTTGTTTGATTTGTGTCGAGTGAGATTTTCACCTAGATCCCAAAGGGGGGGGTATTGGAACTTTTCATGGAAAAATGTGAAAAATTAAATTTTCTAAAAATGAAATAAATGCCTTCTAAACACCTCAAACATTCAATCTAAAACAGAAGATTGTTGTTTTTCGCAATATTTTTAGAAATTTGGGCTCTTTTAGTAACATTAACACCTGGGCTGAAGCATCTTTTATGATCATTTATTGTCTTTCAGGATACATTCTGGGTTTTATTTTGTTTATTTGATGAAAATGAACAACAATACACACTTGGATACATTTTTGTTTGATTTGTGTCGAGTGAGATTTTCACCTAGAACCCAAAGGGGGGGTATTGGCACTTTTCATGGAAAATTGTGAAAAATTAAATTTTCTAAAAATGAAATAAATGCCTTCTAAACACCTCAAACATTCACTCTAAAACAGAATATTGTTGTTTTTCGAAAAATTTTTAGAAATTTGGGCTCTTTTAGTAACATTAACACCTGGGCTGAAGCATCTTTTATGATCATTTATTGTCTTTCAGGATTCATTCTGGGTTTTATTTTGTTTATTTGATGAAAATGAACAACAATACACACCTTGGATACATTTTTGATTGATTTGTGTCGAGTGAGATTTTCACCTAGAACCCAAGGGGGGGGGGTATTGGCACTTTTCATGGAAAAATGTGAAAAATTAAATTTTCTAAAAATGAAATAAATGCCTTCTAAACACCTCAAACATTCACTCTAAAACAGAAGATGGTTGTTTTTCGCAATATTTTTAGAAATTTTGGGCTCTTTTAGTAACATTAACACTTTCGCTGAAGCAACTTTTATGCTCATTTCTTGTCTTTCAGGATTAATTCTGGGTTTTATTTTGTTTATTTCATGAAAATGAACAACAATACACACCATGGAAACATTTTTGTTTGATTTGTGTCGAGTGAGATTTTCACCTAGAACCCAAAGGGGGGGGTATTGGCACTTTTCATGGAAAAATGTGAAAAATTAAATTTTCTATAAATGAAATAAATGCCTTCTAAACACCTCAAACATTCCCTCTAAAACAGAAGATGGTTGTTTTTCGCAATATTTTTAGAAATTTTGGGCTCTTTTAGTAACATTAACACTTTCGCTGAAGTAACTTTTATGCTCATTTCTTGTCTTTCAGGATTAATTCTGGGTTTTATTTTGTTTATTTCATGAAAATGAACAACAATACACACCATGGAAACATTTTTGTTTGATTTGTGTCAAGTGAGATTTTCACCTAGATCCCAAAGGGGGGGGTATTGGCATTTTTCATGGAAAAATGTTAAAAATTGAATTTTCTAAAAATAAAATAAACGCCTTCTAAACACCTCAAACATTCACTCTAATACAGAAGATTGTTGTTTTTCGCAATTATTTTAGAAATGTGGGCTCTTTTAGTAACATTAACACCTGGGCTGAAGCATCTTTTATGATCATTTATTGTCTTTCAGGATTCATTCTGGGTTTTATTTTGTTTATTTGATGAAAATGAACAACAATACACACCATGGAAACATTTTTGTTTGATTCATGTCAAGTGCTATTTTCACCTAGAACCCAAAGGGGGGGGTATTGGCACTTTTCATGGAAAAATGTGAAAAATTAAATTTTCTAAAAATGAAATAAATGCCTTATAAACACCTCAAACATTCACTCTAAAACAGAAGATTGTTGTTTTTCGCAATATTTTTAGAAATTTGGGCTCTTTTAGTAACATTAACACCTCGGCTGAAGCATCTTTTATGATCATTTATTGTCTTTCAGGATACATTCTGGGTTTTATTTTGTTTATTTGATGAAAATGAACAACAATACACACCTTGGTACATTTTTGTTTGATTTGTGTCGAGTGAGATTTTCACCTAGAACCCAAAGGGGGGGGTATTGGCACTTTTCATGGAAAAATGTGAAAAATTAAATTTTCTAAAAATGAAATAAATGCCTTCTAAACACCTCAAACATTCACTCTAATACAGAAGATTGTTGTTTTTCGCAATATTTTTAGAAATTTGGGCTCTTTTAGTAACATTAACACCTGGGCTGAAGCATCTTTTATGATCATTTATTGTCTTTCAGGATTCATTCTGGGTTTTATTTTGTTTATTTGATGAAAATGAACAACAATACACACCTTGGATATATTTTTGTTTGATTTGTGTCGAGTGAGATTTTCACCTAGAACCCAAAGGGGGGGGTATTGGCACTTTTCATGGAAAAATGTGAAAAATTAAATTTTCTAAAAATGAAATAAATGCCTTCTAAACACCTCAAACATTCACTCTAAAACAGAAGATTGTTGTTTTTCGCAATATTTTTAGAAATTTGGGCTCTTTTAGTAACATTAACACCTGGGCTGAAGCATCTTTTATGCTCATTTCTTGTCTTTCAGGATTAATTCTGGGTTTTATTTTGTTTATTTGATGAAAATGAACAACAATACACACCATGGAAACATTTTTGTTTGATTTGTGTCGAGTGAGATTTTCACCTAGAACCCAAACGGGGGAGTATTGGCACTTTTCATGGAAAAAAGGTGAAAAACTAAATTTCCTAAAAATAAATAAATGCCTTCTAAACACCTCAAACATTCACTCTAAAACAGAAGATTGTTGTTTTTCGCAATATTTTTAGAAATTTGGGCTCTTTTAGTAACATTAACACCTCGGCTGAAGCATCTTTTATGATCATTTATTGTCTTTCAGGATACATTCTGGGTTTTATTTTGTTTATTTGATGAAAATGAACAACAATACACACCTTGATACATTTTTGTTTGATTTGTGTCGAGTGAGATTTTCACCTAGAACCCAAAGGGGGGGGTATTGGCCCTTTTCATGGAAAAATGTGAAAAATTAAATTTTCTAAAAATGAAATAAATGCCTTCTAAACACCTCAAACATTCACTCTAAAACAGAAGATTGTTGTTTTTCGCAATATTTTTAGAAATTTGGGCTCTTTTAGTAACATTAACACCTGGGCTGAAGCATCTTTTATGCTCATTTCTTGTCTTTCAGGATTAATTCTGGGTTTTATTTTGTTTATTTGATGAAAATGAACAACAATACACACCATGGAAACATTTTTGTTTGATTTGTGTCGAGTGAGATTTTCACCTAGAACCCAAAGGGGGGGGGTATTGGCACTTTTCATGGAAAAATGTGAAAAATTAAATTTTCTAAAAATGAAATAAATGCCTTCTAAACACCTCAAACATTCACTCTAAACCAGAAGATTGTTGTTTTTCGAAATATTTTTAGAAATTTGGGCTCTTTTAGTAACTTTATAACTTGCGCTGAAGCAACTTTTATGCTCATTTCTTGTCTTTCAGGATTAATTCTGGGTTTTACATTGTTTATTTGATAAAAATGAACAACAATACACACCATGGAAACATTTTTGTTTGAATTGTGTCAAGGGAGATTTTCACCTAGAAGCCAAAGGGGGGGGTATTGGCACTTTTCATGGAAAAATGTGAAAAATTAAATTTTCTAAAAATGAAATAAATGCCTTATAAACACCTCAAACATTCACTCTAATACAGAAGATTGTTGTTTTTCGCAATATTTTTAGAAATTTGGGCTCTTTTAGCAACATAAACACCTGGGCTGATGCATCTTTTATGCTCATTTCTTGTCTTTCAGGATACATTCTGGGTTTTATTTTGTTTATTTGATAAAAATGAACAACAATACACACCTTGGATACATTTTTGTTTGATTTGTGTCGAGTGAGATTTTCACCTAGAACCCAAAGGGGGGGGTTTTGGCACTTTTCATGGAAAAATGTGAAAAATTAAATTTTCTAAAAATGAAATAAATGCCTTCTGAACACCTCAAACATTCACTCTAAAACAGAAGATTGTTGTTTTTCGCAATATTTTTAGAAATTTGGGCTCTTTTAGTAACATTAACACCTCGGCTGAAGCATCTTTTATGATCATTTATTGTCTTTCAGGATACATTCTGGGTTTTATTTTGTTTATTTGATGAAAATGAACAACAATACACACCTTGGTACATTTTTGTTTGATTTGTGTCGAGTGAGATTTTCACCTAGAACCCAAAGGGGGGGGTATTGGCACTTTTCATGGAAAAATGTGAAAAATTAAATTTTCTAAAAATGAAATAAATGCCTTCTAAACACCTCAAACATTCACTCTAAAACAGAAGATTGTTGTTTTTCGCAATATTTTTAGAAATTTGGGCTCTTTTAGTAACATTAACACCTGGGCTGAAGCATCTTTTATGATCATTTATTGTCTTTCAGGATTCATTCTGGGTTTTATTTTGTTTATTTGATGAAAATGAACAACAATACACACCTTGGATATATTTTTGTTTGATTTGTGTCGAGTGAGATTTTCACCTAGATCCCAAAGGGGGGGGTATTGGCACTTTTCATGGAAAAATATGAAAAATTAAATTTTCTAAAAATGAAATAAATGCCTTCTAAACACCTCAAACATTCAATCTAAAACAGAAGATTGTTGTTTTTCGCAATATTTTTAGAAATTTGGGCTCTTTTAGTAACATTAACACCTGGGCTGAAGCATCTTTTATGATCATTTATTGTCTTTCAGGATACATTCTGGGTTTTATTTTGTTTATTTGATGAAAATGAACAACAATACACACCTTGGATACATTTTTGTTTGATTTGTGTCGAGTGAGATTTTCACCTAGAACCCAAAGGGGGGGTATTGGCACTTTTCATGGAAAATTGTGAAAAATTAAATTTTCTAAAAATGAAATAAATGCCTTCTAAACACCTCAAACATTCACTCTAAAACAGAATATTGTTGTTTTTCGAAAATTTTTTAGAAATTTGGGCTCTTTTAGTAACATTAACACCTGGGCTGAAGCATCTTTTATGATCATTTATTGTCTTTCAGGATTCATTCTGGGTTTTATTTTGTTTATTTGATGAAAATGAACAACAATACACACCTTGGATACATTTTTGATTGATTTGTGTCGAGTGAGATTTTCACCTAGAACCCAAGGGGGGGGGGGGTATTGGCACTTTTCATGGAAAAATGTGAAAAATTAAATTTTCTAAAAATGAAATAAATGCCTTCTAAACACCTCAAACATTCACTCTAAAACAGAAGATGGTTGTTTTTCGCAATATTTTTAGAAATTTTGGGCTCTTTTAGTAACATTAACACTTTCGCTGAAGCAACTTTTATGCTCATTTCTTGTCTTTCAGGATTAATTCTGGGTTTTATTTTGTTTATTTCATGAAAATGAACAACAATACACACCATGGAAACATTTTTGTTTGATTTGTGTCAAGTGAGATTTTCACCTAGATCCCAAAGGGGGGGGTATTGGCATTTTTCATGGAAAAATGTTAAAAATTGAATTTTCTAAAAATAAAATAAACGCCTTCTAAACACCTCAAACATTCACTCTAATACAGAAGATTGTTGTTTTTCGCAATTATTTTAGAAATGTGGGCTCTTTTAGTAACATTAACACCTGGGCTGAAGCATCTTTTATGATCATTTATTGTCTTTCAGGATTCATTCTGGGTTTTATTTTGTTTATTTGATGAAAATGAACAACAATACACACCATGGAAACATTTTTGTTTGATTTTTGTCAAGTGATATTTTCACCTAGAACCCAAAGGGGGGGGTATTGGCACTTTTCATGGAAAAATGTGAAAAATTAAATTTTCTAAAAATGAAAGAAATGCCTTATAAACACACCTCAAACATTCACTCTAAAACAGAAGATATTTGTTTTTCGCAATATTTTTAGAAATTTGGGCTCTTTTAGTAACATTAACACCTCGGCTGAAGCATCTTTTATGATCATTTATTGTCTTTCAGGATACATTCTGGGTTTTATTTTGTTTATTTGATGAAAATGAACAACAATACACACCTTGGTACATTTTTGTTTGATTTGTGTCGAGTGAGATTTTCACCTAGAACCCAAAGGGGGGGGTATTGGCACTTTTCATGGAAAAATGTGAAAAATTAAATTTTCTAAAAATGAAATAAATGCCTTCTAAACACCTCAAACATTCACTCTTATACAGAAGATTGTTGTTTTTCGCAATATTTTTAGAAATTTGGGCTCTTTTAGTAACATTAACACCTGGGCTGAAGCATCTTTTATGATCATTTATTGTCTTTCAGGATTCATTCTGGGTTTTATTTTGTTTATTTGATGAAAATGAACAACAATACACACCTTGGATATATTTTTGTTTGATTTGTGTCGAGTGAGATTTTCACCTAGACCCCAAAGGGGGGGGTATTGGCACTTTTCATGGAAAAATGTGAAAAATTAAATTTTCTAAAAATGAAATAAATGCCTTATAAACACCTCAAACATTCACTCTAAAACAGAAGATTGTTGTTTTTCGCAATATTTTTAGAAATTTGGGCTCTTTTAGTAACATTAACACCTGGGCTGAAGCATCTTTTATGCTCATTTCTTGTCTTTCAGGATTAATTCTGGGTTTTATTTTGTTTATTTGATGAAAATGAACAACAATACACACCATGGAAACATTTTTGTTTGATTTGTGTCGAGTGAGATTTTCACCTAGAACCCAAAGGGGGGGGTATTGGCACTTTTCATGGAAAAATGTGAAAAATTAAATTTTCTAAAAATGAAATAAATGACTTATAAACACCTCAAACATTCACTCTAAAACAGAAGATTGTTGTTTTTCGCAATATTTTTAGAAATTTGGGCTCTTTTAGTAACAATAACACCTCGGCTGAAGCATCTTTTATGATCATTTATTGTCTTTCAGGATACATTCTGGGTTTAATTTTGTTTATTTGATGAAAATGAACAACAATACACACCTTGGTACATTTTTGTTTGATTTGTGTCGAGTGAGATTTTCACCTAGAACCCAAAGGGGGGGGTATTGGCACTTTTCATGGAAAAATGTGAAAAATTAAATTTTCTAAAAATGAAATAAATGCCTTCTAAACACCTCAAACATTCACTCTAAAACAGAAGATTGTTGTTTTTCGCAATATTTTTAGAAATTTGGGCTCTTTTAGTAACATTAACACCTGGGCTGAAGCATCTTTTATGCTCATTTCTTGTCTTTCAGGATTAATTCTTGGTTTTATTTTGTTTATTTGATGAAAATGAACAACAATACACACCATGGAAACATTTTTGTTTGATTTGTGTCGAGTGAAATTTTCACCTAGAACCCAAAGGGGGGGGTATTGGCACTTTTCATGGAAAAATGTGAAAAATTAAATTTTCTAAAAATGAAATAAATGACTTATAAACACCTCAAACATTCACTCTAAAACAGAAGATTGTTGTTTTTCGCAATATTTTTAGAAATTTGGGCTCTTTTAGTAACATTAACACCTCGGCTGAAGCATCTTTTATGATCATTTATTGTCTTTCAGGATACATTCTGGGTTTTATTTTGTTTATTTGATGAAAATGAACAACAATACACACCTTGGTACATTTTTGTTTGATTTGTGTCGAGTGAGATTTTCACCTAGAACCCAAAGGGGGGGGTATTGGCACTTTTCATGGAAAAATGTGAAAAATTAAATTTTCTAAAAATGAAATAAATGCCTTCTAAACACCTCAAACATTCACTCTAAAACAGAAGATTGTTGTTTTTCGCAATATTTTTAGAAATTTGGGCTCTTTTAGTAACATTAACACCTGGGCTGAAGCATCTTTTATGCTCATTTCTTGTCTTTCAGGATTAATTCTGGGTTTTATTTTGTTTATTTGATGAAAATGAACAACAATACACACCATGGAAACATTTTTGTTTGATTTGTGTCGAGTGAGATTTTCACCTAGAACCCAAAGGGGGGGGTATTGGCACTTTTCATGGAAAAATGTGAAAAATTAAATTTTCTAAAAATGAAATAAATGCCTTCTAAACGCCTCAAACATTCACTCTAAAACAGAAGATTGTTGTTTTTCGCAATATTTTAAGAAATTTGGGCTCTTTTAGTAACATTAACACCTCGGCTGAAGCATCTTTTATGATCATTTATTGTCTTTCAGGATACATTCTGGGTTTTATTTTGTTTATTTGATGAAAATGAACAACAATACACACCTTGGTACATTTTTGTTTGATTTGTGTCGAGTGAGATTTTCACCTAGAACCCAAAGGGGGGGGTATTTGCACTTTTCATGGAAAAATGTGAAAAATTAAATTTTCTAAAAATGAAATAAATGCCTTCTAAACACCTCAAACATTCACTCTAAAACAGAAGATTGTTGTTTTTCGCAATATTTTTAGAAATTTGGGCTCTTTTAGTAACATTAACACCTGGGCTGAAGCATCTTTTATGCTCATTTCTTGTCTTTCAGGATTAATTCTGGGTTTTATTTTGTTTATTTGATGAAAATGAACAACAATACACACCATGGAAACATTTTTGTTTGATTTGTGTCGAGGGAGATTTTCACCTAGAACCCAAAGGGGGGGGTATTGGCACTTTTCATGGAAAAATGTGAAAAATTAAATTTTCTAAAAATGAAATAAATGACTTATAAACACCTCAAACATTCACTCTAAAACAGAAGATTGTTGTTTTTCGCAATATTTTTAGAAATTTGGGCTCTTTTAGTAACAATAACACCTCGGCTGAAGCATCTTTTATGATCATTTATTGTCTTTCAGGATACATTCTGGGTTTAATTTTGTTTATTTGATGAAAATGAACAACAATACACACCTTGGTACATTTTTGTTTGATTTGTGTCGAGTGAGATTTTCACCTAGAACCCAAAGGGGGGGGTATTGGCACTTTTCATGGAAAAATGTGAAAAATTAAATTTTCTAAAAATGAAATAAATGCCTTCTAAACACCTCAAACATTCACTCTAAAACAGAAGATTGTTGTTTTTCGCAATATTTTTAGAAATTTGGGCTCTTTTAGTAACATTAACACCTGGGCTGAAGCATCTTTTATGCTCATTTCTTGTCTTTCAGGATTAATTCTTGGTTTTATTTTGTTTATTTGATGAAAATGAACAACAATACACACCATGGAAACATTTTTGTTTGATTTGTGTCGAGTGAAATTTTCACCTAGAACCCAAAGGGGGGGGTATTGGCACTTTTCATGGAAAAATGTGAAAAATTAAATTTTCTAAAAATGAAATAAATGACTTATAAACACCTCAAACATTCACTCTAAAACAGAAGATTGTTGTTTTTCGCAATATTTTTAGAAATTTGGGCTCTTTTAGTAACATTAACACCTCGGCTGAAGCATCTTTTATGATCATTTATTGTCTTTCAGGATACATTCTGGGTTTTATTTTGTTTATTTGATGAAAATGAACAACAATACACACCTTGGTACATTTTTGTTTGATTTGTGTCGAGTGAGATTTTCACCTAGAACCCAAAGGGGGGGTATTGGCACTTTTCATGGAAAAATGTGAAAAATTAAATTTTCTAAAAATGAAATAAATGCCTTCTAAACACCTCAAACATTCACTCTAAAACAGAAGATTGTTGTTTTTCGCAATATTTTTAGAAATTTGGGCTCTTTTAGTAACATTAACACCTGGGCTGAAGCATCTTTTATGCTCATTTCTTGTCTTTCAGGATTAATTCTGGGTTTTATTTTGTTTATTTGATGAAAATGAACAACAATACACACCATGGAAACATTTTTGTTTGATTTGTGTCGAGTGAGATTTTCACCTAGAACCCAAAGGGGGGGGTATTGGCACTTTTCATGGAAAAATGTGAAAAATTAAATTTTCTAAAAATGAAATAAATGCCTTCTAAACGCCTCAAACATTCACTCTAAAACAGAAGATTGTTGTTTTTCGCAATATTTTAAGAAATTTGGGCTCTTTTAGTAACATTAACACCTCGGCTGAAGCATCTTTTATGATCATTTATTGTCTTTCAGGATACATTCTGGGTTTTATTTTGTTTATTTGATGAAAATGAACAACAATACACACCTTGGTACATTTTTGTTTGATTTGTGTCGAGTGAGATTTTCACCTAGAACCCAAAGGGGGGGGTATTTGCACTTTTCATGGAAAAATGTGAAAAATTAAATTTTCTAAAAATGAAATAAATGCCTTCTAAACACCTCAAACATTCACTCTAAAACAGAAGATTGTTGTTTTTCGAAATATTTTTAAAAATTTGGGCTCTTTTAGTAACTTTATAACTTGCGCTGAAGCAACTTTTATGCTCATTTCTTGTCTTTCAGGATTAATTCTGGGTTTTACATTGTTTATTTGATAAAAATGAACAACAATACACACCATGGAAACATTTTTGTTTGAATTGTGTCAAGGGAGATTTTCACCTAGAAGCCAAAGGGGGGGGTATTGGCACTTATCATGGAAAAATGTGAAAAATTAAATTTTCTAAAAATGAAATAAATGCCTTATAAACACCTCAAACATTCACTCTAATACAGAAGATTGTTGTTTTTCGCAATATTTTTAGAAATTTGGGCTCTTTTAGCAACATAAACACCTGGGCTGATGCATCTTTTATGCTCATTTCTTGTCTTTCAGGATACATTCTGGGTTTTAATTTGTTTATTTGATAAAAATGAACAACAATACACACCTTGGATACATTTTTGTTTGATTTGTGTCGAGTGAGATTTTCACCTAGAACCCAAAGGGGGGGGTATTGGCACTTTTCATGGAAAAATGTGAAAAATTAAATTTTCTAAAAATGAAATAAATGCCTTCTAAACACCTCAAACATTCACTCTAAAACAGAAGATTGTTGTTTTTCGCAATATTTTTAGAAATTTGGGCTCTTTTAGTAACATTAACACCTCGGCTGAAGCATCTTTTATGATCATTTATTGTCTTTCAGGATACATTCTGGGTTTTATTTTGTTAATTTGATGAAAATGAACAACAATACACACCTTGGTACATTTTTGTTTGATTTGTGTCGAGTGAGATTTTCACCTAGAACCCAAAGGGGGGGGTATTGGCACTTTTCATGGAAAAATGTGAAAAATTAAATTTTCTAAAAATGAAATAAATGCCTTCTAAACTCCTCAAACATTCACTCTAAAACAGAAGATTGTTGTTTTTCGAAATATTTTTAGAAATTTGGGCTCTTTTAGTAACATTAACACCTGGGCTGAAGCATCTTTTATCATCATTTATTGTCTTTCAGGATTCATTCTGGGTTTTATTTTGTTTATTTGATGAAAATTAACAACAATACGCACCTTGGATACATTTTTGTTTGATTTGTGTCGAGTGAGATTTTCACCTAGAACCCAAAGGGGGGGGGTATTGGCACTTTTCATGGAAAAATGTGAAAAATTAAATTTCTAAAAATGAAATAAATGCCTTCTAAACACCTCAAACATTCACTCTAAAACAGAAGATTGTTGTTTTTCGCAATATTTTTAGAAATTTGGGCTCTTTAAGTAACATTAACACCTGGGCTGAAGCATCTTTTATAATCATTTCTTGTCTTTCAGGATTAATTCTGGGTTTTATTTTTTTTATTTGATGAAAATGAACAACAATACACACCATGGAAACATTGTTGTTTGATTTGTGTCGAGTGAAATTTTCACCTAGAACCCAAAGGGGGGGGTATTGGCACTTTTCATGGAAAAATGTGAAAAATTAAATTTTCTAAAAATGAAATAAATGCCTTCTAAACACCTCAAACATTCACTCTAAAACAGAAGATTGTTGTTTTTCGAAATATTTTTAGAAATTTGGGCTCTTTTAGTAACATTAACACCTGGGCTGAAGCATCTTTTATAATCATTTATTGTCTTTCAGGATACATTCTGGGTTTTATTTTGTTTATTTGATGAAAATGAACAACAATACACACCATGGAAACATTTTTGTTTGATTTGTGTCGAGTGAGATTTTCACCTAGAACCCAAAGGGGGGGGTATTGGCACTTTTCATGGAAAAATGTGAAAAATTAAATTTTCTAAAAATGAAATAAATGCCTTCTAAACACCTCAAACATTCACTCTAAAACAGAAGATTGTTGTTTTTCGCAATATTTTTAGAAATTTGGGCTCTTTTAGTAACATTAACACCTCGGCTGAAGCATCTTTAATGATCATTTATTGTCTTTTAGGATACATTCTGGGTTTTATTTTGTTAATTTGATGAAAATGAACAACAATACACACCTTGGTACATTTTTGTTTGATTTGTGTCGAGTGAGATTTTCACCTAGAACCCAAAGGGGGGGGGGTATTGGCACTTTTCATGGAAAAATGTGAAAAATTAAATTTTCTAAAAATGAAATAAATGCCTTCTAAACTCCTCAAACATTCACTCTAAAACAGAAGATTGTTGTTTTTCGAAATATTTTTAGAAATTTGGGCTCTTTTAGTAACATTAACACCTGGGCTGAAGCATCTTTTATCATCACTTATTGTCTTTCAGGATTCATTCTGGGTTTTATTTTGTTTATTTGATGAAAATGAACAACAATACGCACCTTGGATACATTTTTGTTTGATTTGTGTCGAGTGAGATTTTCACCTAGAACCCAAAGGGGGGGGGTATTGGCACTTTTCATGGAAAAATGTGAAAAATTAAATTTTCTAAAAATGAAATAAATGCCTTCTAAACACCTCAAACATTCACTCTAAAACAGAAGATTGTTGTTTTTCGCAATATTTTTAGAAATTTGGGCTCTTTAAGTAACATTAACACCTGGGCTGAAGCATCTTTTATAATCATTTCTTGTCTTTCAGGATTAATTCTGGGTTTTATTTTTTTTATTTGATGAAAATGAACAACAATACACACCATGGAAACATTGTTGTTTGATTTGTGTCGAGTGAAATTTTCACCTAGAACCCAAAGGGGGGGGTATTGGCACTTTTCATGGAAAAATGTGAAAAATTAAATTTTCTAAAAATGAAATAAATGCCTTCTAAACACCTCAAACATTCACTCTAAAACAGAAGATTGTTGTTTTTCGAAATATTTTTAGAAATTTGGGCTCTTTTAGTAACATTAACACCTGGGCTGAAGCATCTTTTATAATCATTTATTGTCTTTCAGGATACATTCTGGGTTTTATTTTGTTTATTTGATGAAAATGAACAACAATACACACCATGGAAACATTTTTGTTTGATTTGTGTCGAGTGAGATTTTCACCTAGAACCCAAAGGGGGCGGTATTGGCACTTTTCATGGAAAAATGTGAAAAATTAAATTTTCTAAAAATGAAATAAATGCCTTCTAAACACCTCAAACATTCACTCTAAAACAGAAGATTGTTGTTTTTCGAAATATTTTTAGAAATTTGGGCTCTTTTAGTAACTTTATAACTTGCGCTGAAGCAACTTTTATGCTCATTTCTTGTCTTTCAGGATTAATTCTGGGTTTTACATTGTTTATTTGATAAAAATGAACAACAATACACACCATGGAAACATTTTTGTTTCAATTGTGTCAAGGGAGATTTTCACCTAGAAGCCAAAGGGGGGGGGGTATTGGCACTTTTCATGGAAAAATGTGAAAAATTAAATTTTCTAAAAATGAAATAAATGCCTTATAAACACCTCAAACATTCACTCTAATACAGAAGATTGTTGTTTTTCGCCATATTTTAAGAAATTTGGGCTCTTTTAGCAACATTAACACCTGGGCTGATGCATCTTATATGATCATTTATTGTCTTTCAGGATACATTCTGGGTTTTATTTTGTTTATTTGATGAAAATGAACAACAATACACACCTTGGATACATTTTTGTTTGATTTGTGTCGAGTGAGATTTTCACCTAGAACCCAAAGGGGGGGGTATTGGCACTTTTCATGGAAAAATGTGAAAAATTAAATTTTCTAAAAATGAAATAAATGCCTTCTAAACACCTCAAACATTCACTCTAAAACAGAAGATTGTTGTTTTTCGAAATATTTTTTGAAATTTGGGCTCTTTTAGTAACATTAACACCTGGGCTGAAGCATCTTTTATCATCATTTATTGTCTTTCAGGATTCATTCTGGGTTTTATTTTGTTTATTTGATGAAAATGAACAACAATACGCACCTTGGATACCTTTTTGTTTGATTTGTTTCGAGTGAGATTTTCACCTAGAACCCAAAGGGGGGGGTATGGCACTTTTCATGGAAAAATGTGAAAAATTAAATTTTCTAAAAATGAAATAAATGCCTTCTAAACACCTCAAACATTCACTCTAAAACAGAAGATTGTTGTTTTTCGCAATATTTTTAGAAATTTGGGCTCTTTTAGTAACATTAACACCTGGGCTGAAGCATCTTTTATGCTCATTTCTTGTCTTTCAGGATTAATTCTGGGTTTTATTTATTTTATTTGATGAAAATGAACAACAATACACACCATGGAAACATTTTTGTTTGATTTGTGTCGAGTGAGATTCTCACCTAGAACCCAAAGGGGGGGGTATTGGCATTTTTCATGGAAAAATGTTAAAAATTGAATTTTCTAAAAATAAAATAAACTCCAACTAAACACCTCAAACATTCACTCTAATACAGAAGATTGTTGTTTTTCGCAATATTTTTAGAAATTTGGGCTCTTTTTGTAACATTAACACATGCGCTGAAGCAACTTTTATGCTCATTTCTTGTCTTTCAGGATACATTATGGGTTTTATTTTGTTTATTTGATGAAAATGAACAACAATACACACCTTGGTACATTTTTGTTTGATTTGTGTCGAGTGAGATTTTCACCTAGAACCCAAAGGGGGGGGTATTGGCACTTTTCATGAAAAAATGTGAAAATTAAATTTTCTAAAAATGAAATAAATGCCTTCTAAACACCTCAAACATTCACTCTAAAACAGAAGATTGTTGTTTTTCGAAATATTTTTTGAAATTTGGGCTCTTTTAGTAACATTAACACCTGGGCTGAAGCATCTTTTATCATCATTTATTGTCTTTCAGGATTCATTCTGGGTTTTATTTTGTTTATTTGATGAAAATGAACAACAATACGCACCTTGGATACCTTTTTGTTTGATTTGTTTCGAGTGAGATTTTCACCTAGAACCCAAAGGGGGGGGTATTGGCACTTTTCATGGAAAAATGTGAAAAATTAAATTTTCTAAAAATGAAATAAATGCCTTCTAAACACCTCAAACATTCACTCTAAAACAGAAGATTGTTGTTTTTCGCAATATTTTTAGAAATTTGGGCTCTTTTAGTAACATTAACACCTGGGCTGAAGCATCTTTTATGCTCATTTCTTGTCTTTCAGGATTAATTCTGGGTTTTATTTTTTTATTTGATGAAAATGAACAACAATACACACCATGGAAACATTTTTGTTTGATTTGTGTCGAGTGAAATTTTCACCTAGAACCCAAAGGGGGGGGTATTGGCACTTTTCATGGAAAAATGTGAAAAATTAAATTTTCTAAAAATGAAATAAATGCCTTCTAAACACCTCAAACATTCACTCTAAAACAGAAGATTTTTATTTTTCGAAATATTTTTAGAAATTTGGGCTCTTTTAGTAACATTAACACCTGGGCTGAAGCATCTTTTATGCTCATTTATTGTCTTTCAGGATACATTCTGGGTTTTATTTTGTTTATTTGATGAAAATGAACAACAATACACACCATGGAAACATTTTTGTTTGATTTGTGTCGAGTGAGATTTTCACCTAGAACCCAAAGGGGGGGGTATTGGCACTTTCATGGAAAAATGTGAAAAATTAAATTTTCTAAAAATGAAATAAATGCCTTCTAAACACCTCAAACATTCACTCTAAAACAGAAGATTGTTGTTTTTCGCTAATATTTTTAGAAATTTGGGCTCTTTTAGTAACATTAACACCTCGGCTGAAGCATCTTTAATGATCATTTATTGTCTTTTAGGATACATTCTGGGTTTTATTTTGTTAATTTGATGAAAATGAACAACAATACACACCTTGGTACATTTTTGTTTGATTTGTGTCGAGTGAGATTTTCACCTAGAACCCAAAGGGGGGGGGGTATTGGCACTTTTCATGGAAAAATGTGAAAAATTAAATTTTCTAAAAATGAAATAAATGCCTTCTAAACTCCTCAAACATTCACTCTAAAACAGAAGATTGTTGTTTTTCGAAATATTTTAGAAATTTGGGCTCTTTTAGTAACATTAACACCTGGGCTGAAGCATCTTTTATCATCACTTATTGTCTTTCAGGATTCATTCTGGGTTTTATTTTGTTTATTTGATGAAAATGAACAACAATACGCACCTTGGATACATTTTTGTTTGATTTGTGTCGAGTGAGATTTTCACCTAGAACCCAAAGGGGGGGGGTATTGGCACTTTTCATGGAAAAATGTGAAAAATTAAATTTTCTAAAAATGAAATAAATGCCTTCTAAACACCTCAAACATTCACTCTAAAACAGAAGATTGTTGTTTTTCGCAATATTTTTAGAAATTTGGGCTCTTTAAGTAACATTAACACCTGGGCTGAAGCATCTTTTATAATCATTTCTTGTCTTTCAGGATTAATTCTGGGTTTTATTTTTTTTATTTGATGAAAATGAACAACAATACACACCATGGAAACATTGTTGTTTGATTTGTGTCGAGTGAAATTTTCACCTAGAACCCAAAGGGGGGGGTATTGGCACTTTTCATGGAAAAATGTGAAAAATTAAATTTTCTAAAAATGAAATAAATGCCTTATAAACACCTCAAACATTCACTCTAAAACAGAAGATTGTTGTTTTTCGCAATATTTTTAGAAATTTGGGCTCTTTTAGTAACATTAACACCTCGGCTGAAGCATCTTTTATGATCATTTATTGTCTTTCAGGATACATTCTGGGTTTTATTTTGTTTATTTGATGAAAATGAACAACAATACACACCTTGGTACATTTTTGTTTGATTTGTGTCGAGTGAGATTTTCACCTAGAACCCAAAGGGGGGGGGGCACTTTTGCCTTATTTGCACTTTTCATGGAAAAATGTGAAAAATTAAATTTTCTAAAAATGAAATAAATGCCTTATAAACACCTCAAACATTCACTCTAAAACAGAAGATTGTTGTTTTTCGCAATATTTTTAGAAATTTGGGCTCTTTTAGTAACATTAACACCTGGGCTGAAGCATCTTTTATGCTCATTTCTTGTCTTTCAGGATTAATTCTGGGTTTTATTTTGTTTATTTGATGAAAATGAACAACAATACACACCATGGAAACATTTTTGTTTGATTTATGTCAAGTGAGATTTTCACCTTGAACCCAAAGGGGGGGGTATTGGCACTTTTCATGGAAAAATGTGAAAAATTAAATTTTCTAAAAATGAAATAAATGCCTTATAAACACCTCAAACATTCACTCTAAAGAGAAGATTGTTGTTTTTCGCCATATTTTAAGAAATTTGGGCTCCTTTAGCAACATAAACACCTGGGCTGATGCATCTTTTATGCTCATTTCTTGTCTTTCAGGATACATTCTGGGTTTTACATTGTTTATTTGATAAAAATGAACAACAATACGCACCTTGGATACATTTTTGTTTGATTTTTTCGAGTGAGATTTTCACCTAGAACCCAAAGGGGGGGGTATTGGCACTTTTCATGGAAAAATGTGAAAAATTAAATTTTCTAAAAATGAAATAAATGCCTTCTAAACACCTCAAACATTCACTCTAAAACAGAAGATTGTTGTTTTTCGCAATATTTTTAGAAATTTGGGCTCTTTTTGTAACATTAACACATGCGCTGAAGCAACTTTTATGCTCATTTCTTGTCTTTCAGGATACATTATGGGTTTTATTTTGTTTATTTGATGAAAATGAACAACAATACACACCTTGGTACATTTTTGTTTGATTTGTGTCGAGTGAGATTTTCACCTAGAACCCAAAGGGGGGGGTATTGGCACTTTTCATGGAAAAATGTGAAAAATTAAATTTTCTAAAAATGAAATAAATGCCTTATAAACACCTCAAACATTCACTCTAAAACAGAAGATTGTTGTTTTTCGAAATATTTTTAGAAATTTGGGCTCTTTTAGTAACATTAACACCTGGGCTGAAGCATCTTTTATGATCATTTATTGTCTTTCAGGATTCATTCTGGGTTTTATTTTGTTTATTTGATGAAAATGAACAACAATACACACCTTGGATACATTTTTGTTTGATTTTTGCGAGTGAGATTTTCACCTAGAACCCAAAGGGGGGGGGTATTGGCACTTTTCATGAAAAAATGTGAAAAATTAAATTTTCTAAAAATGAAATAAATGCCTTCTAAACACCTCAAACATTCACTCTAAAACAGAAGATTGTTGTTTTTCGAAATATTTTTAGAAATTTGGGCTCTTTTAGTAACATTAACACCTGGGCTGAAGCATCTTTTATGCTCATTTCTTGTCTTTCAGGATTAATTCTGGGTTTTTTTTTATTTGATGAAAATGAACAACAATACACACCATGGAAACATTTTTGTTTGATTTGTGTCGAGTGAGATTTTCACCTAGAACCCAAAGGGGGGGGTATTGGCACTTTTCATGGAAAAATGTGAAAAATTAAATTTTCTAAAAATGAAATAAATGCCTTCTAAACACCTCAAACATTCACTCTAAAACAGAAGATTGTTGTTTTTCGAAATATTTTTAGAAATTTGGGCTCTTTTAGTAACATTAACACCTGGGCTGAAGCATCTTTTATGCTCATTTATTGTCTTTCAGGATACATTCTGGGTTTTATTTTGTTTATTTGATGAAAATGAACAACAATACACACCATGGAAACATTTTTGTTTGATTTGTGTCGAGAGAGATTTTCACCTAGAACCCAAAGGGGGGGGGGTATTGGCACTTTTCATGGAAAAATGTGAAAAATTAAATTTTCTAAAAATGAAATAAATGCCTTCTAAACACCTCAAACATTCACTCTAAAACAGAAGATTGTTGTTTTTCGAAATATTTTTAGAAATTTGGGCTCTTTTAGTAACTTTATAACTTGCGCTGAAGCAACTTTTATGCTCATTTCTTGTCTTTCAGGATTAATTCTGGGTTTTACATTGTTTATTTGATAAAAATGAACAACAATACACACCATGGAAACATTTTTGTTTGAATTGTGTCAAGGGAGATTTTCACCTAGAAGCCAAAGGGGGGGGGTATTGGCACTTTTCATGGAAAAATGTGAAAAATTAAATTTTCTAAAAATGAAATAAATGCCTTATAAACACCTCAAACATTCACTCTAATACAGAAGATTGTTGTTTTTCGCCATATTTTAAGAAATTTGGGCTCTTTTAGCAACATTAACACCTGGGCTGATGCATCTTTTATGATCATTTATTGTCTTTCAGGATACATTCTGGGTTTTATTTTGTTTATTTGATGAAAATGAACAACAATACACACCTTGGATACATTTTTGTTTGATTTGTGTCGAGTAAGATTTTCACCTAGAACCCAAAGGGTATTGGCACTTTTCATGGAAAAATGTGAAAAATTAAATTTTCTAAAAATGAAATAAATGCCTTCTAAACACCTCAAACATTCACTCTAAAACAGAAGATTGTTGTTTTTCGCAATATTTTTAGAAATTTGGGCTCTTTTAGTAACATTAAAACATGCGCTGAAGCAACTGTTATGCTCATTTCTTGTCTTTCAGGATTAATTCTGGGTTTTATTTTGTTTATTTGATGAAAATGAACAACAATACACACCATGGAAACATTTTTGTTTGATTTATGTCAAGTGAGATTTTCACCTTGAACCCAAAGGGGGGGGTATTGGCACTTTTCATGGAAAAATGTGAAAAATTAAATTTTCTAAAAATGAAATAAATGCCTTATAAACACCTCAAACATTCACTCTAAAACAGAAGATTGTTGTTTTTCGCAATATTTTTAGAAATTTGGGCTCTTTTTGTAACATTAACACATGCGCTGAAGCAACTTTTATGCTCATTTCTTGTCTTTCAGGATACATTATGGGTTTTATTTTGTTTATTTGATGAAAATGAACAACAATACACACCTTGGTACATTTTTGTTTGATTTGTGTCGAGTGAGATTTTCACCTAGAACCCAAAGGGGGGGGTATTGGCACTTTTCATGGAAAAATGTGAAAAATTAAATTTTCTAAAATGAAATAAATGCCTTCTAAACACCTCAAACATTCACTCTAAAACAGAAGATTGTTGTTTTTCGAAATATTTTTAGAAATTTGGGCTCTTTTAGTAACATTAACACCTGGGCTGAAGCATCTTTTATGAACATTTATTGTCTTTCAGGATTCATTCTGGGTTTTATTTTGTTTATTTGATGAAAATGAACAACAATACACACCTTGGATACATTTTTGTTTGATTTGTGCGAGTGAGATTTTCACCTAGAACCCAAAGGGGGGGGTATTGGCACTTTTCATGGAAAAATGTGAAAAATTAAATTTCTAAAAATGAAATAAATGCCTTCTAAACACCTCAAACATTCACTCTAAAACAGAAGATTGTTGTTTTTCGCAATATTTTTAGAAATTTGGGCTCTTTTAGTAACATTAACACCTGGGCTGAAGCATCTTTTATGCTCATTTCTTGTCTTTCAGGATTAATTCTGGGTTTTTTTTTTATTTGATGAAAATGAACAACAATACACACCATGGAAACATTTTTGTTTGATTTGTGTCGAGTGAGATTTTCACCTAGAACCCAAAGGGGGGGGTATTGGCACTTTTCATGGAAAAATGTGAAAAATTAAATTTTCTAAAAATGAAATAAATGCCTTCTAAACACCTCAAACATTCACTCTAAAACAGAAGATTGTTGTTTTTCGAAATATTTTTAGAAATTTGGGCTCTTTTAGTAACATTAACACCTGGGCTGAAGCATCTTTTATGCTCATTTATTGTCTTTCAGGATACATTCTGGGTTTTATTTTGTTTATTTGATGAAAATGAACAACAATACACACCATGGAAACATTTTTGTTTGATTTGTGTCGAGTGAGATTTTCACCTAGAACCCAAAGGGTATTGGCACTTTTCATGGAAAAATGTGAAAAATTAAATTTTCTAAAAATGAAATAAATGCCTTCTAAACACCTCAAACATTCACTCTAAAACAGAAGATTGTTGTTTTTCGCAATATTTTTAGAAATTTGGGCTCTTTTAGTAACATTAAAACATGCGCTGAAGCAACTGTTATGCTCATTTCTTGTCTTTCAGGATTAATTCTGGGTTTTATTTTGTTTATTTGATGAAAATGAACAACAATACACACCATGGAAACATTTTTGTTTGATTTATGTCAAGTGAGATTTTCACCTTGAACCCAAAGGGGGGGGTATTGGCACTTTTCATGGAAAAATGTGAAAAATTAAATTTTCTAAAAATGAAATAAATGCCTTATAAACACCTCAAACATTCACTCTAAAACAGAAGATTGTTGTTTTTCGCAATATTTTTAGAAATTTGGGTATTTTTAGTAACATTAACACCTCGGCTGAAGCATCTTTTATGATCATTTATTGTCTTTCAGGATACATTCTGGGTTTTATTTTGTTTATTTGATGAAAATGAACAACAATACACACCTTGGTACATTTTTGTTTGATTTGTGTCGAGTGAGATTTTCACCTATAACCCAAAGGGGGGGTATTGGCACTTTTCATGGAAAAATGTGAAAAATTAAATTTTCTAAAAATGAAATAAATGCCTTTTAAACACCTAAAACATTCACTCTAAAACAGAAGATTGTCGTTTTTCGCAATATGTTTAGAAATATTGGCTCTTTTAGTAACATTAACACCTGGGCTGAAGCATCTTTTATGATCATTTATTGTCTTTCAGGATTCATTCTGGGTTTTATTTTGTTTATTTGATGAAAATGAACAACAATACACACCATGGAAACATTTTTGATTGATTTTTGTCGAGTGAGATTTTCACCTAGAACCCAAAGGGGGGGTATATGCACTTTTCATGGAAAAATGTGAAAAACTAAATTTTTTAAAAATGAAATAAATTCCTTCTAAACACCTCAAACATTCACTCTAAAACAGAAGATTTTTGTTTTTCGCAATATTTTTAGATATTTGGGCTCTTTTAGTAACATTAACACTTGCACTAAAGCATCTTTTATGCTAATTTCTTGTCTTTCAGGTTTAATTCTTGGTTTAATTTTGTTTATTTGATGAATATGAACAACAATACACACCAAGGAAACATTTTTGTTTGATTTGTGTCGAGTGAGATTTTCACCTAGATCTCAAAGGGGGGGGGTATTGGCATTTTTCATGGAAAAATGTTAAAAATTAAATTTTCTAAAAATAAAATAAACGCCTTCTAAACATCTCAAACATTCACTCTAATACAGAGGATTGTTGTTTTTCGCAATTATTTTAGAAATGTTGGCTCTTTTAGTAACATTAACACCTGGGCTGAAGCATCTTTTATGATCATTTATTGTCTTTCAGGATTCATTCTGGGTTTTATTTTGTTTATTTGATGAAGATGAACAACAATAAAAACCTTGGATACATTTTTGATTGATTTGTGTCGAGTGAGATTTTCACCTAGAACCCAAGGGGGGGGGTATTGGCACTTTTCATGGAAAAATGTGAAAAATTAAATTTTCTAAAAATGAAATAAATGCCTTCTAAACACCTCAAACATTCACTCTAAAACAGAAGATGGTTGTTTTTCGCAATATTTTTAGAAATTTTGGGCTCTTTTAATACAACATTAACACTTTCGCTGAAGCAACTTTTATGCTCATTTCTTGTCTTTCAGGATTAATTCTGGGTTTTATTTTGTTTATTTCATGAAAATGAACAACAATACACACCATGGAAACATTTTTGTTTGATTTGTGTCAAGTGAGATTTTCACCTAGATCCCAAAGGGGGGGGTATTGGCATTTTTCATGGAAAAATGTTAAAAATTGAATTTTCTAAAAATAAAATAAACTCCAACTAAACACCTCAAACATTCACTCTAATACAGAAGATTGTTGTTTTTCGCAATTATTTTAGAAATGTGGGCTCTTTTAGTAACATTAACACCTGGGCTGAAGCATCTTTTATGATTATTTATTGTCTTTCAGGATTCATTCTGGGTTTTATTTTGTTTATTTGATGAAAATGAACAACAATACACACCATGGAAACATTTTTGTTTGATTTATGTCAAGTGATATTTTCACCTAGAACCCAAAGGGGGGGGTATTGGCACTTTTCATGGAAAAATGTGAAAAATTAAATTTTCTAAAAATGAAATAAATGCCTTATAAACACCGCAAACATTCACTCTAAAACAGAAGATTTTTGTTTTTCGCAATATTTTTAGAAATTTGGGCTCTTTTAGTAACATTAACACCTCGGCTGAAGCATCTTTTATGATCATTTATTGTCTTTCAGGATACATTCTGGGTTTTATTTTGTTTATTTGATGAAAATGAACAACAATACACACCTTGGTACATTTTTGTTTGATTTGTGTCAAGTGAGATTTTCACCTAGAACCCAAAGGTGGGGGTATTGGCACTTTTCATGGAAAAATGTGAAAAATTAAATTTTCTAAAAATGAAATAAATGCCTTCTAAACACCTCAAACATTCACTCTAAAACAGAAGATTCTTGTTTTTCGCAATATTTTTAGAAATTTGGGCTCTTTTAGTAACATTAACACCTGGGCTGAAGCATCTTTTATGATCATTTATTGTCTTTCAGGATACATTCTGGGTTTTATTTTGTTTATTTGATGAAAATGAACAACAATACACACCTTGGTACATTTTTGTTTGATTTGTGTCGAGTGAGATTTTCACCTATAACCCAAAGGGGGGGTATTGGCACTTTTCATGGAAAAATGTGAAAAATTAAATTTTCTAAAAATGAAATAAATGCCTTTTAAACACCAAAAACATTCACTCTAAAACAGAAGATTGTCGTTTTTCGCAATATGTTTAGAAATATTGGCTCTTTTAGTAACATTAACACCTGGGCTGAAGCATCTTTTATGATCATTTATTGTCTTTCAGGATTCATTCTGGGTATTACATTGTTTATTTGATAAAAATGAACAACAATACACACCTTGGATACATTTTTGTTTGATTTTGTCGAGTGAGATTTTCACCTAGAACCCAAAGGGGGGGGTATTGGCACTTTTCATGGAAAAATGTGAAAAATTAAATTTTCTAAAAATGAAATAAATGCCTTCTAAACACCTCAAACATTCACTCTAAAACAGAAGATTGTTGTTTTTCGCAATATTTTTAGAAATTTGGGCTCTTTTTGTAACATTAACACATGCGCTGAAGCAACTTTTATGCTCATTTCTTGTCTTTCAGGATACATTATGGGTTTTATTTTGTTTATTTGATGAAAATGAACAACAATACACACCTTGGTACATTTTTGTTTGATTTGTGTCGAGTGAGATTTTCACCTAGAACCCAAAGGGGGGGGTATTGGCACTTTTCATGGAAAAATGTGAAAAATTAAATTTTCTAAAAATGAAATAAATGCCTTCTAAACACCTCAAACATTCACTCTAAAACAGAAGATTGTTGTTTTTCGAAATATTTTTAGAAATATCGGCTCTTTTAGTAACATTAACACCTGGGCTGAAGCATCTTTTATGAACATTTATTGTCTTTCAGGATTCATTCTGGGTTTTATTTTGTTTATTTGATGAAAATGAACAACAATACACACCTTGGATACATTTTTGTTTGATTTGTGCGAGTGAGATTTTCACCTAGAACCCAAAGGGGGGGGTATTGGCACTTTTCATGGAAAAATGTGAAAAATTAAATTTTCTAAAAATGAAATAAATGCCTTCTAAACACCTCAAACATTCACTCTAAAACAGAAGATTGTTGTTTTTCGCAATATTTTTAGAAATTTGGGCTCTTTTAGTAACATTAACACGTGGGCTGAAGCATCTTTTATGCTCATTTCTTGTCTTTCAGGATTAATTCTGGGTTTTTTTTTATTTGATGAAAATGAACAACAATACACACCATGGAAACATTTTTGTTTGATTTGTGTCGAGTGAGATTTTCACCTAGAACCCAAAGGGGGGGGTATTGGCACTTTTCATGGAAAAATGTGAAAAATTAAATTTTCTAAAAATGAAATAAATGCCTTCTAAACACCTCAAACATTCACTCTAAAACAGAAGATTGTTGTTTTTCGAAATATTTTTAGAAATTTGGGCTCTTTTAGTAACATTAACACCTGGGCTGAAGCATTTTTATGCTCATTTATTGTCTTTCAGGATACATTCTGGGTTTTATTTTGTTTATTTGATGAAAATGAACAACAATACACACCATGGAAACATTGTTGTTTGATTTGTGTCGAGTGAGATTTTCACCTAGAACCCAAAGGGTATTGGCACTTTTCATGGAAAAATGTGAAAAATTAAATTTTCTAAAAATGAAATAAATGCCTTCTAAACACCTCAAACATTCACTCTAAAACAGAAGATTGTTGTTTTTCGCAATATTTTTAGAAATTTGGGCTCTTTTAGTAACATTAAAACATGCGCTGAAGCAACTGTTATGCTCATTTCTTGTCTTTCAGGATTAATTCTGGGTTTTATTTTGTTTATTTGATGAAAATGAACAACAATACACACCATGGAAACATTTTTGTTTGATTTATGTCAAGTGAGATTTTCACCTTGAACCCAAAGGGGGGGGTATTGGCACTTTTCATGGAAAAATGTGAAAAATTAAATTTTCTAAAAATGAAATAAATGCCTTATAAACACCTCAAACATTCACTCTAAAACAGAAGATTGTTGTTTTTCGCAATATTTTTAGAAATTTGGGTATTTTTAGTAACATTAACACCTCGGCTGAAGCATCTTTTATGATCATTTATTGTCTTTCAGGATACATTCTGGGTTTTATTTTGTTTATTTGATGAAAATGAACAACAATACACACCTTGGTACATTTTTGTTTGATTTGTGTCGAGTGAGATTTTCACCTATAACCCAAAGGGGGGGTATTGGCACTTTTCATGGAAAAATGTGAAAAATTAAATTTTCTAAAAATGAAATAAATGCCTTTTAAACACCTAAAACATTCACTCTAAAACAGAAGATTGTCGTTTTTCGCAATATGTTTAGAAATATTGGCTCTTTTAGTAACATTAACACCTGGGCTGAAGCATCTTTTATGATCATTTATTGTCTTTCAGGATTCATTCTGGGTTTTATTTTGTTTATTTGATGAAAATGAACAACAATACACACCATGGAAACATTTTTGATTGATTTTTGTCGAGTGAGATTTTCACCTAGAACCCAAAGGGGGGGTATATGCACTTTTCATGGAAAAATGTGAAAAACTAAATTTTTTAAAAATGAAATAAATTCCTTCTAAACACCTCAAACATTCACTCTAAAACAGAAGATTTTTGTTTTTCGCAATATTTTTAGATATTTGGGCTCTTTTAGTAACATTAACACTTGCACTAAAGCATCTTTTATGCTAATTTCTTGTCTTTCAGGTTTAATTCTTGGTTTAATTTTGTTTATTTGATGAATATGAACAACAATACACACCAAGGAAACATTTTTGTTTGATTTGTGTCGAGTGAGATTTTCACCTAGATCTCAAAGGGGGGGGTATTGGCATTTTTCATGGAAAAATGTTAAAAATTAAATTTTCTAAAAATAAAATAAACGCCTTCTAAACATCTCAAACATTCACTCTAATACAGAGGATTGTTGTTTTTCGCAATTATTTTAGAAATGTTGGCTCTTTTAGTAACATTAACACCTGGGCTGAAGCATCTTTTATGATCATTTATTGTCTTTCAGGATTCATTCTGGGTTTTATTTTGTTTATTTGATGAAGATGAACAACAATAAAAACCTTGGATACATTTTTGATTGATTTGTGTCGAGTGAGATTTTCACCTAGAACCCAAGGGGGGGGGTATTGGCACTTTTCATGGAAAAATGTGAAAAATTAAATTTTCTAAAAATGAAATAAATGCCTTCTAAACACCTCAAACATTCACTCTAAAACAGAAGATGGTTGTTTTTCGCAATATTTTTAGAATTTTTGGGCTCTTTTAATACAACATTAACACTTTCGCTGAAGCAACTTTTATGCTCATTTCTTGTCTTTCAGGATTAATTCTGGGTTTTATTTTGTTTATTTCATGAAAATGAACAACAATACACACCATGGAAACATTTTTGTTTGATTTGTGTCAAGTGAGATTTTCACCTAGATCCCAAAGGGGGGGGTATTGGCATTTTTCATGGAAAAATGTTAAAAATTGAATTTTCTAAAAATAAAATAAACTCCAACTAAACACCTCAAACATTCACTCTAATACAGAAGATTGTTGTTTTTCGCAATTATTTTAGAAATGTGGGCTCTTTTAGTAACATTAACACCTGGGCTGAAGCATCTTTTATGATTATTTATTGTCTTTCAGGATTCATTCTGGGTTTTATTTTGTTTATTTGATGAAAATGAACAACAATACACACCATGGAAACATTTTTGTTTGATTTATGTCAAGTGATATTTTCACCTAGAACCCAAAGGGGGGGGTATTGGCACTTTTCATGGAAAAATGTGAAAAATTAAATTTTCTAAAAATGAAATAAATGCCTTATAAACACCGCAAACATTCACTCTAAAACAGAAGATTTTTGTTTTTCGCAATATTTTTAGAAATTTGGGCTCTTTTAGTAACATTAACACCTCGGCTGAAGCATCTTTTATGATCATTTATTGTCTTTCAGGATACATTCTGGGTTTTATTTTGTTTATTTGATGAAAATGAACAACAATACACACCTTGGTACATTTTTGTTTGATTTGTGTCGAGTGAGATTTTCACCTAGAACCCAAACGGGGGAGTATTGGCACTTTTCATGGAAAAATGTGAAAAATTAAATTTTCTAAAAATGAAATAAATGCCTTCTAAACACCTCAAACATTCACTCTAAAACAGAAGATTTTTGTTTTTCGCAATATTTTTAGATATTTGGGCTCTTTTAGTAACATTAACACTTGCACTTAAGCATCTTTTATGCTAATTTCTTGTCTTTCAGGTTTAATTCTGGGTTTTATTTTGTTTATTTGATGAATATGAACAACAATACACACCAAGGAAACATTTTTGTTTGATTTATGTCAAGTGATATTTTCACCTAGAACCCAAAGGGGGGGGTGTTGGCACTTTTCATGGAAAAATGTGAAAAATTAAATTTTCTAAAAATGAAATAAATGCCTTCTAAACACCTCAAACATTCACTCTACACCGGAAGATTGTTGTTTTTCGAAATATTTTTAGAAATTTGGGCTCTTTTAGTAACTTTATAACTTGCACTAAAGCATCTTTTATGCTAATTTCTTGTCTTTCAGGTTTAATTCTGGGTTTTATTTTGTTTATTTGATGAATATGAACAACAATACACACCAAGGAAACATTTTTGTTTGATTTGTGTCGAGTGAGATTTTCACCTAGATCCCAAAGGGGGGGGTATTGGAATTTTTCATGGAAAAATGTTAAAAATTAAATTTTCTAAAAATAAAATAAACGCCTTCTAAACACCTCAAACATTCACTCTAATACAGAAGATTGTTGTTTTTCGCAATTATTTTAGAAATGTGGGCTCTTTTAGTAACATTAACACCTGGGCTGAAGCATCTTTTATGATCATTTATTGTCTTTCAGGATTCATTCTGGGTTTTATTTTGTTTATTTGATGAAAATGAACAACAATACACACCTTGGATACATTTTTGTTTGATTTGTGTCGAGTGAGATTTTCACCTAGAACCCAAAGGGTATTGGCACTTTTCATGGAAAAATGTGAAAAATTAAATTTTCTAAAAATGAAATAAATGCCTTCTAAACACCTCAAACATTCACTCTAAAACAGAAGATGGTTGTTTTTCGCAATATTTTTAGAAATTTTGGGCTCTTTTAATACAACATTAACACTTTCGCTGAAGCAACTTTTATGCTCATTTCTTGTCTTTCAGGATTAATTCTGGGTTTTATTTTGTTTATTTCATGAAAATGAACAACAATACACACCATGGAAACATTTTTGTTTGATTTGTGTTAAGTGAGATTTTCACCTAGATCCCAAAGGGGGGGGTATTGGCATTTTTCATGGAAAAATGTTAAAAATTGAATTTTCTAAAAATAAAATAAACTCCAACTAAACACCTCAAACATTCACTCTAATACAGAAGATTGTTGTTTTTCGCAATTATTTTAGAAATGTGGGCTCTTTTAGTAACATTAACACCTGGGCTGAAGCATCTTTTATGATTATTTATTGTCTTTCAGGATTCATTTTGGGTTTTATTTTGTTTATTTGATGAAAATGAACAACAATACACACCATGGAAACATTTTTGTTTGATTTATGTCAAGTGATATTTTCACCTAGAACCCAAAGGGGGGGGTATTGGCACTTTTCATGGAAAAATGTGAAAAATTAAATTTTCTAAAAATGAAATAAATGCCTTATAAACACCGCAAACATTCACTCTAAAACAGAAGATTGTCGTTTTTTCGCAATATGTTTAGAAATATTGGCTCTTTTAGTAACATTAACACCTCGGCTGAAGCATCTTTTATGATCATTTATTGTCTTTCAGGATTCATTCTGGGTATTACATTGTTTATTTGATAAAAATGAACAACAATACACACCTTGGATACATTTTTGTTTGATTTTGTCGAGTGAGATTTTCACCTAGAACCCAAAGGGGGGGGTATTGGCACTTTTCATGGAAAAATGTGAAAAATTAAATTTTCTAAAAATGAAATAAATGCCTTCTAAACACCTCAAACATTCACTCTAAAACAGAAGATTGTTGTTTTTCGCAATATTTTTAGAAATTTGGGCTCTTTTTGTAACATTAACACATGCGCTGAAGCAACTTTTATGCTCATTTCTTGTCTTTCAGGATACATTATGGGTTTTATTTTGTTTATTTGATGAAAATGAACAACAATACACACCTTGGTACATTTTTGTTTGATTTGTGTCGAGTGAGATTTTCACCTAGAACCCAAAGGGGGGGGTATTGGCACTTTTCATGGAAAAATGTGAAAAATTAAATTTTCTAAAAATGAAATAAATGCCTTCTAAACACCTCAAACATTCACTCTACACCGGAAGATTGTTGTTTTTCGAAATATTTTTAGAAATTTGGGCTCTTTTAGTAACTTTATAACTTGCACTAAAGCATCTTTTATGCTAATTTCTTGTCTTTCAGGTTTAATTCTGGGTTTTATTTTGTTTATTTGATGAATATGAACAACAATACACACCAAGGAAACATTTTTGTTTGATTTGTGTCGAGTGAGATTTTCACCTAGATCCCAAAGGGGGGGGTTTTGGAATTTTTCATGGAAAAATGTTAAAAATTAAATTTTCTAAAAATAAAATAAACGCCTTCTAAACACCTCAAACATTCACTCTAATACAGAAGATTGTTGTTTTTCGCAATTATTTTAGAAATGTGGGCTCTTTTAGTAACATTAACACCTGGGCTGAAGCATCTTTTATGATCATTTATTGTCTTTCAGGATTCATTCTGGGTTTTATTTTGTTTATTTGATGAAAATGAACAACAATACACACCTTGGATACATTTTTGTTTGATTTGTGTCGAGTGAGATTTTCACCTAGAACCCAAAGGGTATTGGCACTTTTCATGGAAAAATGTGAAAAATTAAATTTTCTAAAAATGAAATAAATGCCTTCTAAACACCTCAAACATTCACTCTAAAACAGAAGATTGTTGTTTTTCGCAATATTTTTAGAAATTTGGGCTCTTTTAGTAACATTAAAACATGCGCTGAAGCAACTGTTATGCTCATTTCTTGTCTTTCAGGATTAATTCTGGGTTTTATTTTGTTTATTTGATGAAAATGAACAACAATACACACCATGGAAACATTTTTGTTTGATTTATGTCAAGTGAGATTTTCACCTTGAACCCAAAGGGGGGGGTATTGGCACTTTTCATGGAAAAATGTGAAAAATTAAATTTTCTAAAAATGAAATAAATGCCTTATAAACACCTCAAACATTCACTCTAAAACAGAAAATTGTTGTTTTTCGCAATATTTTTAGAAATTTGGGTATTTTTAGTAACATTAACACCTCGGCTGAAGCATCTTTTATGATCATTTATTGTCTTCAGGATACATTCTGGGTTTTATTTTGTTTATTTGATGAAAATGAACAACAATACACACCTTGGTACATTTTTGTTTGATTTGTGTCGAGTGAGATTTTCACCTATAACCCAAAGGGGGGGTATTGGCACTTTTCATGGAAAAATGTGAAAATAGATTTTTCTAAAAATGAAATAAATGCCTTTTAAACACCAAAAACATTCACTCTAAAACAGAAGATTGTCGTTTTTCGCAATATGTTAGAAATATTGGCTCTTTTAGTAACATTAACACCTGGGCTGAAGCATCTTTTATGATCATTTATTGTCTTTCAGGATTCATTCTGGGTTTTATTTTGTTTATTTGATGAAAATGAACAACAATACACACATGGAAACATTTTTGATTGATTTTTGTCGAGTGAGATTTTCACCTAGAACCCAAAGGGGGGGGATATGCACTTTTCATGGAAAAATGTGAAAAACTAAATTTTTTAAAAATGAAATAAATTCCTTCTAAACACCTCAAACATTCACTCTAAAACAGAAGATTTTTGTTTTTCGCAATATTTTTAGATATTTGGGCTCTTTTAGTAACATTAACACTTGCACTAAAGCATCTTTTATGCTAATTTCTTGTCTTTCAGGTTTAATTCTTGGTTTTATTTTGTTTATTTGATGAATATGAACAACAATACACACCAAGGAAACATTTTTGTTTGATTTGTGTCGATTGAGATTTTCACCTAGATCTCAAAGGGGGGGGGGGTATTGGCATTTTTCATGGAAAAATGTTAAAAATTAAATTTTCTAAAAATAAAATGAACGCCTTCTAAACATCTCAAACATTCACTCTAATGCAGAGGATTGTTGTTTTTCGCAATTATTTTAGAAATGTGGGCTCTTTTAGTAACATTAACACCTGGGCTGAAGCATCTTTTATGATCATTTATTGTCTTTCAGGATTCATTCTGGGTTTTATTTTGTTTATTTGATGAAGATGAACAACAATAAAAACCTTAGATACATTTTTGATTGATTTGTGTCGAGGGAGATTTTCACCTAGAACCCAAAGGGGGGGGGGTATTGGCACTTTTCATGGAAAAATGTGAAAAATTAAATTTTCTAAAAATGAAATAAATGCCTTCTAAACACCTCAAACATTCACTCTAAAACAGAAGATGGTTGTTTTTTCGCAATATTTTTAGAAATTTTGGGCTCTTTTAATACAACATTAACACTTTCGCTGAAGCAACTTTTATGCTCATTTCTTGTCTTTCAGGATTAATTCTGGGTTTTATTTTGTTTATTTCATGAAAATGAACAACAATACACACCATGGAAACATTTTTGTTTGATTTGTGTTAAGTGAGATTTTCACCTAGATCCCAAAGGGGGGGGGTATTGGCATTTTTCATGGAAAAATGTTAAAAATTGAATTTTCTAAAAAATAAATAAACTCCAACTAAACACCTCAAACATTCACTCTAATACAGAAGATTGTTGTTTTTCGCAATTATTTTAGAAATGTGGGCTCTTTTAGTAACATTAACACCTGGGCTGAAGCATCTTTTATGATTATTTATTGTCTTTCAGGATTCATTTTGGGTTTTATTTTGTTTATTTGATGAAAATGAACAACAATACACACCATGGAAACATTTTTGTTTGATTTATGTCAAGTGATATTTTCACCTAGAACCCAAAGGGGGGGGTATTGGCACTTTTCATGGAAAAATGTGAAAAATTAAATTTTCTAAAAATGAAATAAATGCCTTATAAACACCGCAAACATTCACTCTAAAACAGAAGATTGTCGTTTTTCGCAATATGTTTAGAAATATTGGCTCTTTTAGTAACATTAACACCTCGGCTGAAGCATCTTTTATGATCATTTATTGTCTTTCAGGATTCATTCTGGGTTATTACATTGTTTATTTGATAAAAATGAACAACAATACACACCTTGGATACATTTTTGTTTGATTTTGTCGAGTGAGATTTTCACCTAGAACCCAAAGGGGGGGGGTATTGGCACTTTTCATGGAAAAATGTGAAAAATTAAATTTTCTAAAAATGAAATAAATGCCTTCTAAACACCTCAAACATTCACTCTAAAACAGAAGATTGTTGTTTTTCGCAATATTTTTAGAAATTTGGGCTCTTTTTGTAACATTAACACATGCGCTGAAGCAACTTTTATGCTCATTTCTTGTCTTTCAGGATACATTATGGGTTTTATTTTGTTTATTTGATGAAAATGAACAACAATACACACCTTGGTACATTTTTGTTTGATTTGTGTCGAGTGAGATTTTCACCTAGAACCCAAAGGGGGGGGTATTTGGCACTTTTCATGGAAAAATGTGAAAAATTAAATTTTCTAAAAATGAAATAAATGCCTTCTAAACACCTCAAACATTCACTCTACACCGGAAGATTGTTGTTTTTCGAAATATTTTTAGAAATTTGGGCTCTTTTAGTAACTTTATAACTTGCACTAAAGCATCTTTTATGCTAATTTCTTGTCTTTCAGGTTTAATTCTGGGTTTTATTTTGTTTATTTGATGAATATGAACAACAATACACACCAAGGAAACATTTTTGTTTGATTTGTGTCGAGTGAGATTTTCACCTAGATCCCAAAGGGGGGGGTTTTGGAATTTTTCATGGAAAAATGTTAAAAATTAAATTTTCTAAAAATAAAATAAACGCCTTCTAACACCTCAAACATTCACTCTAATACAGAAGATTGTTGTTTTTCGCAATTATTTTTTAGAATGTGGGCTCTTTTAGTAACATTAACACCTGGGCTGAAGCATCTTTTATGATCATTTATTGTCTTTCAGGATTCATTCTGGGTTTTATTTTGTTTATTTGATGAAAATGAACAACAATACACACCTTGGATACATTTTTGTTTGATTTGTGTCGAGTGAGATTTTCACCTAGAACCCAAAGGGTATTGGCACTTTTCATGGAAAAATGTGAAAAATTAAATTTTCTAAAAATGAAATAAATGCCTTCTAAACACCTCAAACATTCACTCTAAAACAGAAGATTGTTGTTTTTCGCAATATTTTTAGAAATTTGGGCTCTTTTAGTAACATTAAAACATGCGCTGAAGCAACTGTTATGCTCATTTCTTGTCTTTCAGGATTAATTCTGGGTTTTATTTTGTTTATTTGATGAAAATGAACAACAATACACACCATGGAAACATTTTTGTTTGATTTATGTCAAGTGAGATTTTCACCTTGAACCAAAGGGGGGGGTATTGGCACTTTTCATGGAAAAATGTGAAAAATTAAATTTTCTAAAAATGAAATAAATGCCTTATAAACACCTCAAACATTCACTCTAAAACAGAAAATTGTTGTTTTTCGCAATATTTTTAGAAATTTGGGTATTTTTAGTAACATTAACACCTCGGCTGAAGCATCTTTTATGATCATTTATTGTCTTTCAGGATACATTCTGGGTTTTATTTGGTTTATTTGATGAAAATGAACAACAATACACACCTTGGTACATTTTTGTTTGATTTGTGTCGAGTGAGATTTCACCTATAACCCAAAGGGGGGGTATTGGCACTTTTCATGGAAAAATGTGAAAAAAAAAATTTTCTAAAAATGAAATAAATGCCTTTTAAACACCAAAAACATTCACTCTAAAACAGAAGATTGTCGTTTTTTCGCAATATGTTTAGAAATATTGGCTCTTTTAGTAACATTAACACCTGGGCTGAAGCATCTTTTATGATCATTTATTGTCTTTCAGGATTCATTCTGGGTTTTATTTTGTTTATTTGATGAAATGAACAACAATACACACCATGGAAACATTTTTGATTGATTTTTGTCGAGTGAGATTTTCACCTAGAACCCAAAGGGGGGGTATATGCACTTTGCATGGGAAAAATGTGAAAAACTAAATTTTTTAAAAATGAAATAAATTCCTTCTAAACACCTCAAACATTCACTCTAAAACAGAAGATTTTTGTTTTTCGCAATATTTTTAGATATTTGGGCTCTTTTAGTAACATTAACACTTGCACTAAAGCATCTTTTATGCTAATTTCTTGTCTTTCAGGTTTAATTCTTGGTTTTATTTTGTTTATTTGATGAATATGAACAACAATACACACCAAGGAAACATTTTTGTTTGATTTGTGTCGAGTGAGATTTTCACCTAGATCTCAAAGGGGGGGGGGTATTGGGCATTTTTCATGGAAAAATGTTAAAAATTAAATTTTCTAAAAATAAAATGAACGCCTTCTAAACATCTCAAACATTCACTCTAATACAGAGGATTGTTGTTTTTCGCAATTATTTTAGAAATGTGGGCTCTTTTAGTTACATTAACACCTGGGCTGAAGCATCTTTTATGATCATTTATTGTCTTTCAGGATTCATTCTGGGTTTTATTTTGTTTATTTGATGAAGATGAACAACAATAAAAACCTTAGATACATTTTTGATTGATTTGTGTCGAGTGAGATTTTCACCTAGAACCCAAGGGGGGGGGGGGTATTGGCACTTTTCATGGAAAAATGTGAAAAATTAAATTTTCTAAAAATGAAATAAATGCCTTCTAAACACCTCAAACATTCACTCTAAAACAGAAGATGGTTGTTTTTCGCAATATTTTTAGAAATTTTGGGCTCTTTTAATACAACATTAACACTTTCGCTGAAGCAACTTTTATGCTCATTTCTTGTCTTTCAGGATTAATTCTGGGTTTTATTTTGTTTATTTCATGAAAATGAACAACAATACACACCATGGAAACATTTTTGTTTGATTTGTGTCAAGTGAGATTTTCACCTAGATCCCAAAGGGGGGGGTATTGGCATTTTTCATGGAAAAATGTTAAAAATTGAATTTTCTAAAATAAAATAAACTCCAACTAAACACCTCAAACATTCACTCTAATACAGAAGATTGTTGTTTTTCGCAATTATTTTAGAAATGTGGGCTCTTTTAGTAACATTAACACCTGGGCTGAAGCAGTCTATTATGATTATTTATTGTCTTTCAGGATTCATTCTGGGGTTTTATTTTGTTTATTTGATGAAAATGAACAACAATACACACCATGGAAACATTTTTGTTTGATTTATGTCAAGTATATTTTCACCTAGAACCCAAAGGGGGGGTATTGGCACTTTTCATGGAAAAATGTGAAAAATTAAATTTTCTAAAAATGAAATAAATGCCTTATAAACACCGCAAACATTCACTCTAAAACAGAAGATTTTTGTTTTTCGCAATATTTTTAGAAATTTGGGCTCTTTTAGTAACATTAACACCTCGGCTGAAGCATCTTTTATGATCATTTATTGTCTTTCAGGATACATTCTGGGTTTTATTTTGTTTATTTGATGAAAATGAACAACAATACACACCTTGGTACATTTTTGTTTGATTTGTGTCAAGTGAGATTTTCACCTAGAACCCAAAGGTGGGGGTATTGGCACTTTTCATGGAAAAATGTGAAAAATTAAATTTTCTAAAAATGAAATAAATGCCTTCTAAAACACCTCAAACATTCACTCTAAAACAGAAGATTCTTGTTTTTCGCAATATTTTTAGAAATTTGGGCTCTTTTAGTAACATTAACACCTGGGCTGAAGCATCTTTTATGATGATTTATTGTCTTCCAGGATTCATTCTGGGTTTTATTTTGTTTATTTGATGAAAATGAACAACAATACACACCTTGGATCCATTTTTGTTTGATTTGTGTCGAGTGAGATTTTCACCTAGAACCCAAAGGGGGGGGTATTGGCACTTTTCATGGAAAAATGTGAAAAATTAAATTTTCTAAAAATGAATAAATCCCTTCTAAACACCTTAAACATTCACTCTAAAACAGAAGATTGTTGTTTTTCGCAATATTTTTAGAAATTTGGGCTCTTTAGTAACATTAACACCTGGGCTGAAGCATCTTTTATGATCATTTATTGTCTTTCAGGATTCATTCTGGGTTTTATTTTGTTTATTTGATGAAAATGAACAAATATACACACCTTGGATACATTTTTGTTTGATTTGTGTCGAGTGAGATTTTCACCTAGAACCCAAAGGGGGGGGGGGGTATTGGCACTTTTCATGGAAAAATGTGAAAAATTAAATTTTCTAAAAATGAAATAAATGCCTTCTAAACACCTCAAACATTCACTCTAAAACAGAAGATTCTTGTTTTTCGCAATATTTTTAGAAATTTGGGCTCTTTTAGTAACATTAACACCTGGGCTGAAGCATCTTTTATGATGATTTATTGTCTTCCAGGATTCATTCTGGGTTTTATTTTGTTTATTTGATGAAAATGAACAACAATACACACCTTGGATCCATTTTTGTTTGATGTTGTGTCGAGTGAGATTTTCACCTAGAACCCAAAGGGGGGGGTATTGGCACTTTTCATGGAAAAATGTGAAAAATTAAATTTTTCTAAAAATGAAATAAATCCCTTCTAAACACCTTAAACATTCACTCTAAAACAGAAGATTGTTGTTTTTCGCAATATTTTTAGAAATTTGGGCTCTTTTAGTAACATTAACACCTGGGCTGAAGCATCTTTTATGATCATTTATTGTCTTTCAGGATTCATTCTGGGTTTTATTTTGTTTATTTGATGAAAATGAACAAATATACACACCTTGGATACATTTTTGTTTGATTTGTGTCGAGTGAGATTTTCACCTAGAACCCAAAGGGGGGGGGTATTGGCACTTTTCATGGAAAAATGTGAAAAATTAAATTTTCTAAAAATGAAATAAATCCCTTCTAAACACCTCAAACATTCACTCTAAAACAGAAGATTGTTGTTTTTTCGCAATATTTTTAGAAATTTGGGCTCTTTTAGTAACATTAACACCTGGGCTGAAGCATCTGTTATGCTCATTTCTTGTCTTTCAGGATTAATTCTGGTTTTTATTTTGTTGTTATTTGATGAAAATGAACAACAATACACACCATGGAAACATTTTTGTTTGATTTGTGTCGAGTGAGATTTTCACCTAGAACCCAAAGGGGGGGGGGTATTGGCACTTTTCATGGAAAAATGTGAAAAATTAAATTTTCTAAAAATGAATAAATGCCTTCTAAACACCTCAAACATTCACTGTAAAACAGAAGATTGTTGTTTTTCGAAATATTTTTAGAAATTTGGGCTCTTTTAGTAACTTTATAACTTGCGCTGAAGTAACTTTTATGCTCATTTCTTGTCTTTCAGGATTAATTCTGGGTTTTACATTGTTTATTTGATAAAAATGAACAACAATACACACCATGGAAACATTTTTGTTTGATTTGTGTCGAGTGAGATTTTCACCTAGAACCCAAAGGGGGGGTATTGGCACTTTTCATGGAAAAATGTGAAAAATTAAATTTTCTAAAAATGAAATAAATGCCTTCTAAACACCTCAAACATTCACTCTAAAACAGAAGATTGTTGTTTTGCGCAATATTTTTAGAAATTTGGGCTCTTTTAGTAACATTAACACCTGGGCTGAAGCATCTTTTATGCTCATTTCTTGTCTTTCAGGATTAATTCTGGGTTTTATTTTGTTTATTTGATGAAAATGAACAACAATACACACCATGGAAACATTTTTGTTTGATTTGTGTCGAGTGAGATTTTCACCTAGAACCCAAAGGGGGGGGTATTGGCACTTTTCATGGAAAAATGTGAAAAATTAAATTTTCTAAAAATGAAATAAATGCCTTCTAAACACCTCAAACATTCACTCTAAAACAGAAGATGGTTGTTTTTCGCAATATTTTGAGAAGTTTTGGGCTCCTTTAGTAACATTAACACTTTCGCTGAAGCAACTTTTATGCTCATTTCATGTCTTTCAGGATTAATTCTGGGTTTTATTTTGTTTATTTCATGAAAATGAACAACAATACACACCATGGAAACATTTTTGTTTGATTTGTGTCAAGTGAGATTTTCACCTAGATCCCAAGGGGGGGGGTATTGGCATTTTTCATGGAAAAATGTTAAAAATTGAATTTTCTAAAAATAAAATAAACGCCTTCTAAACACCTCAAACATTCACTCTAATACAGAAGATTGTTTTTTCGCAATTATTTAAGAAATGTGGGCTCTTTTAGTAACATTAACACCTGGGCTGAAGCATCTTTTATGATCATTTATTGTCTTTCAGGATTCATTCTGGGTTTTATTTTGTTTATTTGATGAAAATGAACAACAATACACACCATGGAAACATTTTTGTTTGATTTATGTCAAGTGATATTTTCACCTAGAACCCAAAGGGGGGGTATTGGCACTTTTCATGGAAAAATGTGAAAAATTAAATTTCTAAAAATGAAATAAATGCCTTCTATACACCTCAAACATTCACTCTAAAACAGAAGATTGTTGTTTTTCGCAATATTTTTAGAAATTTGGGCTCTTTTAGTAACATTAACACCTCGGCTGAAGCATCTTTTATGATCATTTATTGTCTTTCGGATACATTCTGGGTTTTATTTTGTTTATTTGATGAAAATGAACAACAATACACACATTGGTACATTTTTGTTTGATTTGGGTCAAGTGAGATTTTCACCTAGAACCCAAAGGGGGGGGTATTGGCACTTTTCATGGAAAAATGTGAAAAATTAAATTTTCTAAAAATGAAATAAATGCCTTCTGAACACCTCAAACATTCACTCTAAAACAGAAGATTGTTGTTTTTCGCAATATTTTTAGAAATTTGGGCTCTTTTAGTAACATTAACACCTGGGCTGAAGCATCTTTTATGCTCATTTCTTGTCTTTCAGGATTAATTCTGGGTTTTATTTGTTTATTTGATAAAACTGAACAACAATACACACCATGGAAACATTTTTGTTTGATTTGTGTCGAGTGAGATTTTCACCTAGAACCCAAAGGGGGGGGTATTGGCACTTTTCATGGAAAAATGTGAAAAATTAATTT
>NW_027286787.1:315000-362399 GCF_022747635.1 Hetaerina americana | reverse complement strand
TTTTGTTTATTTGATGAAAATGAACAACAATACACACCATGGAAACATTTTTGTTTGATTCTTTTCGAGTGAGATTTTCACCTAGAACCCAAAGGGGGGGGAATTGGCACTTTTCATGGAAAAATGTGAAAAATTAAAATTTCTAAAAATGAAATAAATGCCTTCTATACACCTCAAACATTCACTCTATAGTTGAAGATTGTTGTTTTTCGCTATATTTTTGGAAATGTGGGCTCTTTACTAACATTAACACTTTCGCTGAGGCATCTTTTATGCTCATTTCTTGTCTTTGACGATTTATTCTGGGTTTTATTTTGTTTATTTGAAGAAAATGAACAACAATACACACCATGGAAAAATTTTTGTTTGATTCGTGTCGAGTGAGATTTTCACCTAGAACCAAAAGGGGGGGGTATTGGCACTTTTCATGAAAAAATGTGAAAAATTAAAATTTCTAAAAATGAAATAAATGCCTTCTATACACCTCAAACATTCACTCTATAATGGAAGATTGTTGTTTTTCGCAATATTTTTGGGAATTTGGGCTCTTTTACTAACATTAACACTTGCGCTGAGCCATCTTTTATGCTCATTTCTTGTCTTTGACGATTTATTCTGGGTTTTATTTTGTTTATTTGAAGAAAATGAACAAAATACACACCATGGAAAAATTTTTGTTTGATTCGTGTCGAGTGAGATTTTCACCTAGAACCCAAAGGGGGGGTATTGGCACTTTTCATGAAAAAATGTGAAAAATTAAAATTTCTAAAAATGAAATTAATGCCTTCTATGCACCTCAAACATTCACTCTAAAACAGAAGATTGTGGTTTTTTCGCAATATTTTTAGAAATTTTGGGTCTTTTAGTAACCTTAACACTAGCGCTGAAGCATCTTTTATGCTCATTTCTTGTCTTTCAGGATTTATTCTGGGTTTTATTTTGTTTATTTGATGAAAATGAACAACAATACACACCATGGAAACATTTTTGTTTGATTCGTGTCGAGTGAGATTTTCACCTAGAACCCAAAGGGGGGGTATTGGCACTTTTCATGGAAAAATGTGAAAAATTATATTTTCAAAAAATGAAATAAATGCCTTCTAAACACCTCAAACATTCACTCTAAAACAGAAGATTGTTGTTTTTCGCAATATTTTTAGAAATTTGGGCTCTTTAACTAACATTAACACTTGCGCTGAGGCATCTTTTATGCTCATATCTTGTCTTTAATGATTTATTCTGGGTTTTATTTTGTTTATTTGATGAAAATGAACAAAATACACACCATGTAAACATTTTTGTTTGATTCGTGTCGAGTGAGATTTTCACCTAGAACCCAAAGGGGGGGGGTATTGGCACTTTTCATGGAAAAATGTGAAAAATTAAAATTTCTAAAAATGAAATAAATGCCTTCTATACACCTCAAACATTCACTCTATAATGGAAGATTGTTGTTTTTCGCGGTATTTTTGGAAATGTGGGCTCTTTTACTAACATTAACACTTTCGCTGAGGCATCTTTTATGCTCATTTCTTGTCTTTGACGATTTATTCTGGGTTTTATTTTGTTTATTTGAAGAAAATGAACAAAATACACACCATGGAAACATTTTTGTTTGATTCGAGTCGAGTGAGATTTTCACCTAGAACCCAAAGGGGTATTGGCACTTTTCATGGAAAAATGTGAAAAATTAAAATTTCTAAAAATGAAATAAATGCCTTCTATACACCTCAAACATTCACTCTATAATGGAAGATTGTTGTTTTTCGCAATATTTTTGGGAATTTGGGCTCTTTTACTAACATTAACACTTGCGCTGAGGCATCTTTTATGCTCATTTCTTGTCTTTAATGATTTATTCTGGGTTTTATTTTGTTTATTTGATGAAAATGAACAACAATACACACCATGGAAACATTTTTGTTTGATTCGTGTCGAGTGAGATTTTCACCTAGAACCCAAAGGGGGGGGTATTGGTACTTTTCATGGAAAAATGTGACAAATTAAAATTTCTAACAATGAAATAAATGCCTTCTATTCTCCTCAAACATTCACTCTTTAATGGAGGATTGTTGTTTTTCGCAATATTTTTGGAAATTTGGGCTCTTTTACTAACATTAACACATGCGCTGAGGCATCTTTTTATGCTCATTTCTTGTCTTTAATGATTTATTCTGGGTTTTATTTTTTTTATTTGAAGAAAATGAACAAAATACACACCATGGAAAAATTTTTGTTTGATTCGTGTCGAGTGAGATTTTCACCTAGAACCCAAAGGGGGGGGTATTGGCACTTTTCATGAAAAAATGTGAAAAATTAAAATTTCTAAAAATGAAATTAATGCCTTCTATGCACCTCAAACATTCACTCTAAAACAGAAGATTGTGGTTTTTTCGCAATATTTTTAGAAATTTTGGGTCTTTTAGTAACCTTAACACTAGCGCTGAAGCATCGTTTATGCTCATTTCTTATCTTTGACGATTTATTCTGGGTTTTATTTTGTTTATTTGAAGAAAATGAACAACAATACACACCATGGAAACATTTTTGTTTGATTTGTGTCGAGTGAGATTTTCACCTAGAACCCAAAGGGGGGGGTATTGGCACTTTTCATGGAAAAATATGAAAAATTAAAATTTCTAAAAATGAAATAAATGCCTTCTATACACCTCAAACATTCACTCTATAATGGAAGATTGTTGTTTTTCGCGGTATTTTTGGAAATGTGGGCTCTTTTACTAAAATTAACACTTTCGCTGAGGCATCTTTTATGCTCATTTCTTGTCTTTGACGATTTATTTTGGGTTTTATTTTGTTTATTTGAAGAAAATGAACAAAATACACACCATGGAAACATTTTTGTTTGATTCGAGTCGAGTGAGATTTTCACCTAGAACCCAAAGGGGTATTGGCACTTTTCATGGAAAAATGTGAAAAATTAAAATTTCTAAAAATGAAATAAATGCCTTCTATACACCTCAAACATTCACTCTATAATGGAAGATTGTTTTTTTTCGCGGTATTTTTGGAAATGTGGGCTCTTTTACTAACATTAACACTTTCGCTGAGGCATCTTTTATGCTCAATTCCCTTCTTTGACGATTTATTCTGGGTTTTATTTTGTTTATTTGAAGAAAATGAACAAAATACACACCATGGAAACATTTTTGTTTGATTCGAGTTGAGTGAGATTTTCACCTAGAACCCAAAGGGGTATTGGCACTTTTCATGGAAAAATGTGAAAAATTAAAATTTCTAAAAATGAAATAAATGCCTTCTATGCACCTCAAACATTCACTCTAAAACAGAAGATTGTGGTTTTTTCGCAATATTTTTAGAAATTTTGAATCTTTTAGTAACCTTAACACTAGCGCTGAAGCATCTTTTATGCTCATTTCTTGTCTTTCAGGATTTATTCTGGGTTTTATTTTGTTTATTTGATGAAAATGAACAACAATACACACCATGGAAACATTTTTGTTTGATTCGTGTCGAGTGAGATTTTCACCTAGAACCCAAAGGGGGGGGTATTGGCACTTTTCATGGAAAAATGTGAAAAATTAAAATTTCTAAAAATGAAATAAATGCCTTCTATACACCTCAAACATTCACTCTATAATGGAAGATTGTTGTTTTTCGCGGTATTTTTGGAAATGTGGGCTCTTTTACTAACATTAACTCTTTCGCTGAGGCATCTTTTATGCTCATTTCTTGTCTTTGACGATTTATTCTGGGTTTTATTTTGTTTATTTGAAGAAAATGAACAAAATACACACCATGGAAAAATTTTTGCTTGATTCGTGTCGAGTGAGATTTTCACCTAGAACCCAAAGGGGGGGGTATTGGCACTTTTCATGGAAAAATGTGAAAAATTAAAATTTCTAAAAATGAAATAAATGCCTTCTATACACCTCAAACATTCACTCTATAATGGAAGATTGTTGTTTTTCGCGGTATTTTTGGAAATGTGGGCTCTTTTACTAAAATTAACACTTTCGCTGAGGCATCTTTTATGCTCATTTCTTGTCTTTGACAATTTATTCTGGGTTTTATTTTGTTTATTTGAAGAAAATGAACAAAATACACACCATGGAAACATTTTTGTTTGATTCGAGTCGAGTGAGATTTTCACCTAGAACCCAAAGGGGGGGTAATTGGCACTTTTCATGAAAAAATGTGAAAAATTAAAATTTCTAAAAATGAAATTAATGCCTTCTATGCACCTCAAACATTCACTCTAAAACAGAAGATTGTGGTTTTTTCGCAATATTTTTAGAAATTTTGGGTCTTTTAGTAACCTTAACACTAGCGCTGAAGCATCTTTTATGCTCATTTCTTGTCTTTCAGGATTTATTCTGGGTTTTATTTTGTTTATTTGATGAAAATGAACAACAATACACACCATGGAAACATTTTTGTTTGATTCGTGTCGAGTGAGATTTTCACCTAGAACCCAAAGGGGGGGGTATTGGCACTTTTCATGGAAAAATGTGAAAAATTAAAATTTCTAAAAATGAAATAAATGCCTTCTATACACCTCAAACATTCACTCTATAATGGAAGATTGTTTTTTTTCGCGGTATTTTTGGAAATGTGGGCTCTTTTACTAACATTAACACTTTCGCTGAGGCATCTTTTATGCTCATTTCTTGTCTTTGACGATTTATTCTGGGTTTTATTTTGTTTATTTGAAGAAAATGAACAAAATACACACCATGGAAACATTTTTGTTTGATTCGAGTCGAGTGAGATTTTCACCTAGAACCCAAAGGGGTATTGGCACTTTTCATGGAAAAATGTGAAAAATTAAAATTTCTAAAAATGAAATAAATGCCTTCTATACACCTCAAACATTCACTCTATAATGGAAGATTGTTGTTTTTCGCGGTATTTTTGGAAATGTGGGCTCTTTTACTAACATTAACACTTTCGCTGAGGCATCTTTTATGCTCATTTCTTGTCTTTGACGATTTATTCTGGTTTTTATTTTGTTTATTTGAAGAAAATGAACAATATACACACCATGGAAAAATTTTTGTTTGATTCGTGTCGAGTGAGATTTTCACCTAGAACCCAAAGGGGGGGGTATTGGCACTTTTCATGGAAAAATGTGAAAAATTAAAATTTCTAAAAATGAAATAAATGCCTTCTATACACCTCAAACATTCACTCTATAATGGAAGATTGTTGTTTTTCGCGGTATTTTTGGAAATGTGGGCTCTTTTACTAACATTAACACTTTCGCTGAGGCATCTTTTATGCTCATTTCTTGTCTTTGACAATTTATTCTGGGTTTTATTTTGTTTATTTGAAGAAAATGAACAAAATACACACCATGGAAACATTTTTGTTTGATTCGAGTCGAGTGAGATTTTCACCTAGAACCCAAAGGGGGGGTAATTAGCACTTTTCATGAAAAAATGTGAAAAATTAAAATTTCTAAAAATGAAATTAATGCCTTCTATGCACCTCAAACATTCACTCTAAAACAGAAGATTGTGGTTTTTTCGCAATATTTTTAGAAATTTTGGGTCTTTTAGTAACCTTAACACTAGCGCTGAAGCATCTTTTATGCTCATTTCTTGTCTTTCAGGATTTATTCTGGGTTTTATTTTGTTTATTTGATGAAAATGAACAACAATACACACCATGGAAACATTTTTGTTTGATTCGTGTCGAGTGAGATTTTCACCTAGAACCCAAAGGGGGGGGTATTGGCACTTTTCATGGAAAAATGTGAAAAATTAAAATTTCTAAAAATGAAATAAATGCCTTCTATACACCTCAAACATTCACTCTATAATGGAAGATTGTTTTTTTTCGCGGTATTTTTGGAAATGTGGGCTCTTTTACTAACATTAACACTTTCGCTGAGGCATCTTTTATGCTCATTTCTTGTCTTTGACGATTTATTCTGGGTTTTATTTTGTTTATTTGAAGAAAATGAACAAAATACACACCATGGAAACATTTTTGTTTGATTCGAGTCGAGTGAGATTTTCACCTAGAACCCAAAGGGGTATTGGCACTTTTCATGGAAAAATGTGAAAAATTAAAATTTCTAAAAATGAAATAAATGCCTTCTATACACCTCAAACATTCACTCTATAATGGAAGATTGTTGTTTTTCGCGGTATTTTTGGAAATGTGGGCTCTTTTACTAACATTAACACTTTCGCTGAGGCATCTTTTATGCTCATTTCTTGTCTTTGACGATTTATTCTGGGTTTTATTTTGTTTATTTGAAGAAAATGAACAACAATACACACCATGGAAAAATTTTTGTTTGATTCGTGTCGAGTGAGATTTTCACCTAGAACCAAAAGGGGGGGGTATTGGCACTTTTCATGAAAAAATGTGAAAAATTAAAATTTCTAAAAATGAAATAAATGCCTTCTATACACCTCAAACATTCATTCTATAATGGAAGATTGTTGTTTTTCGCGGTATTTTTGGAAATGTGGGCTCTTTTACTAACATTAACACTTTCGCTGAGGCATCTTTTATGCTCGTTTCTTGTCTTTGACGATTTATTCTGGGTTTTATTTTGTTTATTTGAAGAAAATGAACAAAATACACACCATGGAAAAATTTTTCTTTGATTCGTGTCGAGTGAGATTTTCACCTAGAACCCAAAGGGGGGGGTATTGGCACTTTTCATGAAAAAATGTGAAAATTAAAATTTCTAAAAATGAAATTAATGCCTTCTATGCACCTCAAAAATTCATTCTAAAACAGAAGATTGTTGTTTTTCGCAATATTTTTGGGAATTTGGGCTCTTTTACTAACATTAACACTTGCGCTGAGGCATCTTTTATGCTCATTTCTTGTCTTTGACGATTTATTCTGGGTTTAATTTTGTTTATTTGATGAAAATGAACAACAATACACACCATGGAAACATTTTTGTTTGATTCTTTTCGAGTGAGATTTTCACCTAGAACCCAAAGGGGGGGGAATTGGCACTTTTCATTAAAAATGTGAAAAATTAAAATTTCTAAAAATGAAATTAATGCCTTCTATGCACCTCAAACATTCACTCTAAAACAGAAGATTGTGGTTTTTTCGCAATATTTTTAGAAATTTTGGGTCTTTTAGTAACCTTAACACTAGCGCTGAAGCATCTTTTATGCTCATTTCTTGTCTTTCAGGATTTATTCTGGGTTTTATTTTGTTTATTTGATGAAAATGAACAACAATACACACCATGGAAACATTTTTGTTTGATTCGTGTCGAGTGAGATTTTCACCTAGAACCCAAAGGGGGGGGTATTGGCACTTTTCATGGAAAAATGTGAAAAATTAAAATTTCTAAAAATGAAATAAATGCCTTCTATACACCTCAAACATTCACTCTATAATGGAAGATTGTTTTTTTTCGCGGTATTTTTGGAAATGTGGGCTCTTTTACTAACATTAACACTTTCGCTGAGGCATCTTTTATGCTCATTTCTTGTCTTTGACGATTTATTCTGGGTTTTATTTTGTTTATTTGAAGAAAATGAACAAAATACACACCATGGAAACATTTTTGTTTGATTCTTTTCGAGTGAGATTTTCACCTAGAACCCAAAGGGGGGGGAATTGGCGCTTTTCATTAAAAATGTGAAAAATTAAAATTTCTAAAAATGAAATAAATGCCTTCTATACACCTCAAACATTCACTCTATAATGGAAGATTGTTGTTTTTCGCAATATTTTTGGGAATTTGGGCTCTTTTACTAACATTAACACTTGCGCTGAGGCATCTTTTATGCTCATTTCTTGTCTTTGACGATTTATTCTGGGTTTAATTTTGTTTATTTGATGAAAATGAACAACAATACACACCATGGAAACATTTTTGTTTGATTCTTTTCGAGTGAGATTTTCACCTAGAACCCAAAGGGGGGGGAATTGGCACTTTTCATTAAAAATGTGAAAAATTAAAATTTCTAAAAATGAAATAAATGCCTTCTATACACCTCAAACATTCACTCTATAATTGAAGATTGTTGTTTTTCGCTATATTTTTGGAAATGTGGGCTCTTTACTAACATGAACACTTGCGCTGAGGCATCTTTTATGCTCATATCTTGTCTTTAATGATTTATTCTGGGTTTTATTTTGTTTATTTGATGAAAATGAACAACAATACACATCATGGAAACATTTTTGTTTGATTCGTGTTGAGTGAGATTTTCACCTAGAACCCAAAGGGGGGGGTATTGGCACTTTTCATTAAAAATTTGAAAAATTAAAATTTCTAAAAATGAAATAAATGCCTTCTATACACCTCAAACATTCACTCTATAATGGAAGATTGTTGTTTTTCGCGGTATTTTTGGAAATGTGGGCTCTTTTACTAACATTAACACTTTCGCTGAGGCATCTTTTATGCTCATTTCTTGTCTTTGACGATTTAGTCTGGGTTTTATTTTGTTTATTTGAAGAAAATGAACAAAATACACACCATGGAAACATTTTTGTTTGATTCGAGTCGAGGGAGATTTTCACCTAGAACCCAAAGGGGTATTGGCACTTTTTATGGAAAAATGTGAAAAATTAAAATTTCTAAAAATGAAATAAATGCCTTCTATACACCTCAAACATTCACTCTATAATGGAAGATTGTTGTTTTTCGCGGTATTTTTGGAAATGTGGGCTCTTTTACTAACATTAACACTTTCGCTGAGGCATCTTTTATGCTCAATTCTTGTCTTTGACGATTTATTCTGGGTTTTATTTTGTTTATTTGAAGAAAATGAACAACAAACACACCATGGAAAAATTTTTGTTTGATTCGTGTCGAGTGAGATTTTCACTTAGAACCCAAAGGGGGGGGTATTGGAACTTTTCATGGAAAAATGTGAAAAATTAAAATTTCTAAAAATGAAATAAATGCCTTCTATACACCTCAAACATTCATTCTATAATGGAAGATTGTTGTTTTTCGCGGTATTTTTGGAAATGTGGGCTCTTTTACTAACATTAACACTTTCGCTGAGGCATCTTTTATGCTCGTTTCTTGTCTTTGACGATTTATTCTGGGTTTTATTTTGTTTATTTGAAGAAAATGAACAAAATACACACCATGGAAAAATTTTTCTTTGATTCGTGTCGAGTGAGATTTTCACCTAGAACCCAAAGGGGGGGGTATTGGCACTTTTCATGAAAAAATGTGAAAATTAAAATTTCTAAAAATGAAATTAATGCCTTCTATGCACCTCAAAAATTCATTCTAAAACAGAAGATTGTGGTTTTTTTCGCAATATTTTTAGAAATTTTGGGTCTTTTAGTAACCTTAACACTAGCCCTGAAGCATCTTTTATGCTCATTTTTTGTCTTTCAGGATTTATTCTGGGTTTTATTTTGTTTATTTGATGAAAATGAACAACAATACACACCATGGAAACATTTTTGTTTGATTTGTGTCGAGTGAGATTTTCACCTAGAACCCAAAGGGGGGGGTATTGGCACTTTTCATGGAAAAATGTGAAAAATTATATTTTCAAAAAATGAAATAAATGCCTTCTAAACACCTCAAACATTCACTCTAAAACAGTAGATTGTTGTTTTTCGCAATATTTTTAGAAATTAGGGCTCTTTTACTAACATTAACACTTGCGCTGAGGCATCTTTTATAATCATTTCTTGTCTTTAATGATTTATTCTGGGTTTTATTTTGTTTATTTGATGAAAATGAACAACAATACACACCATGGAAAAATTTTTGTTTGATTCGTGTCGAGTGAGATTTTCACCTAGAACCCAAAGGGGGGGGTATTGGCACCTTTCATGGAAAAATGTGAAAAATTAAAATTTCTAAAAATGAAATAAATGCCTTCTATACACCTCAAACATTCACTCTATAATGGAAGATTGTTGTTTTTCGCGGTATTTTTGGAAATGTGGGCTCTTTTACTAACATTAACACTTTCGCTGAGGCATCTTTTATGCTCATTTCTTGTCTTTGACGATTTATTCTGGGTTTTATTTTGTTTATTTGAAGAAAATGAACAAAATACACACCATGGAAAAATTTTTGTTTGATTCGTGTCGAGTGAGATTTTCACCTAGAACCCAAAGGGGGGGTAATTGGCACTTTTCATGAAAAAATGTAAAAAATTAAAATTTCTAAAAATGAAATTAATGCCTTCTATGCACCTCAAACATTCACTCTAAAACAGAAGATTGTGGTTTTTTCGCAATATTTTTAGAAATTTTGGGTCTTTTAGTAACCTTAACACTAGCGCTGAAGCATCTTTTATGCTCATTTCTTGTCTTTCAGGATTTATTCTGGGTTTTATTTTGTTTATTTGATGAAAATGAACAACAATACACACCATGGAAACATTTTTGTTTGATTCGTGTCGAGTGAGATTTTCACCTAGAACCCAAAGGGGGGGGTATTGGCATTTTTCATGGAAAAATGTGAAAAATTAAAATTTCAAAAAATGAAATAAATGCCTTCTATACACCTCAAACATTCACTCTATAATGGAAGATTGTTTTTTTTCGCGGTATTTTTGGAAATGTGGGCTCTTTTACTAACATTAACACTTTCGCTGAGGCATCTTTTATGCTCATTTCTTGTCTTTGACGATTTATTCTGGTTTTTATTTTGTTTATTTGAAGAAAATGAACAACAATACACACCATGGAAAAATTTTTGTTTGATTCGTGTCGAGTGAGATTTTCACCTAGAACCCAAAGGGCACTTTTCATGAAAAAATGTGAAAAATTAAAATTTCTAAAAATGAAATTAATGCCTTCTATGCACCTCAAACATTCACTCTATAATGGAAGATTGTTGTTTTTCGCAATATTTTTGGGAATTTGGGCTCTTTTACTAACATTAACACTTGCGCTGAGGCATCTTTTATGCTCATTTCTTGTCTTTAATGATTTATTCTGGGTTTTATTTTGTTTATTTGATGAAAATGAACAACAATACACACCATGGAAACATTTTTGTTTGATTTGTGTCGAGTGAGATTTTCACCTAAAACCCAAAGGGGGGGGTATTGGCACTTTTCATGGAAAAATGTGAAAAATTATATTTTCCAAAAATGAAATAAATGCCTTCTAAACACTTCAAACATTCACTCTAAAACAGAAGATTGTGGTTTTTCGCAATATTTTTAGAAATTTGGGCTCTTTTACTAACATTAACACTTGCGCTGAGGCATCTTTTATGCTCATTTCTTGTCTTTAATGATTTATTCTGGGTTTTATTTTGTTTATCTGATGAAAATGAACAACAATACACACCATGGAAACATTTTTGTTTGATTCGTGTCGAGTGAGATTTTCACCTAGAACCCAAAGGGGGGGGTATTGGCACCTTTCATGGAAAAATGTGAAAAATTAAAATTTCTAAAAATGAAATAAATGCCTTCTATACACCTCAAACATTCACTCTATAATGGAAGATTGTTGTTTTTCGCGGTATTTTTGGAAATGTGGGCTCTTTTACTAACATTAACACTTTCGCTGAGGCATCTTTTATGCTCATTTCTTGTCTTTGACGATTTATTCTGGGTTTTATTTTGTTTATTTGAAGAAAATGAACAAAATACACACCATGGAAAAATTTTTGTTTGATTCGTGTCGAGTGAGATTTTCACCTAGAACCCAAAGGGGGGGTAATTGGCACTTTTCATGAAAAAATGTAAAAAATTAAAATTTCTAAAAATGAAATTAATGCCTTCTATGCACCTCAAACATTCACTCTAAAACAGAAGATTGTGGTTTTTTCGCAATATTTTTAGAAATTTTGGGTCTTTTAGTAACCTTAACACTAGCGCTGAAGCATCTTTTATGCTCATTTCTTGTCTTTCAGGATTTATTCTGGGTTTTATTTTGTTTATTTGATGAAAATGAACAACAATACACACCATGGAAACATTTTTGTTTGATTCGTGTCGAGTGAGATTTTCACCTAGAACCCAAAGGGGGGGGTATTGGCATTTTTCATGGAAAAATGTGAAAAATTAAAATTTCAAAAAATGAAATAAATGCCTTCTATACACCTCAAACATTCACTCTATAATGGAAGATTGTTTTTTTTCGCGGTATTTTTGGAAATGTGGGCTCTTTTACTAACATTAACACTTTCGCTGAGGCATCTTTTATGCTCATTTCTTGTCTTTGACGATTTATTCTGGTTTTTATTTTGTTTATTTGAAGAAAATGAACAACAATACACACCATGGAAAAATTTTTGTTTGATTCGTGTCGAGTGAGATTTTCACCTAGAACCCAAAGGGCACTTTTCATGAAAAAATGTGAAAAATTAAAATTTCTAAAAATGAAATTAATGCCTTCTATGCACCTCAAACATTCACTCTATAATGGAAGATTGTTGTTTTTCGCAATATTTTTGGGAATTTGGGCTCTTTTACTAACATTAACACTTGCGCTGAGGCATCTTTTATGCTCATTTCTTGTCTTTAATGATTTATTCTGGGTTTTATTTTGTTTATTTGATGAAAATGAACAACAATACACACCATGGAAACATTTTTGTTTGATTTGTGTCGAGTGAGATTTTCACCTAAAACCCAAAGGGGGGGGTATTGGCACTTTTCATGGAAAAATGTGAAAAATTATATTTTCCAAAAATGAAATAAATGCCTTCTAAACACTTCAAACATTCACTCTAAAACAGAAGATTGTGGTTTTTCGCAATATTTTTAGAAATTTGGGCTCTTTTACTAACATTAACACTTGCGCTGAGGCATCTTTTATGCTCATTTCTTGTCTTTAATGATTTATTCTGGGTTTTATTTTGTTTATCTGATGAAAATGAACAACAATACACACCATGGAAACATTTTTGTTTGATTCGTGTCGAGTGAGATTTTCACCTAGAACCCAAAGGGGGGGGTATTGGCACTTTTCATGGAAAAATGTGAAAAATTAAAATTTCTAAAAATGAAATAAATGCCTTCTATACACCTCAAACATTCACTCTATAATGGAAGATTGTTGTTTTTCGCGGTATTTTTGGATATGTGGGCTCTTTTACTAACATTAACACTTTCGCTTAGGCATCTTTTATGCTCATTTCTTGTCTTTGACGATTTATTCTGGGTTTTATTTTGTTTATTTGAAGAAAATGAACAAAATACACACCATGGAAAAATTTTTGTTTGATTCGTGTCGAGTGAGATTTTCACCTAGAACCCAAAGGGGGGGGTATTGGCACTTTTCATGAAAAAATGTGAAAAATTAAAATTTCTAAAAATGAAATAAATGCCTTCTATACACCTCAAACATTCACTCTATAATGGAAGATTGTTGTTTTTCGCGGTATTTTTGGAAATGTGGGCTCTTTTACTAACATTAACACTTTCGCTGAGGCATCTTTTATGCTCATTTCTTGTCTTTGACGATTTATTCTGGTTTTTATTTTGTTTATTTGAAGAAAATGAACAACAATACACACCATGGAAAAATTTTTGTTTGATTCGTGTCGAGTGAGATTTTCACCTAGAACCCAAAGGGGGGGGTATTGGCACCTTTCATGGAAAAATGTGAAAAATTAAAATTTCTAAAAATGAAATAAATGCCTTCTATACACCTCAAACATTCACTCTATAATGGAAGATTGTTGTTTTTCGCGGTATTTTTGGAAATGTGGGCTCTTTTACTAACATTAACACTTTCGCTGAGGCATCTTTTATGCTCATTTCTTGTCTTTGACGATTTATTCTGGGTTTTATTTTGTTTATTTGAAGAAAATGAACAAAATACACACCATGGAAAAATTTTTGTTTGATTCGTGTCGAGTGAGATTTTCACCTAGAACCCAAAGGGGGGGTATTGGCACTTTTCATGAACAAATGTGAAAAATTAAAATTTCTAAAAATGAAATTAATGCCTTCTATGCACCTCAAACATTCACTCTATAATGGAAGATTGTTGTTTTTCGCAATATTTTTGGGAATTTGGGCTCTTTTACTAACATTAACACTTGCGCTGAGGCATCTTTTATGCTCATTTCTTGTCTTTAATGATTTATTCTGGGTTTTATTTTGTTTATTTGATGAAAATGAACAACAATACACACCATGGAAACATTTTTGTTTGATTCGTGTCGAGTGAGATTTTCACCTAGAACCCAAAGGGGGGGGTATTGGCATTTTTCATGGAAAAATGTGAAAAATTAAAATTTCTAAAAATGAAATAAATGCCTTCTATACACCTCAAACATTCACTCTATAATGGAAGATTGTTTTTTTTCGCGGTATTTTTGGAAATGTGGGCTCTTTTACTAACATTAACACTTTCGCTGAGGCATCTTTTATGCTCATTTCTTGTCTTTGACGATTTATTCTGGGTTTTATTTTGTTTATTTGAAGAAAATGAACAAAATACACACCATGGAAACATTTTTGTTTGATTCTTTTCGAGTGAGATTTTCACCTAGAACCCAAAGGGGGGGGAATTGGCACTTTTCATTAAAAATGTGAAAAATTAAAATTTCTAAAAATGAAATAAATGCCTTCTATACACCTCAAACATTCACTCTATAATGGAAGATTGTTGTTTTTCGCGGTATTTTTGGAAATGTGGGCTCTTTTACTAACATTAACACTTTCGCTGAGGCATCTTTTATGCTCATTTCTTGTCTTTGACGATTTATTCTGGTTTTTATTTTGTTTATTTGAAGAAAATGAACAACAATACACACCATGGAAAAATTTTTGTTTGATTCGTGTCGAGTGAGATTTTCACCTAGAACCCAAAAGCACTTTTCATGAAAAAATGTGAAAAATTAAAATTTCTAAAAATGAAATTAATGCCTTCTATGCACCTCAAACATTCACTCTATAATGGAAGATTGTTGTTTTTCGCAATATTTTTGGGAATTTGGGCTCTTTTACTAACATTAACACTTGCGCTGAGGCATCTTTTATGCTCATTTCTTGTCTTTAATGATTTATTCTGGGTTTTATTTTGTTTATTTGATGAAAATGAACAACAATACACACCATGGAAACATTTTTGTTTGATTTGTGTCGAGTGAGATTTTCACCTAAAACCCAAAGGGGGGGGTATTTGCACTTTTCATGGAAAAATGTGAAAAATTATATTTTCCAAAAATGAAATAAATGCCTTCTAAACACTTCAAACATTCACTCTAAAACAGAAGATTGTGGTTTTTCGCAATATTTTTAGAAATTTGGGCTCTTTTACTAACATTAACACTTGCGCTGAGGCATCTTTTATGCTCATTTCTTGTCTTTAATGATTTATTCTGGGTTTTATTTTGTTTATTTGATGAAAATGAACAACAATACACACCATGGAAACATTTTTGTTTGATTCGTGTCGAGTGAGATTTTCACCTAGAACCCAAAGGGGGGGGTATTGGCACTTTTCATGGAAAAATGTGAAAAATTAAAATTTCTAAAAATGAAATAAATGCCTTCTATACACCTCAAACATTCACTCTATAATGGAAGATTGTTGTTTTTCGCGGTATTTTTGGATATGTGGGCTCTTTTACTAACATTAACACTTTCGCTGAGGCATCTTTTATGCTCATTTCTTGTCTTTGACGATTTATTCTGGGTTTTATTTTGTTTATTTGAAGAAAATGAACAAAATACACACCATGGAAAAATTTTTGTTTGATTCGTGTCGAGTGAGATTTTCACCTAGAACCCAAAGGGGGGGGTATTGGCACTTTTCATGAAAAAATGTGAAAAATTAAAATTTCTAAAAATGAAATAAATGCCTTCTATACACCTCAAACATTCACTCTATAATGGAAGATTGTTGTTTTTCGCGGTATTTTTGGAAATGTGGGCTCTTTTACTAACATTAACACTTTCGCTGAGGCATCTTTTATGCTCATTTCTTGTCTTTGACGATTTATTCTGGTTTTTATTTTGTTTATTTGAAGAAAATGAACAACAATACACACCATGGAAAAATTTTTGTTTGATTCGTGTCGAGTGAGATTTTCACCTAGAACCCAAAGGGGGGGGTATTGGCACCTTTCATGGAAAAATGTGAAAAATTAAAATTTCTAAAAATGAAATAAATGCCTTCTATACACCTCAAACATTCACTCTATAATGGAAGATTGTTGTTTTTCGCGGTAATTTTGGAAATGTGGGCTCTTTTACTAACATTAACACTTTCGCTGAGGCATCTTTTATGCTCATTTCTTGTCTTTGACGATTTATTCTGGGTTTTATTTTGTTTATTTGAAGAAAATGAACAAAATACACACCATGGAAAAATTTTTGTTTGATTCGTGTCGAGTGAGATTTTCACCTAGAACCCAAAGGGGGGGTATTGGCACTTTTCATGAACAAATGTGAAAAATTAAAATTTCTAAAAATGAAATTAATGCCTTCTATGCACCTCAAACATTCACTCTATAATGGAAGATTGTTGTTTTTCGCAATATTTTTGGGAATTTGGGCTCTTTTACTAACATTAACACTTGCGCTGAGGCATCTTTTATGCTCATTTCTTGTCTTTAATGATTTATTCTGGGTTTTATTTTGTTTATTTGATGAAAATGAACAAAATACACACCATGGAAAAATTTTTGTTTGATTCGTGTCGAGTGAGATTTTCACCTAGAACCCAAAGGGGGGGGTATTGGCACTTTTCATGAAAAAATGTGAAAAATTAAAATTTCTAAAAATGAAATAAATGCCTTCTATACACCTCAAACATTCACTCTATAATGGAAGATTGTTGTTTTTCGCGGTATTTTTGGAAATGTGGGCTCTTTTACTAACATTAACACTTTCGCTGAGGCATCTTTTATGCTCATTTCTTGTCTTTGACGATTTATTCTGGGTTTTATTTTGTTTATTTGAAGAAAATGAACAAAATACACACCATGGAAAAATTTTTGTTTGATTCGTGTCGAGTGAGATTTTCACCTAGAACCCAAAGGGGGGGTATTGGCACTTTTCATGAAAAAATGTGAAAAATTAAAATTTCTAAAAATGAAATAAATGCCTTCTATACACCTCAAACATTCACTCTATAATGGAAGATTGTTGTTTTTCGCAATATTTTTGGGAATTTGGGCTCTTTTACTAACATTAACACTTGGGCTGAGGCATCTTTTATGCTCATTTCTTGTCTTTGACGATTTATTCTGGGTTTTATTTTGTTTATTTGATGAAAATGAACAACAATACACACCATGGAAACATTTTTGTTTGATTCTTTTCGAGTGAGATTTTCACCTAGAACCCAAAGGGGGGGGAATTGGCACTTTTCATTAAAAATGTGAAAAATTAAAATTTCTAAAAATGAAATAAATGCCTTCTATACACCTCAAACATTCACTCTATAATTGAAGATTGTTGTTTTTCGCTATATTTTTGGAAATGTGGGCTCTTTACTAACATGAACACTTGCGCTGAGGCATCTTTTATGCTCATATCTTGTCTTTAATGATTTATTCTGGGTTTTATTTTGTTTATTTGATGACAATGAACAACAATCCACATCATGGAAACATTTTTGTTTGATTCGGGTTGAGTGAGATTTTCACCTAGAACCCAAAGGGGGGGGTATTGGCACTTTTCATTAAAAATTTGAAAAATTAAAATTTCTAAAAATGAAATAAATGCCTTCTATACTCCTCAAACATTCACTCTTTAATGGAAGATTGTTGTTTTTCGCAATATTTTTGGAAATTTGGGCTCTTTTACTAACATTAACTCATGCGCTGAGGCATCTTTTATGCTCATTTCTTGTCTTTAATGATTTATTCTGGTTTTTATTTTGTTTATTTGAAGAAAATGAACAACAATACACACCATGGAAACATTTTTGTTTGATTCTTTTCGAGTAGGATTTTCACCTAGAACCCAAAGGGGAGGGTATTGGAATTTTTCATGGAAAAATGTGAAAAATTAAAATTTCTAAAAATGAAATAAATGCCTTCTATACACCTCAAACATTCACTCTATAATGGAAGATTGTTGTTTTTCGCGGTATTTTTGGAAATTTGGGCTCTTTTACTAACATTAACACTTTCGCTGAGGCATCTTTTATGCTCATTTCTTGTCTTTGACGATTTATTCTGGGTTTTATTTTGTTTATTTGAAGAAAATGAACAACAATACACCCCATGGAAAAATTTTTGTTTGATTCGTGTCGAGTGAGATTTTCACCTAGAACCCAAAGGGGGGGGTATTGGCACTTTTCATGAAAAAATGTGAAAAATTAAAATTTCTAAAAATGAAATAAATGCCTTCTATACACCTCAAACATTCACTCTATAATGGAAGATTGTTGTTTTTCGCAATATTTTTGGGAATTTGGGCTCTTTTACTAACATTAACACTTGCGCTGAGGCATCTTTTATGCTCATTTCTTGTCTTTGACGATTTATTCTGGGTTTTATTTTGTTTATTTGATGAAAATGAACAACAATACACACATTGGAAACATTTTTGTTTGATTCTTTTCGAGTGAGATTTTCACCTAGAACCCAAAGGGGGGGGAATTGGCGCTTTTCATTAAAAATGTGAAAAATTAAAATTTCTAAAAATGAAATAAATGCCTTCTATACACCTCAAACATTCACTCTATAATTGAAGATTGTTGTTTTTCGCTATATTTTTGGAAATGTGGGCTCTTTACTAACATAAACACTTGCGCTGAGGCATCTTTTATGCTCATATCTTGTCTTTAATGCTTTATTCTGGGTTTTATTTTTTTTATTTGATGAAAATGAACAACAATACACACCATGGAAACATTTTTGTTTGATTCGTGTCGAGTGAGATTGTCACCTAGAACCCAAAGGGGGGGGTATTGGCACCTTTCATGGAAAAATGTGAAAAATTAAAATTTCTAAAAATGAAATAAATGCCTTCTATACACCTCAAACATTCACTCTATAATGGAAGATTGTTGTTTTTGCGGTATTTTTGGAAATGTGGGCTCTTTTACTAACATTAACACTTTCGCTGAGGCATCTTTTATGCTCATTTCTTGTCTTTGACGATTTATTCTGGGTTTTATTTTGTTTATTTGAAGAAAATGAACAAAATACACACCATGGAAAAATTTTTGTTTGACTCGTGTCGAGTGAGATTTTCACCTAGAACCCAAAGGGGGGGTATTGGCACTTTTCATGAAAAAATGTGAAAAATTAAAATTTCTAAAAATGAAATTAATGCCTTCTATGCACCTCAAACATTCACTCTAAAACAGAAGATTGTGGTTTTTTCGCAATATTTTTAGAAATTTTGGGTCTTTTAGTAACCTTAACACTAGCGCTGAAGCATCTTTTATGCTCATTTCTTGTCTTTGACGATTTATTCTGGGTTTTATTTTGTTTATTTGATGAAAATGAACAACAATACACACCATGGAAACATTTTTGTTTGATTTGTGTCGAGTGAGATTTTCACCTAGAACCCAAAGGGGGGGGTATTGGCACTTTTCATGGAAAAATGTGAAAAATTAAAATTTCTAAAAATGAAATAAATGCCTTCTATACACCTCAAACATTCACTCTATAATGGAAGATTGTTTTTTTTCGCGGTATTTTTGGAAATGTGGGCTCTTTTACGAACATTAACACTTTCGCTGAGGCATCTTTTATGCTCATTTCTTGTCTTTGACGATTTATTCTGGGTTTTATTTTGTTTATTTGAAGAAAATGAACAAAATACAAACCATGGAAACATTTTTGTTTGATTCGAGTCGAGTGAGATTTTCACCTAGAACCCAAAGGGGTATTGGCACTTTTCATGGAAAAATGTGAAAAATTAAAATTTCTAAAAATGAAATAAATGCCTTCTATACACCTCAAACATTCACTCTATAATGTAAGATTGTTGTTTTTCGCGGTATTTTTGGAAATGTGGGCTCTTTTACTAACATTAACACTTTCGCTGAGGCATCTTTTATGCTCATTTCTTGTCTTTGACGATTTATTCTGGTTTTTATTTTGTTTATTTGAAGAAAATGAACAACAATACACACCATGGAAAAATTTTTGTTTGATTCGTGTCGAGTGAGATTTTCACCTAGAACCCAAAGGGGGGGTATTGGCACCTTTCATGGAAAAATGTGAAAAATTAAAATTTCTAAAAATGAAATAAATGCCTTCTATACACCTCAAACATTCACTCTATAATGGAAGATTGTTGTTTTTCGCGGTATTTTTGGAAATGTGGGCTCTTTTACTAACATTAACACTTTCGCTGAGGCATCTTTTATGCTCATTTCTTGTCTTTGACGATTTATTCTGGGTTTTATTTTGTTTATTTGAAGAAAATGAACAAAATACACACCATGGAAAATTTTTTCTTTGATTCGTGTCGAGTGAGATTTTCACCTAGAACCCAAAGGGGGGGTATTGGCACTTTTCATGAAAAAATGTGAAAAATTAAAATTTCTAAAAATGAAATTAATGCCTTCTATGCACCTCAAACATTCACTCTAAAACAGAAGATTGTGGTTTTTTCGCAATATTTTTAGAAATTTTGGGTCTTTTAGTAACCTTAACACTAGCGCTGAAGCATCTTTTATGCTCATTTCTTGTCTTTCAGGATTTATTCTGGGTTTTATTTTGTTTATTTGATGAAAATGAACAACAATACACACCATGGAAACATTTTTGTTTCATTTGTGTCGAGTGAGATTTTCACCTAGAACCCAAAGGGGGGGGTATTGGCACTTTTCATGGAAAAATGTGAAAAATTATATTTTCAAAAAATGAAATAAATGCCTTCTAAACACCTCAAACATTCACTCTAAAACAGAAGATTGTTGTTTTTCGCAATATTTTTAGAAATTTGGGCTCTTTTACTAACATTAACACTTGCGCTGAGGCATCTTTTATGCTCATTTCTTGTCTTTAATGATTTATTCTGGGTTTTATTTTGTTTATTTGATGAAAATGAACAACAATACACACCATGGAAACATTTTTGTTTGATTCGTGTCGAGTGAGATTTTCACCTAGAACCCAAAGGGGGGGGTATTGGCACTTTTCATGGAAAAATGTGAAAAATTAAAATTTCTAAAAATGAAATAAATGCCTTCTATACACCTCAAACATTCACTCTATAATGGAAGATTGTTGTTTTTCGCGGTATTTTTGGAAATGTGGGCTCTTTTACTAACATGAACACTTGCGCTGAGGCATCTTTTATTATCATTTCTTGTCTTTAATGATTTATTCTGGGTTTTATTTTGTTTTTTTGATGAAAATGAACAACAATACACACCATGGAAACATTTTTGTTTGATTCGTGTCAAGTGAGATTTTCACCTAGAACCCAAAGGGGGGGGGGTATTGGCACTTTTCATGGAAAAATGTGAAAAATTAAAATTTCTAAAAATGAAATAAATGCCTTCTATACACCTCAAACATTCACTCTATAATTGAAGATTGTTGTTTTTCAATATATTTTTGGAAATGTGGGCTCTTTACTAACATGAACACTTGCGCTGAGGCATCTTTTATGCTCATATCTTGTCTTTAATGATTTATTCTGGGTTTTATTTTGTTTATTTGATGAAAATGAACAACAATCCACATCATGGAAACATTTTTGTTTGATTCGTGTTGAGTGAGATTTTCACCTAGAACCCAAAGGGGGGGGTATTGGCACTTTTCATTAAAAATTTGAAAAATTAAAATTTCTAAAAATGAAATAAATGCCTTCTATACTCCTCAAACATTCACTCTTTAATGGAAGATTGTTGTTTTTCGCAATATTTTTGGAAATTTGGGCTCTTTTACTAACATTAACTCATGCGCTGAGGCATCTTTTATGCTCATTTCTTGTCTTTAATGATTTATTCTGGTTTTTATTTTGTTTATTTGAAGAAAATGAACGACAATACACACCATGGAAACATTTTTGTTTGATTCTTTTCGAGTAGGATTTTCACCTAGAACCCAAAGGGGGGGGTATTGGAATTTTTCATGGAAAAATGTGAAAAATTAAAATTTCTAAAAATGAAATAAATGCCTTCTATACACCTCAAACATTCACTCTATAATGGAAGATTGTTGTTTTTCGCGGTATTTTTGGAAATGTGGGCTCTTTTACTAACATTAACACTTTCGCTGAGGCATCTTTTATGCTCATTTCTTGTCTTTGACGATTTATTCTGGGTTTTATTTTGTTTATTTGAAGAAAATGAACAACAATACACCCCATGGAAAAATTTTTGTTTGATTCGTGTCGAGTGAGATTTTCACCTAGAACCCAAAGGGGGGGGGTATTGGCACTTTTCATGAAAAAATGTGAAAAATTAAAATTTCTAAAAATGAAATAAATGCCTTCTATACACCTCAAACATTCACTCTATAATGGAAGATTGTTGTTTTTCGCAATATTTTTGGGAATTTGGGCTCTTTTACTAACATTAACACTTGCGCTGAGGCATCTTTTATGCTCATTTCTTGTCTTTGACGATTTATTCTGGGTTTTATTTTGTTTATTTGATGAAAATGAACAACAATACACACCATGGAAACATTTTTGTTTGATTCTTTTCGAGTGAGATTTTCACCTAGAACCCAAAGGGGGGGGAATTGGCACTTTTCATTAAAAATGTGAAAAATTAAAATTTCTAAAAATGAAATAAATGCCTTCTATACACCTCAAACATTCACTCTATAATTGAAGATTGTTGTTTTTCGCTATATTTTTGGAAATGTGGGCTCTTTACTAACATGAACACTTGCGCTGAGGCATCTTTTATGCTCATATCTTGTCTTTAATGATTTATTCTGGGTTTTATTTTGTTTATTTGATGAAAATGAACAACAATACACATCATGGAAACATTTTTGTTTGATTCGTGTTGAGTGAGATTTTCACCTAGAACCCAAAGGGGGGGGTATTGGCACTTTTCATTAAAAATTTGAAAAATTAAAATTTCTAAAAATGAAATAAATGCCATCTATACTCCTCAAACATTCACTCTTTAATGGAAGATTGTTGTTTTTCGCAATATTTTTGGAAATTTGGGCTCTTTTACTAACATTAACTCATGCGCTGAGGCATCTTTTATGCTCATTTCTTGTCTTTAATGATTTATTCTGGTTTTTATTTTGTTTATTTGAAGAAAATGAACAACAATACACACCATGGAAACATTTTTGTTTGATTCTTTTCGAGTGAGATTTTCACCTAGAACCCAAAGGGGGGGGTATTGGAATTTTTCATGGAAAAATTTGGAAAATTAAAATTTCTAAAAATGAAATAAATGCCTTCTATACACCTCAAACATTCACTCTATAATGGAAGATTGTTGTTTTTCGCGGTATTTTTGGAAATGTGGGCTCTTTTACTAACATTAACACTTTCGCTGAGGCATCTTTTATGCTCATTACTTGTCTTTGACGATTTATTCTGGGTTTTATTTTGTTTATTTGAAGAAAATGAACAAAATACACACCATGGAAAATTTTTTCTTTGATTCGTGTCGAGTGAGATTTTCACCTAGAACCCAAAGGGGGGGTATTGGCACTTTTCATGAAAAAATGTGAAAAATTAAAATTTCTAAAAATGAAATTAATGCCTTCTATGCACCTCAAACATTCACTCTAAAACAGAAGATTGTGGTTTTTTCGCAATATTTTTAGAAATTTTGGGTCTTTTAGTAACCTTAACACTAGCGCTGAAGCATCTTTTATGCTCATTTCTTGTCTTTCAGGATTTATTCTGGGTTTTATTTTGTTTATTTGATGAAAATGAACAACAATACACCCCATGGAAAAATTTTTGTTTGATTCGTGTCGAGTGAGATTTTCACCTAGAACCCAAAGGGGGGGTATTGGAACTTTTCATGGAAAAATGTGAAAAATTATATTTTCAAAAAATGAAATAAATGCCTTCTAAACACCTCAAACATTCACTCTAAAACAGAAGATTGTTGTTTTTCGCAATATTTTTAGAAATTAGGGCTCTTTTACTAACATTAACACTTGCGCTGAGGCATCTTTTAACCTCATTTCTTGTCTTTAATGATTTATTCTGGGTTTTATTTTGTTTATTTGATGAAAATGAACAACAATACACACCATGGAAACATTTTTGTTTGATTTGTGTCGAGTGAGATTTTCACCTAAAACCCAAAGGGGGGGGTATTGGCACTTTTCATGGAAAAATGTGAAAAATTATATTTTCCAAAAATGAAATAAATGCCTTCTAAACACTTCAAACATTCACTCTAAAACAGAAGATTGTGGTTTTTCGCAATATTTTTAGAAATTTGGGCTCTTTTACTAACATTAACACTTGCGCTGAGGCATCTTTTATGCTCATTTCTTGTCTTTAATGATTTATTCTGGGTTTTATTTTGTTTATTTGATGAAAATGAACAACAATACACACCATGGAAACATTTTTGTTTGATTCGTGTCCAGTGAGATTTTCACCAAGAACCCAAAGGGGGGGGTATTGGCACTTTTCATGGAAAAATGTGAAAAATTAAAATTTCTAAAAATGAAATAAATGCCTTCTATACACCTCAAACATTCACTCTATAATGGAAGATTGTTGTTTTTCGCAATATTTTTGGGAATTTGGGCTCTTTTACTAACATTAACACTTGCGCTGAGGCATCTTTTATGCTCATTTCTTGTCTTTGACGATTTATTCTGGGTTTTATTTTGTTTTTTTGATGAAAATGAACAACAATACACACCATGGAAACATTTATGTTTGATTCTTTTCGAGTGAGATTTTCACCTAGAACCCAAAGGGGGGGGGAATTGGCACTTTTCATTAAAAATTTGAAAAATTAAAATTTCTAAAAATGAAATAAATGCCTTCTATACACCTCAAACATTCACTCAATAATTGAAGATTGTTGTTTTTCGCTATATTTTTGGAAATGTGGGCTCTTTTACTAACATGAACACTTGCGCTGAGGCATCTTTTATGCTCATATCTTGTCTTTAATGATTTATTCTGGGTTTTATTTTGTTTATTTGATGAAAATGAAAAACAATACACATCATGGAAACATTTTTGTTTGATTCGTGATTTATTCTGGTTTTTATTTTGTTTATTTGAAGAAAATGAACAACAATACACACCATGGAAACATTTTTGTTTGATTTGTGTCGAGTGAGATTTTCACCTAGAACCCAAAGGGGGGGGTATTGGCACTTTTCATGGAAAAATGTGAAAAATTATATTTTCAAAAAATGAAATAAATGCCTTCTAAACACCTCAAACATTCACTCTAAAACAGAAGATTGTTGTTTTTCGCAATATTTTTAGAAATAAGGGCTCTTTTACTAACATTAACACTTTCGCTGAGGCATCTTTTATGCTCAATTCTTGTCTTTGACGATTTATTCTGGGTTTTATTTTGTTTATTTGAAGAAAATGAACAACAATACACACCATGGAAAAATTTTTGTTTGATTCGTGTCGAGTGAGATTTTCACTTAGAACCCAAAGGGGGGGGTATTGGAACTTTTCATGGAAAAATGTGAAAAATTAAAATTTCTAAAAATGAAATAAATGCCTTCTATACACCTCAAACATTCACTCTATAATGGAAGATTGTTGTTTTTCGCGGTATTTTTGGAAATGTGGGCTCTTTTACTAACATTAACACTTTCGCTAAGGCATCTTTTATGCTCATTTCTTGTCTTTGACGATTTATTCTGGGTTTTATTTTGTTTATTTGAAGAAAATGAACAAAATACACACCATGGAAAAATTTTTCTTTGATTCGTGTCGAGTGAGATTTTCACCTAGAACCCAAAGGGGGGGGTATTGGCACTTTTCATGAAAAAATGTGAAAAATTAAAATTTTAAAAAATGAAATTAATGCCTTCTATGCACCTCAAACATTCACTCTAAAACAGAAGATTGTGGTTTTTTCGCAATATTTTTAGAAATTTTGGGTCTTTTAGTAACCTAAACACTAGCGCTGAAGCATCTTTTATGCTCATTTCTTGTCTTTCAGGATTTATTCTGGGTTTTATTTTGTTTATTTGATGAAAATGAACAACAATACACACCATGGAAACATTTTTGTTTGATTTGTGTCGAGTGAGATTTTCACCTAGAACCCAAAGGGGGGGGTATTGGCACTTTTCATGGAAAAATGTGAAAAATTATATTTTCAAAAAATGAAATAAATGCCTTCTAAACACCTCAAACATTCACTCTAAAACAGAAGATTGTTGTTTTTCGCAATATTTTTAGAAATAAGGGCTCTTTTACTAACATTAACACTTGCGCTGAGGCATCTTTTATGCTCATTTCTTGTCTTTAATGATTTATTCTGGGTTTTATTTTGTTTATTTGATGAAAATGAACAACAATACACATCATGGAAACATTTTTGTTTGATTCGTGTTGAGTGGGATTTTCACCTAGAACCCAAAGGGGGGGGTATTGGCACTTTTCATTAAAAATTTGAAAAATTAAAATTTCTAAAAATGAAATAAATGCCTTCTATACTCCTCAAACATTCACTCTTTAATGGAAGATTGTTGTTTTTCGCAATATTTTTGGAAATTTGGGCTCTTTTACTAACATTAACTCATGCGCTGAGGCATCTTTTATGCTCATTTCTTGTCTTTAATGATTTATTCTGGTTTTTATTTTGTTTATTTGAAGAAAATGAACAACAATACACACCATGGAAACATTTTTGTTTGATTCTTTTCGAGTGAGATTTTCACCTAGAACCCAAAGGGGGGAGTATTGGAATTTTTCATGGAAAAATGTGGAAAATTAAAATTTCTAAAAATGAAATAAATGCCTTCTATACACCTCAAACATTCACTCTATAATGGAAGATTGTTGTTTTTCGCGGTATTTTTGGAAATGTGGGCTCTTTTACTAACATTAACACTTTCGCTGAGGCATCTTTTATGCTCAATTCTTGTCTTTGATGATTTATTCTGGGTTTTATTTTGTTTATTTTAAGAAAATGAACAACAATACACACCATGGAAAAATTTTTGTTTGATTCGTGTCGAGTGAGATTTTCACTTAGAACCCAAAAGGGGGGGTATTGGAACTTTTCATGGAAAAATGTGAAAAATTAAAATTTCTAAAAATGAAATAAATGCCTTCTATACACCTCAAACAATCACTCTATAATGGAAGATTGTTGTTTTTCGCGGTATTTTTGGAAATGTGGGCTTTTTTACTAACATTAACACTTTCGCTGAGGCATCTTTTATGCTCATTTCTTGTCTTTGACGATTTATTCTGGGTTTTATTTTGTTTATTTGAAGAAAATGAACAAAATACACGCCATGGAAAAATTTTTGTTTGATTCGTGTCGAGTGAGATTTTCACCTAGAACCCAAAGGGGGGGGTATTGGCACTTTTCATGAAAAAATGTGAAAAATTAAAATTTCTAAAAATGAAATTAATGCCTTCTATGCACCTCAAACATTCACTCTAAAACAGAAGATTGTGGTTTTTTCGCAATATTTTTAGAAATTTTGGGTCTTTTAGTAACCTTAACACTAGCGCTGAAGCATCTTTTATGCTCATTTCTTGTCTTTCAGGATTTATTCTGGGTTTTATTTTGTTTATTTGATGAAAATGAACAACAATACACACCATGGAAACATTTTTGTTTGATTCGTGTCCAGTGAGATTTTCACCAAGAACCCAAAGGGGGGGGTATTGGCACCTTTCATGGAAAAATGTGAAAAATTAAAATTTCTAAAAATGAAATAAATGCCTTCTATACACCTCAAACATTCACTCTATAATGGAAGATTGTTGTTTTTTGCGGTATTTTTGGAAATGTGGGCTCTTTTACTAACATTAACACTTTCGCTGAGGCATCTTTTATGCTCATTTCTTGTGTTTGACGATTTATTCTGGGTTTTATTTTGTTTATTTGAAGAAAATGAACAAAATACACACCATGGAAAAATTTTTTTTGATTCGTGTCGAGTGAGATTTTCACCTAGAACCCAAAGGGGGGGGTATTGGCACTTTTCATGAAAAAATGTGAAAAATTAAAATTTCTAAAAATGAAATAAATGCCTTCTATACACCTCAAACATTCACTCTATAATGGAAGATTGTTGTTTTTCGCGGTATTTTTGGAAATGTGGGCTCTTTTACTAACATGAACACTTGCGCTGAGGCATCTTTTATGCTCATTTCTTGTCTTTAATGATTTATTCTGGGTTTTATTTTGTTTTTTTGATGAAAATGAACAACAATACACACCATGGAAAAATTTTTCTTTGATTCGTGTCGAGTGAGATTTTCACCTAGAACCCAAAGGGGGGGGTATTGGCACTTTTCATGGAAAAATGTGAAAAATTAAAATTTCTAAAAATGAAATAAATGCCTTCTATACACCTCAAACATTCACTCTATAATGGAAGATTGTTGTTTTTCGCAATATTTTTGGGAATTTGGGCTCTTTTACTAACATTAACACTTTCGCTGAGGCATCTTTTATGCTCATTTCTTGTCTTTGACGATTTATTCTGGGTTTTATTTTGTTTATTTAAAGAAAATGAACAACAATACACACCATGGAAAAATTTTTGTTTGATTCGTGTCGAGTGAGATTTTCACCTAGAACCCAAAGGGCACTTTTCATGAAAAAATGTGAAAAATTAAAATTTCTAAAAATGAAATTAATGCCTTCTATGCACCTCAAACATTCACTCTATAATGGAAGATTGTTGTTTTTCGCTATATTTTTGGGAATTTGGGCTCTTTTACTAACATTAACACTTGCGCTGAGGCATCTTTTATGCTCATTTCTTGTCTTTAATGATTTATTCGGGGTTTTATTTTGTTTATTTGATGAAAATGAACAACAATACACACCATGGAAACATTTTTGTTTGATTCGAGTCGAGTGAGATTTTCACCTAGAACCCAAAGGGGTATTGGCACTTTTTATGGAAAAATGTGAAAAATTAAAATTTCTAAAAATGAAATAAATGCCTTCTATACACCTCAAACATTCACTCTATAATGGAAGATTGTTGTTTTTTGCGGTATTTTTGGAAATGTGGGCTCTTTTACTAAAATTAACACTTTCGCTGAGGCATCTTTTATGCTCATTTCTTGTCTTTGACGATTTATTCTGGTTTTTATTTTGTTTATTTGAAGAAAATGAACAACAATACACACCATGGAAAAATTTTTGTTTGATTCGTGTCGAGTGAGATTTTCACCTAGAACCCAAAGGGCACTTTTCATGAAAAAATGTGAAAAATTAAAATTTCTAAAAATGAAATTAATGCCTTCTATGCACCTCAAACATTCACTCTATAATGGAAGATTGTTGTTTTTCGCAATATTTTTGGGAATTTGGGCTCTTTTACTAACATTAACACTTGCGCTGAGGCATCTTTTATGCTCATTTCTTGTCTTTAATGATTTATTCTGGGTTTTATTTTGTTTATTTGATGAAAATGAACAACAATACACACCATGGAAACATTTTTGTTTGATTTGTGTCGAGTGAGATTTTCACCTAAAACCCAAAGGGGGGGGTATTGGCACTTTTCATGGAAAAATGTGAAAAATTATATTTTCCAAAAATGAAATAAATGCCTTCTAAACACTTCAAACATTCACTCTAAAACAGAAGATTGTGGTTTTTCGCAATATTTTTAGAAATTTGGGCTCTTTTACTAACATTAACACTTGCGCTGAGGCATCTTTTATGCTCATTTCTTGTCTTTAATGATTTATTCTGGGTTTTATTTTGTTTATTTGATGAAAATGAACAACAATACACACCATGGAAACATTTTTGTTTGATTCGTGTCGAGTGAGATTTTCACCTAGAACCCAAAGGGGTATTGGCACTTTTCATGGAAAAATGTGAAATATTAAATTTCTAAAAATGAAATAAATGCCTTCTATACACCTCAAACATTCACTCTATAATGGAAGATTGTTTTTTTTTTTTATTTTTGGAAATTTGGGCTCTTTTACTAACATTAACACTTGCGCTGAGGCATCTTTTATGCTCATTTCTTGTCTTTAATGATTTATTCTGGGTTTTATTTTGTTTATTTGAAGAAAATGAACAACAATACACACCATGGAAACATTTTTGTTTGATTCGAGTCGAGTGAGATTTTCACCTAGAACCCAAAGGGGTATTGGCACTTTTCATGGAAAAATGTGAGAAATTAAAATTTCTAAAAATGAAATAAATGCCTTCTATACACCTCAAACATTCACTCTATAATGGAAGATTGTTGTTTTTCGCGGTATTTTTGGAAATGTGGGCTCTTTTACTAACATTAACACTTTCGCTGAGGCATCTTTTATGCTCATTTCTTGTCTTTGACGATTTAGTCTGGGTTTTATTTTGTTTATTTGATGAAAATGAACAACAATACACACCATGGAAACATTTTTGTTTGATTCGAGTCGAGTGAGATTTTCACCTAGAACCCAAAGGGGTATTGGCACTTTTTATGGAAAAATGTGAAAAATTAAAATTTCTAAAAATGAAATAAATGCCTTCTATACACCTCAAACATTCACTCTATAATGGAAGATTGTTGTTTTTCGCGGTATTTTAGGAAATGTGGGCTCTTTTACTAACATTAACACTTTCGCTGAGGCATCTTTTATGCTCAATTCTTGTCTTTGACGATTTATTCTGGGTTTTATTTTGTTTATTTGAAGAAAATGAACAACAATACACACCATGGAAAAATTTTTGTTTGATTCGTGTCGAGTGAGATTTTCACTTAGAACCCAAAGGGGGGGGTATTGGAACTTTTCATGGAAAAATGTGAAAAATTAAAATTTCTAAAAATGAAATAAATGCCTTCTATACACCTCAAACATTCACTCTATAATGGAAGATTGTTGTTTTTCGCGGTATTTTTGGAAATGTGGGCTCTTTTACTAACATTAACACTTTCGCTTAGGCATCTTTTATGCTCATTTCTTGTCTTTGACGATTTATTCTGGGTTTTATTTTGTTTATTTGAAGAAAATGAACAAAATACACACCATGGAAAAATTTTTGTTTGATTCGTGTCGAGTGAGATTTTCACCTAGAACCCAAAGGGGGGGGTATTGGCACTTTTCATGGAAAAATGTGAAAAATTAAAATTTCTAAAAATGAAATAAATGCCTTCTATACACCTCAAACATTCACTCTATAATGGAAGATTGTTGTTTTTCGCAATATTTTTGGGAATTTGGGCTCTTTTACTAACATTAACACTTTCGCTGAGGCATCTTTTATGCTCATTTCTTGTCTTTGACGATTTATTCTGGGTTTTATTTTGTTTATTTGAAGAAAATGAACAACAATACACACCATGGAAACATTTTCGTTTGATTCGTGTCAAGTGAGATTTTCACCTAGAACCCAAAGGGGTATTGGCACTTTTCATGGAAAAATGTGAAAAATTAAAATTTCTAAAAATGAAATAAATGCCTTCTATACACCTCAAACATTCACTCTATAATGGAAGATTGTTGTTTTTCGCGGTATTTTTGGAAATGTGGGCTCTTTTACTAACATTAACACTTTCGCTGAGGCATCTTTTATGCTCATTTCTTGTCTTTGACGATTTATTCTGGGTTTTATTTTGTTTATTTGAAGAAAATGAACAACAATACACACCATGGAAAAATTTTTGTTTGATTCGTGTCGAGTGAGATTTTCACCTAGAACCCAAAGGGGGGGGTATTGGCACTTTTCATGGAAAAATGTGAAAAATTAAAATTTCTAAAAATGAAATAAATGCCTTCTATACACCTCAAACATTCACTCTATAATGGAAGATTGTTGTTTTTCGCAATATTTTTGAAAATTTGGGCTCTTTTACTAACATTAACACTTGCGCTGAGGCATCTTTTATGCTCATTTCTTGTCTTTGACGATTTATTCTGGGTTTTATTTTGTTTATTTGAAGAAAATGAACAAAAATACACACCATGGAAACATTTTTGTTTGATTCGTGTCAAGTGAGATTTTCACCTAGAACCCAAAGGGGTATTGGCACTTTTCATGGAAAAATGTGAAAAATTAAAATTTCTAAAAATGAAATAAATGCCTTCTATACACCTCAAACATTCACTCTATAATGGAAGATTGTTGTTTTTCGCAGTATTTTTGGAAATGTGGGCTCTTTTACTAACATTAACACTTTCGCTGAGGCATCTTTTATGCTCATTTCTTGTCTTTGACGATTTATTCTGGGTTTTATTTTGTTTATTTGAAGAAAATGAACAACAATACACACCATGGAAAAATTTTTGTTTGATTCGTGTCGAGGGAGATTTTCACCTAGAACCCAAAGGGGGGGGTATTGGCACTTTTCATGGAAAAATGTGAAAAATTAAAATTTCTAAAAATGAAATAAATGCCTTCTATACACCTCAAACATTCACTCTATAATGGAAGATTGTTGTTTTTCGCAATATTTTTGAAAATTTGGGCTCTTTTACTAACATTAACACTTGCGCTGAGGCATCTTTTATGCTCATTTCTTGTCTTTGACGATTTATTCTGGGTTTAATTTTGTTTATTTGATGAAAATGAACAACAATACACACCATGGAAACATTTTTGTTTGATTCTTTTCGAGTGAGATTTTCACCTAGAACCCAAAGGGGGGGGGAATTGGCACTTTTCATTAAAAATGTGAAAAATTAAAATTTCTAAAAATGAAATAAATGCCTTCTATACACCTCAAACATTCACTCTATAATTGAAGATTGTTGTTTTTCGCTATATTTTTGGAAATGTGGGCTCTTTACTAACATGAACACTTGCGCTGAGGCATCTTTTATGCTCATATCTTGTCTTTAATGATTTATTCTGGGTTTTATTTTGTTTATTTGATAAAAATGAACAACAATACACATCATGGAAACATTTTTGTTTGATTCGTGTTGAGTGAGATTTTCACCTAGAACCCAAAGGGGGGGGTATTGGCACTTTTCATTAAAAATTTGAAAAATTAAAATTTCTAAAAATGAAATAAATGCCTTCTATACTCCTCAAACATTCACTCTTTAATGGAAGTTTGTATTTTTCGCAATATTTTTGGAAATTTGGGCTCTTTTACTAACATTAACTCATGCGCTGAGGCATCTTTTATGCTCATTACTTGTCTTTAATGATTTATTCTGGTTTTTATTTTGTTTATTTGAAGAAAATGAACAACAATACACACCATGGAAACATTTTTGTTTGATTCTTTTCGAGTGAGATTTTCACCTAGAACCCAAAGGGGGGGGTATTGGAATTTTTCATGGAAAAATGTGGAAAATTAAAATTTCTAAAAATGAAATAAATGCCTTCTATACACCTCAAACATTCACTCTATAATGGAAGATTGTTGTTTTTCGCGGTATTTTTGGAAATGTGGGCTCTTTTACTAACATTAACACTTTCGCTGAGGCATCTTTTATGCTCATTTCTTGTCTTTGACGATTTAGTCTGGGTTTTATTTTGTTTATTTGAAGAAAATGAACAAAATACACACCATGGAAACATTTTTGTTTGATTCGAGTCGAGTGAGATTTTCACCTAGAACCCAAAGGGGTATTGGCACTTTTCATGGAAAAATGTGAAAAATTAAAATTTCTAAAAATGAAATAAATGCCTTCTATACACCTCAAACATTCACTCTATAATGGAAGATTGTTGTTTTTCGCGGTATTTTTGGAAATGTGGGCTCTTTTACTAACATTAACACTTTCGCTGAGGCATCTTTTATGCTCAATTCTTGTCTTTGACGATTTATTCTGGGTTTTATTTTGTTTATTTGAAGAAAATGAACAACAATACACACCATGGAAAAATTTTTGTTTGATTCGTGTCGAGTGAGATTTTCACTTAGAACCCAAAGGGGGGGGTATTGGAACTTTTCATGGAAAAATGTGAAAAATTAAAATTTCTAAAAATGAAATAAATGCCTTCTATACACCTCAAACATTCACTCTATAATGGAAGATTGTTGTTTTTCGCGGTATTTTTGGAAATGTGGGCTCTTTTACTAACATTAACACTTTCGCTGAGGCATCTTTTATGCTCATTTCTTGTCTTTGACGATTTATTCTGGGTTTTATTTTGTTTATTTGAAGAAAATGAACGAAATACACACCATGGAAAAATTTTTCTTTGATTCGTGTCGAGTGAGATTTTCACCTAGAACCCAAAGGGGGGGTATTGGCACTTTTCATGAAAAAATGTGAAAAATTAAAATTTCTAAAAATGAAATTAATGCCTTCTATGCACCTCAAACATTCACTCTAAAACAGAAGATTGTGGTTTTTTCGCAATATTTTTAGAAATTTTGGGTCTTTTATTAACCTTAACACTAGCGCTGAAGCATCTTTTATGCTCATTTCTTGTCTTTCAGGATTTATTCTGGGTTTTATTTTGTTTATTTGATGAAAATGAACAACAATACACCCCATGGAAACATTTTTGTTTGATTTGTGTCGAGTGAGATTTTCACCTAGAACCCAAAGGGGGGGGTATTGGCACTTTTCATGGAAAAATGTGAAAAATTATATTTTCAAAAAATGAAATAAATGCCTTCTAAACACCTCAAACATTCACTCTAAAACAGAAGATTGTTGTTTTTCGCAATATTTTTAGAAATTAGGGCTCTTTTACTAACATTAACACTTGCGCTGAGGCATCTTTTATGCTCATTTCTTGTCTTTAATGATTTATTCTGGGTTTTATTTTGTTTATTTGATGAAAATGAACAACAATACACACCATGGAAAAATTTTTGTTTGATTCGTGTCAAGTGAGATTTTCACCTAGAACCCAAAGGGGGGGGTATTTGCACCTTTCATGGAAAAATGTGAAAAATTAAAATTTTTAAAATTAAATAAATGCCTTCTTTACACCTCAAACATTCACTCTATAATGGAAGATTGTTGTTTTTCGCGGTATTTTTGGAAATGTGGGCTTTTTTACTAACATTAACACTTTCGCTGAGGCATCTTTTATGCTCATTTCCTGTCTTTGACGATTTATTCTGGGTTTTATTTTGTTTATTTGAAGAAAATGAACAAAATACACACCATGGAAAAATTTTTGTTTGATTCGTGTCGAGTGAGATTTTCACCTAGAACCCAAAGGGGGGGGTATTGGCACTTTTCATGAAAAAATGTGAAAAATTAAAATTTCTAAAAATGAAATTAATGCCTTCTATGCACCTCAAACATTCACTCTAAAACAGAAGATTGTGGTTTTTTCGCAATATTTTTAGAAATTTTGGGTCTTTTAGTAACCTTAACACTATCGCTGAAGCATCTTTTATGCTCATTTCTTGTCTTTGACGATTTATTCTGGTTTTTATTTTGTTTATTTGAAGAAAATGAACAACAATACACACCATGGAAAAATTTTTGTTTGATTCGTGTCGAGTGAGATTTTCACCTAGAACCCAAAGGGGGGGGTATTGGCACCTTTCATGGAAAAATGTGAAAAATTAAAATTTCTAAAAATGAAATAAATGCCTTCTATACTATACACCTCAAACATTCACTCTATAATGGAAGATTGTTGTTTTTCGCGGTATTTTTGGAAATGTGGGCTCTTTTACTAACATTAACACTTTCGCTGAGGCATCTTTTATGCTCATTTCTTGTCTTTGACGATTTACTCTGGGTTTTATTTTGTTTATTTGAAGAAAATGAAGAAAATACACACCATGGAAAAATTTTTGTTTGATTCGTGTCGAGTGAGATTTTCACCTAGAACCCAAAGGGGGGGTACTGGTACTTTTCATGAAAAAATGTGAAAAATTAAAATTTCTAAAAATGAAATTAATGCCTTCTATGCACCTCAAACATTCACTCTATAATGGAAGATTGTTGTTTTTCGCAATATTTTTGGGAATTTGGGCTCTTTTACTAACATTAACACTTGCGCTGAGGCATCTTTTATGCTCATTTCTTGTCTTTAATGATTTATTCTGGGTTTTATTTTGTTTATTTGATGAAAATGAACAACAATACACACCATGGAAACATTTTTGTTTGATTTGTGTCGAGTGAGATTTTCACCTAGAACCCAAAGGGGGGGGTATTGGCACTTTTCATGGAAAAATGTGAAAAATTATATTTTCAAAAAATGAAATAAATGCCTTCTAAACACCTCAAACATTCACTCTAAAACAGAAGATTGTTGTTTTTCGCAATATTTTTAGAAATTTGGGCTCTTTTACTAACATTAACACTTGCGCTGAGGCATCTTTTATGCTCATTTCTTGTCTTTAATGATTTATTCTGGGTTTTATTTTGTTTATTTGATGAAAATGAACAACAATACACACCATGGAAACATTTTTGTTTGATTCGTGTCGAGTGAGATTTTCACCTAGAACCCAAAGGGGGGGTATTGGCACTTTTCATGGAAAAATGTGAAAAATTAAAATTTCTAAAAATGAAATAAATTCCTTCTATACACCTCAAACATTCACTCTATAATGGAAGATTGTTGTTTTTCGCGGTATTTTTGGAAATGTGGGCTCTTTTACTAACATTAACACTTTCGCTGAGGCATCTTTTATGCTCATTTCTTGTCTTTGACGATTTATTCTGGGTTTTATTTGGTTTATTTGAAGAAAATGCACAAAATACACACCATGGAAAAATTTTTGTTTGATTCGTGTCGAGTGAGATTTTCACCTAGAACCCAAAGGGGGGGGTATTGGCACTTTTCATGAAAAAATGTGAAAAATTAAAATTTCTAAAAATGAAATAAATGCCTTCTATACACCTCAAACATTCACTCTATAATGGAAGATTGTTGTTTTTCGCGGTATTTTTGGAAATGTGGGCTCTTTTACTAACATGAACACTTGCGCTGAGGCATCTTTTATGCTCATTTCTTGTCTTTAATGATTTATTCTGGGTTTTATTTTGTTTTTTTGATGAAAATGAACAACAATACACACCATGGAAACATTTTTGTTTGATTCGTGTCAAGTGAGATTTTCACCTAGAACCCAAAGGGGGGGGGTATTGGCACTTTTCATGGAAAAATGTGAAAAATTAAAATTTCTAAAAATGAAATAAATGCCTTCTATACACCTCAAACATTCACTCTATAATGTAAGATTGTTGTTTTTCGCGGTATTTTTGGAAATGTGGGCTCTTTTACTAACATTAACACTTTCGCTGAGGCATCTTTTATGCTCATTTCTTGTCTTTGACGATTTATTCTGGGTTTTATTTTGTTTATTTGAAGAAAATGAACAACAATACACCCCATGGAAAAATTTTTGTTTGATTCGTGTCGAGTGAGATTTTCACATAGAACCCAAAGGGGGGGGTATTGGCACTTTTCATGAAAAAATGTGAAAAATTAAAATTTCTAAAAATGAAATAAATGCCTTCTATACACCTCAAACATTCACTATATAATGGAAGATTGTTGTTTTTCGCAATATTTTTGGGAATTTGGGCTCTTTTACTAACATTAACACTTGCGCTGAGGCATCTTTTATGCTCATTTCTTGTCTTTGAGAATTTATTCTGGGTTTTATTTTGTTTATTTGATGAAAATGAACAACAATACACACCATGGAAACATTTTTGTTTGATTCTTTTCGAGTGAGATTTTCACCTAGAACCCAAAGGGGGGGGAATTGGCACTTTTCATTAAAAATGTGAAAAATTAAAATTTCTAAAAATGAAATAAATGCCTTCTATACACCTCAAACATTCACTCTATAATTGAAGATTGTTGTTTTTCGCTATATTTTTGGAAATGTGGGCTCTTTACTAACATGAACACTTGCGCTGAGGCATCTTTTATGCTCATATCTTGTCTTTAATGATTTATTCTGGGTTTTATTTTGTTTATTTGATGAAAATGAACAACAATACACATCATGGAAACATTTTTGTTTGATTCGTGTTGAGTGAGATTTTCACCTAGAACCCAAAGGGGGGGGTATTGGCACTTTTCATTAAAAATTTGAAAAATTAAAATTTCTAAAAATGAAATAAATGCCTTCTATACTCCTCAAACATTCACTCTATAATGGAAGATTGTTGTTTTTCGCAATATTTTTGGAAATTTGGGCTCTTTTACTAACATTAACTCATGCGCTGAGGCATCTTTTATGCTCATTTCTTGTCTTTAATGATTTATTCTGGTTTGTATTTTGTTTATTTGAAGAAAATGAACAACAATACACACCATGGAAACATTTTTGTTTGATTCTTTTCGAGTGAGATTTTCACCTGGAACCCAAAGGGGGGGTATTGGAATTTTTCATGGAAAAATGTGAAAAATTAAAATTTCTAAAAATGAAATAAATGCCTTCTATACACCTCAAACATTCACTCTATAATGGAAGATTGTTGTTTTTCGCGGTATTTTTGGAAATGTGGGCTCTTTTACTAACATTAACACTTTCGCTGAGGCATCTTTTATGCTCATTTCTTGTCTTTGACGATTTATTCTGGGTTTTATTTTGTTTATTTGAAGAAAATGAACAACAATACACCCCATGGAAAAATTTTTGTTTGATTCGTGTCGAGTGAGATTTTCACCTAGAACCCAAAGGGGGGGGTATTGGCACTTTTCATGAAAAAATGTGAAAAATTAAAATTTCTAAAAATGAAATAAATGCCTTCTATACACCTCAAACATTCACTCTATAATGGAAGATTGTTGTTTTTCGCAATATTTTTGGGAATTTGGGCTCTTTTACTAACATTAACACTTGCGCTGAGGCATCTTTTATGCTCATTTCTTGTCTTTGACGATTTATTCTGGGTTTTATTTTGTTTATTTGATGAAAATGAACAACAATACACACCATGGAAACAGTTTTGTTTGATTCTTTTCGAGTGAGATTTTCACCTAGAACCCAAAGGGGGGGGAATTGGCACTTTTCATTAAAAATGTGAAAAATTAAAATTTCTAAAAATGAAATAAATGCCTTCTATACACCTCAAACATTCACTCTATAATTGAAGATTGTTGTTTTTCGCTATATTTTTGGAAATGTGGGCTCTTTACTAACATGAACACTTGCGCTTAGGCATCTTTTATGCTCATATCTTGTCTTTAATGATTTATTCTGGGTTTTATTTTGTTTATTTGATGAAAATGAACAACAATACACATCATGGAAACATTTTTGTTTGATTCGTGTTGAGTGAGATTTTCACCTAGAACCCAAAGGGGGGGGTATTGGCACTTTTCATTAAAAATTTGAAAAATTAAAATTTCTAAAAATGAAATAAATGCCTTCTATACTCCTTAAACATTCACTCTTTAATGGAAGATTGTTGTTTTTCGCAATATTTTTGGAAATTTGGGCTCTTTTACTAACATTAACTCATGCGCTGAGGCATCTTTTATGCTCATTTCTTGTCTTTAATGATTTATTCTGGTTTTTATTTTGTTTATTTGAAGAAAATGAACAACAATACACACCATGGAAACATTTTTGTTTGATTCTTTTCGAGTGAGATTTTCACCTAGAACCCAAAGGGGGGGTATTGGAATTTTTCATGGAAAAATGTGGAAAATTAAAATTTCTAAAAATGAAATAAATGCCTTCTATACACCTCTAACATTCACTCTATAATGGAAGATTGTTGTTTTTCGCGGTATTTTTGGAAATGTGGGCTCTTTTACTAACATTAACACTTTCGCTGAGGCATCTTTTATGCTCATTTCTTGTCTTTGACGATTTAGTCTGGGTTTTATTTTGTTTATTTGAAGAAAATGAACAAAATACACACCATGGAAACATTTTTGTTTGATTCGAGTCGAGTGAGATTTTCACCTAGAACCCAAAGGGGTATTGGCACTTTTCATGGAAAAATGTGAAAAATTAAAATTTCTAAAAATGAAATAAATGCCTTCTATACACCTCAAACATTCACTCTATAATGGAAGATTGTTGTTTTTCGCGGTATTTTTGGAAATGTGGGCTCTTTTACTAACATTAACACTTTCGCTGAGGCATCTTTTATGCTCAATTCTTGTCTTTGATGATTTATTCTGGGTTTTATTTTGTTTATTTGAAGAAAATGAACAACAATGCACACCATGGAAAAATTTTTGTTTGATTCGTGTCGAGTGAGATTTTCACTTAGAACCCAAAAGGGGGGGTATTGGAACTTTTCATGGAAAAATGTGAAAAATTAAAATTTCTAAAAATGAAATAAATGCCTTCTATACACCTCAAACAATCACTCTATAATGGAAGATTGTTGTTTTTCGCGGTATTTTTGGAAATGTGGGCTCTTTTACTAACATTAACACTTTCGCTGAGGCATCTTTTATGCTCATTTCTTGTCTTTGACGATTTATTCTGGGTTTTATTTTGTTTATTTGAAGAAAATGAACAAAATTACACACCATGGAAAAATTTTTCTTTGATTCGTGTCGAGTGAGATTTTCACCTAGAACCCAAAGGGGGGGTATTGGCACTTTTCATGAAAAAATGTGAAAAATTAAAATTTCTAAAAATGAAATTAATGCCTTCTATGCACCTCAAACATTCACTCTAAAACAGAATATTGTGGTTTTTTCGCAATATTTTTAGAAATTTTGGGTCTTTTAGTAACCTTAACACTAGCGCTGAAGCATCTTTTATGCTCATTTCTTGTCTTTCAGGATTTATTCTGGGTTTTATTTTGTTTATTTGATGAAAATGAACAACAATACACACCATGGAAACATTTTTGTTTGATTTGTGTCGAGTGAGATTTTCACCTAGAACCCAAAGGGGGGGGTATTGGCACTTTTCATGGAAAAATGTGAAAAATTATATTTTCAAAAAATGAAATAAATGCCTTCTAAACACCTCAAACATTCACTCTAAAACAGAAGATTGTTGTTTTTCGCAATATTTTTAGAAATTAGGGCTCTTTTACTAACATTAACACTTGCGCTGAGGCATCTTTTATGCTCATTTCTTGTCTTTAATGATTTATTCTGGGTTTTATTTTGTTTATTTGATGAAAATGAACAACAATACACACCATGGAAACATTTTTGTTTGATTCGTTTCGAGTGAGATTTTCACCAAGAACCCAAAGGGGGGGGGGGTATTGGCACTTTTCATGGAAAAATGTGAAAAATTAAAATTTCTAAAAATGAAATAAATGCCTTCTATACACCTCAAACATTCACTCTATAATGGAAGATTGTTGTTTTTCGCGGTATTTTTGGAAATGTGGGCTCTTTTACTAACATTAACACTTTCGCTGAGGCATCTTTTATGCTCATTTCTTGTGTTTGACGATTTATTCTGGGTTTTATTTTGTTTATTTGAAGAAAATGAACAAAATACACACCATGGAAAAATTTTTGTTTGATTCGTGTCGAGTGAGATTTTCACCTAGAACCCAAAGGGGGGGGTATTGGCACTTTTCATGGAAAAATGTGAAAAATTAAAATTTCTAAAAATGAAATAAATGCCTTCTATACACCTCAAACATTCACTCTATAATGGAAGATTGTTGTTTTTCGCTATATTTTTGGGAATTTGGGCTCTTTTACTAACATTAACACTTGCGCTGAGGCATCTTTTATGCTCATTTCTTGTCTTTAATGATTTATTCTGGGTTTTATTTTGTTTTTTTGATGAAAATGAACAACAATACACACCATGGAAACATTTTTGTTTGATTCGTGTCGAGTGAGATTTTCACCTAGAACCCAAAGGGGGGGGTATTGGCACTTTTCATGGAAAAATGTGAAAAATTAAATTTCTAAAAATGAAATAAATGCCTTCTATACACCTCATACATTCACTCTATAATGGAAGATTGTTGTTTTTCGCAATATTTTTGGGAATTTGGGCTCTTTTACTAACATTAACACTTTCGCTGAGGCATCTTTTATGCTCATTTCTTGTCTTTGACGATTTATTCTGGGTTTTATTTTGTTTATTTGAAGAAAATGAACAACAATACACACCATGGAAACATTTTTGTTTGATTCGTGTCGAGTGAGATTTTCACCTAGAACCCAAAGGGGGGGTAATTGGCACTTTTCATGGAAAAATGTGAAAAATTAAAATTTCTAAAAATGAAATAAATGCATTCTATACACCTCAAACATTCACTCTATAATGGAAGATTGTTGTTTTTCGCTATATTTTTGGGAATTTGGGCTCTTTTACTAACATTAACACTTGCGCTGAGGCATCTTTTATGCTCATTTCTTGTCTTTAATGATTTATTCGGGGTTATTTTGTTTATTTGCTGAAAATGAACAACAATACACACCATGGAAACATTTTTGTTTGATTCGTGTCGAGTGAGATTTTCACATAGAACCCAAAGGCATTGGCACTTTTCATGGAAAAATGTGAAAAATTAAAATTTCTAAAAATGAAATAAATGCCTTCTATACACCTCAAACATTCACTCTATAATGGAAGATTGTTGTTTTTCGCAATATTTTTTGGAATTTGGGCTCTTTTACTAACATTAACACTTGCGCTGAGGCATCTTTTATGCTCATTTCTTGTCTTTAATGATTTATTCTGGGTTTTATTTTGTTTATTTGAAGAAAATGAACAACAATACACACCATGGAAACATTTTTGTTTGATTCGTGTCGAGTGAGATTTTCACCTAGAACCCAAAGGGGTATTGGCACTTTTCATGGAAAAATGTGAAAAATTAAAATTTCTAAAAATGAAATAAATTCCTTCTATACACCTCAAACATTCACTCTATAATGGAAGATTGTTGTTTTTCGCAATATTTTTGGGAATTTGGGCTCTTTTACTAACATTAACACTTGCGCTGAGGCATCTTTTATGCTCATTTCTTGTCTTTAATGATTTATTCTGGGTTTTATTTTGTTTATTTGATGAAAATGAACAACAATACACACCATGGAAACATTTTTGTTTGATTCGTGTCGAGTGAGATTTTCACCTAGAACCCAAAGGGGGGGGTATTGGCACTTTTCATGAAAAAATGTGAAAAATTAAAATTTCTAAAAATGAAATAAATGCCTTCTATACACCTCAAACATTCACTCTATAATGGAAGATTGTTGTTTTTCGCGGTATTTTTGGAAATGTGGGCTCTTTTACTAACATTAACACTTGCGCTGAGGCATCTTTTATGCTCATTTCTTGTCTTTAATGATTTATTCTGGGTTTTATTTTGTTTATTTGAAGAAAATGAACAACAATACACACCATGGAAACATTTTTGTTTGATTCGAGTCGAGTGAGATTTTCACCTAGAACCCAAAGGGGTATTGGCACTTTTCATGGAAAAATGTGAAAAATTAAAATTTCTAAAAATGAAATAAATGCCTTCTATACACCTCAAACATTCACTCTATAATGGAAGATTGTTGTTTTTCGCAATATTTTTGGGAATTTGGGCTCTTTTACTAACATTAACACTTGCGCTGAGGCATCTTTTATGCTCATTTCTTGTCTTTAAGGATGTATTCTGGGTTTTATTTTGTTTATTTGAAGAAAATGAACAACAATACACACTATGGAAACATTTTTGTTTGATTCGTGTCGAGGGAGATTTTCACCTAGAACCCAAAGGGGTATTGGCACTTTTCATGGAAAAATGTGAAAAATTAAAATTTCTAAAAATGAAATAATAGCCTTCTATACACCTCAAACATTCACTCTATAATGGAAGATTGTTTTTTTTTTTATTTTTGGAAATTTGGGCTCTTTTACTAACATAAACACTTGCGCTGAGGCATCTTTTATGCTCATTTCTTGTCTTTAATGATTTATTCTGGGTTTTATTTTGTTTATTTGAAGAAAATGAAGAACAATACACACCATGGAAACATTTTTGTTTGATTCGTGTCGAGTGAGATTTTCACCTAGAACCCAAAGGGGGGGTATTGGCACTTTTCATGAAAAAATGTGAAAAATTATATTTTCAAAAAATGAAATAAATGCCTTCTAAACACCTCAAACATTCACTCTTAAACTGAAGATTGTTTTTTTTCGCAATATTTTTAGAAATTTGGGCTCTTTGAGTAACATTTACACTTGCGCTGAAGCATCTTTTATGCTAATTTCTTGTCTTTCAGGATTAATTCTGGGTTTTATTTTGTTTATTTGATGAAAACGAACAACAATACACACCATGGAAACATTTTCGTTTCATTTGTGTCGAGTGAGATTTTCACCTAGAACCCAAAGGTTCTGGTATTGGCACTTTTCATGGAAAAATGATTTTAAGTGGTGCTCGATCCCGTTTCCGGGAGATCTTTCATATAGGATTTCCAACTGCCTACCCACCTCACTCAAAGCAGCCTTCTACCCACTCATAACCCTCTCCAAACTTCTAGCCAATGGAAAAGACACCCAGGATAGCCTTCTCAAATCAGGCATTTATAAACTGAAATGCGAAGATTGCAACAGCGTTTATGTCGGTCAGACCGGGAGGAATATCAAGTTACGAGTCAAGGAACACGCTAGGTGCCACAAAAATCAGAATAACAACTCTCTCTTCGCCAAGCATTTACTAGAATTCAACCACAGCAGTGACTTTGTCCCAGAGATATTACACACACTCCCAAAAGGATTAAAAATGGACGCTCTCGAGCAATTAGAGATTAGAAGGCACTTGGTGAACCCCAACACGACACTTTGTAATGAGCAATTATTCCCATACCCCTCCCCACTCCTCTCCGAGAAATTAGCCTGGAAATGGTCAAAACAATCCATCAACGCACCTGCGAGCCCCCACCCCCCTCAAATCCTTCCAACCCTCCCCGCCCCCACTCTGTCCTGAGGGTATATATGCTTGCTCTGTCTGTTTTGCAAATTTGTACCTGATGATGCCGCAAGTCGGTGAAACGCGTTGTACCATATAATAAAATCTGTGGAAAAGTACGAGTCTTTCTTTCTATTTCAATAATGGAAGCACTCCTGAGCTACTCGAGAAGAATATTTTTAGCAACTCATATTTTTCTCATGGTCTGCTATTTCGATTTCAAGCCTAGTGATATTATTCGAGGTTAACAATGAATTATTTGCCTCCAACACATCCGGAAAGCCCAACTCTGCTAGATATTCGTGTGCACTGATTCGAAAATGTTTGCTTCCGGCGGCATCATGAGTTATAGCGCAGCAAGTAAAATGGGTTTATATTAAAAATAGCTTTCATTCCCCTTCTTTAGTAAAATCATGAAAATGACTTTCAATTGGCTCTTAGAATATTATAATTTTTCCAAGATATTTAGTCAAACTGCTATTATCCGCAGCACTCACTGTTATTTTAAGCATGGAAATGGACATAAATCCTTATTTTGTAACTGGGAAATGAAGTTTTTTTTAATGAACTGATGCTGTTGACAAAGTTAAGAAATAATGTATTCTTCCCTTGGAGTTGTAAATTTAGATCATTGAGATGGTTAGTAACATCAATTAAAAATGCCAAATCAAATAGCCAGTTACTGTCAAATAATAGGGTACTTTCATCAGGTAGTTCATTTTCCTGTTCCAAAAAATTAAAAACGGTAGTTTTCAATTTAAAAAACCTGCCCAGAATCTGACCTCGAGAAACCCAGCGCATTTCACAATGAAGGGCAAATGCACCATATTCCAAATCCAACAATTCACAGTATTCTCTGAATTGTTGCTTTTTAATGCTCTTGCTCTAATGTTATTCACACTTTTTACAACTGGCAACATAACGTGTTAGTGCCTACTGGTGTATAATTCAGTGATATTTCAGTAGACGATGTTTTCAAATATTTTCAAGCAAATTGGTAGCCGTTGACTTTACCCATAATTGATTGCTCTCCGTCAGTGCACTCACTAATAAGTTTGTTATGAGCTTATTTTAGACATAGACCTTCTAGACATGATTTCACCTATCCAATAATAATAATAATAATAATTTTATTGGACATTAAACAAAATAGTTTTGCAATAGTCTTCGTCATAGAGATACAGAGTTTAGAGATTATGGTTACAAAAACACATATTACAAATCAAATATTACATATTACAGTCAAAATACATTTGGTGAGACAAATGATTGTATGTCTATCATGGACCACACAATTTTTGAATCAAAAAACTCATTTACTGAGTAGAATGCTTTTTTTAGTCAGCCAGTTCCGGATAACTTTCTTAAAATTATATCAGATCCTCTTGTTTACCATGAATCCAGACTGACAAGTTCTTTAAATACATTAAAATTATCATCAATTCCTCCTATAAAAATATTTAACTGACCACATCGTTTATGTGCGTTGATTCATTCAAAGCTAAAGAAAAGAAAGAACAAGAATGAACTAGGTCTTCCAGTCGCTGACAAACGTGATACATATTTAATCTTGAGTATGTCTTTCAATCGCTCTCAATTCAAAAACCACGCAAAGGCACTCAATAGAACACTGCTTCAAACTCCACGATGGCTCACTCAGAATTCACCGACCATATCGAACGCTCGCCGCTCATTCAAAAGTGACTTCAAACAATTGAAGCACTGCTAGCGCGCGATGCTTGCGATCGTTTGAGCAGGCACGCGCAATGGTAACACAGATAAAAACAATCGTTCGTTTGTAAAACCGCCCAAAGTAATATCTCACTAGTTCCATTCTAAGTTTCAGAAACTGATAAGTTGAACATTACCGAAGGATTTACGAATAGAACTAAGATCACTTTGGCGTCGAAAATACTAGGAAGGATTCAGTTATGACACCGATTAAAAAAAATAAGTATCCATGGCGCCACGGATTGGCAACCCCTGTCCCAAACTGTTTCCGCGCTTCGAAGTATGGAAGTTTGCCTACATTTCCTATTACCTTCTTTCCCTCGCGCCTTTTGGGCCATTCGCGGGAATATACAGGATGTGTTCCCCCCAATCGACGCAGAAGGACTCGGCGTCACAATGCGTCCCATCATGTTTACCCTCACCGCAACGTGGACAAGGCATCTTATCCTCGCATCAAAGAGATACTAAAGCGTTGGCAGGTTAAGCAGCACATAGGGTTCCGGATGAACGGTCGCACTGGGATTCGTTCGTACCCTAAAAAACCTTTTACGGGAGCCTGTCTAAGGAGAATGTGAGAACAATTAAGGTTGTCAAGGCAATCTATGTCGTCAATCGGCGAGCGTCGATGATTCTTGGGAGACCATCTCTTTCTTAATCTCTTGACGTGCGGTCATGGGTCGTACGTGTCATACGACACCCCAACGTGTTTGAGGGTCACATGAATTTCGACATGCGCAGTAATAGTATGTAGCATACTTGTTGCCAATAGGCAGTCGCTTTGTTTCCTATGCGCCATTTCAATTAGGAGTGTGCTAATGAGCATATTTTTGACTGAGTTCTGTTCTCCAGGTATCGAACTAGACAGGGCTTATAGGGAGGGGGACACTATTAAATATGTTTTTCCTTCCTTCGAAAACCGCATTACCAAATTAATACTGCTAGCATTGGCAAAATTATCTGCCCCGCTCGCGTCCTGACTGGACC